>NW_026988552.1:1800000-2362792 GCF_030222135.1 Aotus nancymaae
AGAAACGTTTCCTTGAAACTGCTCTGCTGTGCGTTTGTTCACCTAAGAGAGTTGAATCTACGTTGAGATTCAGCGAGTCAGAAACACGTTTCTTCTAGGAGCTGCGTTGGGATATTCCCGAGTGAATGGGACCATAGGCTGTACAGAGAAATATCTGCTTCTAAAACCAAAACGGAGCTATCAAACTGAATGGTTGCCAATGTGTGCATTCAACTGACAGAGTTAAACTCACGTGTGGATTCAGCGGTTTGCAAACCCTTTCTGTGCAGAATCCCAAAACCGGTATTTCCAGCCCAATGTCGGCATACGTACTAAACAGCAGGAAACTTCGTCTAAAACTCAGGAGAAACGTTTCCTTGAAACTGCTCTGCTGTGCGCTCGTTCACCTAAGAGAGTTGAAACTATGTTGAGATTCAGCGAGTCAGAAACACGTTTATGCTAGGAGCTGCGTTGGGATATTCCCGAGTGAATGGGACCATAGGCTGTACAGAGAAATATCTGCTTCTAAAACCAAAACGGAGCTATCTAACTGAATGGTTGTCAATGTGTGCATTCAACTGACAGAGTTAAACTCACGTGTGGATTCAGCGGTTTGCAAACCCTTTCTGTGCAGAATCCCAAAACCGGTATTTCCAGCCCAATGCCGGCATCCGTACTAAACAGCAGGAAACTTCGTCTAAAACTCAGGAGAAACGTTTCCTTGAAACTGCTCTGCTGTGCGTTCGTTCACCTAAGAGAGTTGAATCTATGTTGAGATTCAGCGAGTCAGAAACGCGTTTCTTCTAGGAGCTGCGTTGGGATATTCCCGAGTGAATGGGACCATAGGCTGTACAGAGAAATATCTGCTTCTAAAACCAAAACGGAGCTATCTAACTGAATGGTTGTCAATGTGTGCATTCAACTGACAGAGATAAACTCACGTGTGGATTCAGTGGTTTGCAAACCCTTTCTGTGCAGAATCCAAAAACCGGTATATCCAGCCCAATGCCGGCATACGTACTAAAGAGCAGGAAACTTCGTCTAAAACTCAGGAGAAACGTTTCCTTGAAACTGCTCTGCTGTGCGTTCGTTCACCTAAGAGAGTTGAATCTATGTTGAGATTCAGCGAGTCAGAAACACGTTTCTTCTAGGAGCTGCGTTGGGATATTCCCGAGTGAATGGGACCATAGGCTGTACAGAGAAATATCTGCTTCTAAAACCAAAACGGAGCTATCTAACTGAATGGTTGTCAATGTGTGCATTCAACTGACAGAGTTAAACTCACGTGTGGATTCAGCGGTTTGCAAACCCTTTCTGTGCAGAATCCGAAAACCGGTATTTCCAGCCCAATGACGGCATCCGTACTAAACAGCAGGAAACTTCGTCTAAAACTCAGGAGAAACGTTTCCTTGAAACTGCTCTGCTGCGCGTTCGATCACCTAAGAGAGTTGAATCTATGTTGAGATTCAGCGAGTCAGAAACACGTTTCTTCTAGGAGGTGCGTTGGGATATTCCCGAGTGAATGGGACCAGAGGCTGTACAGAGAAATATCTGCTCTTACAACCAAAAGGGTGGTATCTAACTGAATGGTTGTCAATGTGTGCATTCAACTGACAGAGTTAAACTCACGTTTGGATTCAGCGGTTTACAATCCCTTTCTGTGCAGAATCCCAAAACCGGTAATTCCAGCTCAATGCCCCCATCCGTACTAAACAGCAGGAAACTTCGTCTAAAACTCAGGAGAAACGTTTCCTTGAAACTGCTCTGCTGTGCGTTCGTTCACCTAAGAGAGTTGAAACTATGTTGAGATTCAGCGAGTCAGAAACACGTTTCTTCTAGGAGCTGCGTTGGGATATTCCCGAGTGAATGGGACCATAGGCTGTACAGAGAAATATCTGCTTCTAAAACCAAAAGTGTGCTATCAAACTGAATGGTTGTCAATGTGTGCATTCAACTGACAGAGTTAAACTCACGTGTGGATTCATCGGTTTGCAAACCCTTTCTGTGCAGAATCCCAAAACCGGTATTTCCAGCCCAATGCCGGCATCCGTACTAAACAGCAGGAAACTTCGTCTAAAACTCAGGAGAAACGTTTCCTTGAAACTGCTCTGCTGTGCGTTAGATCATCTAAGAGAGTTGAATCTATGTTGAGATTCAGCGAGTCAGAAACACGTTTCTCCTAGGAGGTGCGTTGGGATATTCCCGAGTGAATGGGACCATAGGCTGTACAGAGAAATATCTGCTCCTACAACCAAAAGGGTGGTATCTAACTGAATGGTTGTCAATGTGTGCATTCAACTGACAGAGTTAAACTCACGTGTGGATTCAGCGGTTTGCAAACCCTTTCTGTGCAGAATCCCAAAACCGGTATTTCCAGCCCAATGCCGGCATCCGTACTAAACAGGAGGAAACTTCGTCTAAAACTCAGGAGAAACGTTTCCTTGAAACTGCTCTGCTGTGCGTTCGTTCACCTAAGAGAGTTGAATCTATGTTGAGATTCAGCGAGTCAGAAACACGTTTCTTCTAGGAGCTGCGTTGGGATATTCCCGAGTGAATGGGACCATAGGCTGTACAGAGAAATATCTGCTTCTAAAACCAAAAGTGTGCTATCAAACTGAATGGTTGTCAATGTGTGCATTCAACTGACAGAGTTAAACTCACGTGTGGATTCAGCGGTTTGCAAACCCTTTCTGTGCAGAATCCCAAAACCGGTATTTCCAGCCCAATGCCGGCATCCGTACTAAACAGCAGGAAACTTCGTCTAAAACTCAGGAGAAACGTTTCCTTGAAACTGCTCTGCTGTGCGTTCGTTCACCTAAGAGAGTTGAATCTATGTTGAGATTCAGCGAGTGAGACACATGTTTCTTCTAGGAGCTGCGTTGGGATATTCCCGAGTGAATGGGACCATAGGCTGTACAGAGAAATATCTGCTTCTAAAACCAAAACGGAGCTATCTAACTGAATGGTTGTCAGTGTGTGCATTCAACTGACAGAGTTAAACTCACGTGTGGATTCAGCGGTTTGCAAACCCTTTCTGGGCAGAATCCCAAAACCGGTATTTCCAGCCCAATGCCGGCATACGTACTAAAGAGCAGGAAACTTCGTCTAAAACTCAGGAGCAACGTTTCCGTGAAACTGCTCTGCTGTGCGTTCGTTCACCTAAGAGAGTTGAATCTATGTTGAGATTCAGCGAGTCAGAAACACGTTTCTTCTAGGAGCTGCGTTGGGATATTCCCGAGTGAATGGGACCATAGGCTGTACAGAGAAATATCTGCTTCTAAAACCAAAACGGAGCTATCTAACTGAATGGTTGTCAGTGTGTGCATTCAACTGACAGAGTTAAACTCACGTGTGGATTCAGCGGTTTGCAAACCCTTTCTGGGCAGAATCCCAAAACCGGTATTTCCAGCCCAATGCCGGCATACGTACTAAAGAGCAGGAAACTTCGTCTAAAACTCAGGAGCAACGTTTCCGTGAAACTGCTCTGCTGTGCGTTCGTTCACCTAAGAGAGTTGAATCTATGTTGAGATTCAGCGAGTCAGAAACACGTTTCTTCTAGGAGCTGCGTTGGGATATTCCCGAGTGAATGGGACCATAGGCTGTACAGAGAAATATCTGCTTCTAAAACCAAAACGGAGCTATCTAACTGAATGGTTGTCAATGTGTGCATTCAACTGACAGAGTTAAACTCACGTGTGGATTCAGCGGTTTGCAAACCCTTTCTGTGCAGAATCCCAAAACCGGTATTTCCAGCCCAATGCCGGCATCCGTACTAAACAGCAGGAAACTTCGTCTAAAACTCAGGAGAAACGTTTCCTTGAAACTGCTCTGCTGAGCGTTCGATCACCTAAGAGAGTTGAATCTATTTTGAGATTCAGCGAGTCAGAAACACGTTTCTTCTAGGAGGTGCGTTGGGATATTCCCGAGTGAATGGGACCATAGGCTGTACAGAGAAATATCTGCTCCTACAACCAAAAGGGTGGTATCTAACTGAATGGTTGTCAATGTGTGCATTCAACTGACAGAGTTAAACTCACGTTTGGATTCAGCGGTTTTCAAACCCTTTCTGTGCAGAATCCCAAAACCGGTAATTCCAGCTCAATGCCGGCATCCGTACTAAACAGCAGGAAACTTCGTCTAAAACTCAGGAGAAACGTTTCCTTGAAACTGCTCTGCTGTGCGTTCGTTCACCTAAGAGAGTTGAAACTATGTTGAGATTCAGCGAGTCAGAAACACGTTTCTTCTAGGAGCTGCGTTGGGATATTCCCGAGTGAATGGGACCATAGGCTGTACAGAGAAATATCTGCTTCTGAAACCAAAACGGAGCTATCTAACTGAATGGTTGTCAATGTGTACATTCAACTGACAGAGTTAAACTCACGTGTGGATTCAGCGGTTTGCAAACCATTTCTGTGCAGAATTCCAAAACCGGTATGTCCAGCCCAATGCCGGCATCCGTACTAAACAGCAGGAAACTTCGTCGAAAACTCAGGAGAAACGTTTCCTTGAAACTGCTCTACTGTGCGTTCGTTCATCTAAGAGAGTTGAATCTATGTTGAGATTCAGCGAGTCAGAAACACGTTTCTTCTAGGAGCTGCGTTGGGATATTCCCGAGTGAATGGGACCATAGGCTGTACAGAGAAATATCTGCTTCTAAAACCAAAAGTGTGCTATCAAACTAAATGGTTGTCAATGTGTGCATTCAACTGACAGAGTTAAACTCACGTGTGGATTCAGCGGTTTGCAAACCCTTTCTGTGCAGAATCCCAAAACCGGTATTTCCAGCCCAATGCCGGCATCCGTACTAAACAGCAGGAAACTTCGTCTAAAACTCAGGAGAAACGTTTCCTTGAAAGTGCTCTGCTGTGCGTTCGTTCACCTAAGAGAGTTGAATCTATGTTGAGATTCAGCGAGTCAGAAACACGTTTCTTCTAGGAGCTGCGTTGGGATATTCCCGAGTGAATGGGACCATAGGCTGTACAGAGAAATATCTGCTTCTAAAACCAAAACGGAGCTATCTAAGTGAATGGTTGTCAATGTGTGCATTCAACTGACAGAGTTAAACTCACGTGTGGATTCAGCGGTTTGCAAACCCTTTCTGTGCAGAATCCCAAAACCGGTATTTCCAGTCCAATGCAGGCATACGTACTAAAGAGCAGGAAACTTCGTCTAAAACTCAGGAGAAACGTCCCCTTGAAACTGCTCTGCTGTGCGTTCGTTCACCTAAGAGAGTTGAATCTATGTTGAGATTCAGCGAGTCAGAAACACGTTTCTTCTAGGAGCTGCGTTGGGATATTCCCGAGTGAATGGGACCATAGGCTGTACAGAGAAATATCTGCTTCTAAAACCAAAACGGAGCTATCTAACTGAATGGTTGTCAATGTGTGCATTCAACTGAAAAACTCACGTGTGGATTCAGCGGTTTGCAAACCCTTTCTGTGCAGAATCCCAAAACCGGTATTTCCAGCCCAATGCCGGCATCCGTACTAAACAGCAGGAAACTTCGTCTAAAACTCAGGAGAAACGTTTCCTTGAAACTGCTCTGCTGTGCGTTCGTTCACGTAAGAGAGTTGAATCTATGTTGAGATTCAGCGAGTCAGAAACGCGTTTCTTCTAGGAGCTGCGTTGGGATATTCCCGAGTGAATGGGACCATAGGCTGTACAGAGAAATATCTGCTTCTAAAACCAAAACGGAGCTATCTAACTGAATGGTTGTCAATGTGTGCATTCAACTGACAGAGATAAACTCACGTGTGGATTCAGTGGTTTGCAAACCCTTTCTGTGCAGAATCCCAAAACCGGTATATCCAGCCCAATGCCGGCATACGTACTAAAGAGCAGGAAACTTCGTCTAAAACTCAGGAGAAACGTTTCCTTGAAACTGCTCTGCTGTGCGTTCGATCACCTAAGAGAGTTGAATCTATGTTGAGATTCAGCGAGTCAGAAACACGTTTCTTCTAGGAGGTGCGTTGGGATATTCCCGAGTGAATGGGACCATAGGCTGTACAGAGAAATATCTGCTTCTAAAACCAAAACGGAGCTATCTAACTGAATGGTTGTCAATGTGTGCATTCAACTGACAGAGTTAAACTCACGTGTGGATTCAGCGGTTTGCAAACCCTTTCTGTGCAGAATCCGAAAACCGGTATTTCCAGCCCAATGACGGCATCCGTACTAAACAGCAGGAAACTTCGTCTAAAACTCAGGAGAAACGTTTCCTTGAAACTGGTCTGCTGCGCGTTCGATCACCTAAGAGAGTTGAATCTATGTTGAGATTCAGCGAGTCAGAAACACGTTTCTTCTAGGAGGTGCGTTGGGATATTCCCGAGTGAATGGGACCAGAGGCTGTACAGAGAAATATCTGCTCTTACAACCAAAAGGTTGGTATCTAACTGAATGGTTGTCAATGTGTGCATTCAACTGACAGAGTTAAACTCACGTTTGGATTCAGCGGTTTACAAACCCTTTCTGTGCAGAATCCCAAAACCGGTATTTCCAGCCCAATGCCGGCATCCGTACTAAACAGCAGGAAACTTCGTCTAAAACTCAGGAGAAACGTTTCCTTGAAACTGCTCTGCTGTGCGTTTGTTCACCTAAGAGAGTTGAATCTACGTTGAGATTCAGCGAGTCAGAAACACGTTTCTTCTAGGAGCTGCGTTGGGATATTCCCGAGTGAATGGGACCATAGGCTGTACAGAGAAATATCTGCTTCTAAAACCAAAAGTGTGCTATCAAACTGAATGGTTGCCAATGTGTGCATTCAACTGACAGAGTTAAACTCACGTGTGGATTCAGCGGTTTGCAAACCCTTTCTGTGCAGAATCCCAAAACCGGTATTTCCAGCCCAATGTCGGCATACGTACTAAACAGCAGGAAACTTCGTCTAAAACTCAGGAGAAACGTTTCCTTGAAACTGCTCTGCTGTGCGTTCGTTCACCTAAGAGAGTTGAAACTATGTTGAGATTCAGCGAGTCAGAAACACGTTTATGCTAGGAGCTGCGTTGGGATATTCCCGAGTGAATGGGACCATAGGCTGTACAGAGAAATATCTGCTTCTAAAACCAAAACGGAGCTATCTAACTGAATGGTTGTCAATGTGTGCATTCAACTGACAGAGTTAAACTCACGTGTGGATTCAGCGGTTTGCAAACCCTTTCTGTGCAGAATCCCAAAACCGGTATTTCCAGCCCAATGCCGGCATCCGTACTAAACAGCAGGAAACTTCGTCTAAAACTCAGGAGAAACGTTTCCTTGAAACTGCTCTGCTGTGCGTTCGTTCACCTAAGAGAGTTGAATCTATGTTGAGATTCAGCGAGTCAGAAACGCGTTTCTTCTAGGAGCTGCGTTGGGATATTCCCGAGTGAATGGGACCATAGGCTGTACAGAGAAATATCTGCTTCTAAAACCAAAACGGAGCTATCTAACTGAATGGTTGTCAATGTGTGCATTCAACTGACAGAGATAAACTCACGTGTGGATTCAGTGGTTTGCAAACCCTTTCTGTGCAGAATCCCAAAACCGGTATATCCAGCCCAATGCCGGCATACGTACTAAAGAGCAGGAAACTTCGTCTAAAACTCAGGAGAAACGTTTCCTTGAAACTGCTCTGCTGTGCGTTCGTTCACCTAAGAGAGTTGAATCTATGTTGAGATTCAGCGAGTCAGAAACGCGTTTCTTCTAGGAGCTGCGTTGGGATATTCCCGAGTGAATGGGACCATAGGCTGTACAGAGAAATATCTGCTTCTAAAACCAAAACGGAGCTATCTAACTGAATGGTTGTCAATGTGTGCATTCAACTGACAGAGATAAACTCACGTGTGGATTCAGTGGTTTGCAAACCCTTTCTGTGCAGAATCCCAAAACCGGTATATCCAGCCCAATGCCGGCATACGTACTAAAGAGCAGGAAACTTCGTCTAAAACTCAGGAGAAACGTTTCCTTGAAACTGCTCTGCTGTGCGTTCGTTCACCTAAGAGAGTTGAATCTATGTTGAGATTCAGCGAGTCAGAAACACGTTTCTTCTAGGAGCTGCGTTGGGATATTCCCGAGTGAATGGGACCATAGGCTGTACAGAGAAATATCTGCTTCTAAAACCAAAACGGAGCTATCTAACTGAATGGTTGTCAATGTGTGCATTCAACTGACAGAGTTAAACTCACGTGTGGATTCAGCGGTTTGCAAACCCTTTCTGTGCAGAATCCGAAAACCGGTATTTCCAGCCCAATGACGGCATCCGTACTAAACAGCAGGAAACTTCGTCTAAAACTCAGGAGAAACGTTTCCTTGAAACTGCTCTGCTGCGCGTTCGATCACCTAAGAGAGTTGAATCTATGTTGAGATTCAGCGAGTCAGAAACACGTTTCTTCTAGGAGGTGCGTTGGGATATTCCCGAGTGAATGGGACCAGAGGCTGTACAGAGAAATATCTGCTCTTACAACCAAAAGGGTGGTATCTAACTGAATGGTTGTCAATGTGTGCATTCAACTGACAGAGTTAAACTCACGTTTGGATTCAGCGGTTTACAATCCCTTTCTGTGCAGAATCCCAAAACCGGTAATTCCAGCTCAATGCCCCCATCCGTACTAAACAGCAGGAAACTTCGTCTAAAACTCAGGAGAAACGTTTCCTTGAAACTGCTCTGCTGTGCGTTCGTTCACCTAAGAGAGTTGAAACTATGTTGAGATTCAGCGAGTCAGAAACGCGTTTCTTCTAGGAGCTGCGTTGGGATATTCCCGAGTGAATGGGACCATAGGCTGTACAGAGAAATATCTGCTTCTAAAACCAAAACGGAGCTATCTAACTGAATGGTTGTCAATGTGTGCATTCAACTGACAGAGATAAACTCACGTGTGGATTCAGTGGTTTGCAAACCCTTTCTGTGCAGAATCCCAAAACCGGTATATCCAGCCCAATGCCGGCATACGTACTAAAGAGCAGGAAACTTCGTCTAAAACTCAGGAGAAACGTTTCCTTGAAACTGCTCTGCTGTGCGTTCGTTCACCTAAGAGAGTTGAATCTATGTTGAGATTCAGCGAGTCAGAAACACGTTTCTTCTAGGAGCTGCGTTGGGATATTCCCGAGTGAATGGGACCATAGGCTGTACAGAGAAATATCTGCTTCTAAAACCAAAACGGAGCTATCTAACTGAATGGTTGTCAATGTGTGCATTCAACTGACAGAGTTAAACTCACGTGTGGATTCAGCGGTTTGCAAACCCTTTCTGTGCAGAATCCGAAAACCGGTATTTCCAGCCCAATGACGGCATCCGTACTAAACAGCAGGAAACTTCGTCTAAAACTCAGGAGAAACGTTTCCTTGAAACTGCTCTGCTGCGCGTTCGATCACCTAAGAGAGTTGAATCTATGTTGAGATTCAGCGAGTCAGAAACACGTTTCTTCTAGGAGGTGCGTTGGGATATTCCCGAGTGAATGGGACCAGAGGCTGTACAGAGAAATATCTGCTCTTACAACCAAAAGGGTGGTATCTAACTGAATGGTTGTCAATGTGTGCATTCAACTGACAGAGTTAAACTCACGTTTGGATTCAGCGGTTTACAATCCCTTTCTGTGCAGAATCCCAAAACCGGTAATTCCAGCTCAATGCCCCCATCCGTACTAAACAGCAGGAAACTTCGTCTAAAACTCAGGAGAAACGTTTCCTTGAAACTGCTCTGCTGTGCGTTCGTTCACCTAAGAGAGTTGAAACTATGTTGAGATTCAGCGAGTCAGAAACACGTTTCTTCTAGGAGCTGCGTTGGGATATTCCCGAGTGAATGGGACCATAGGCTGTACAGAGAAATATCTGCTTCTAAAACCAAAAGTGTGCTATCAAACTGAATGGTTGTCAATGTGTGCATTCAACTGACAGAGTTAAACTCACGTGTGGATTCATCGGTTTGCAAACCCTTTCTGTGCAGAATCCCAAAACCGGTATTTCCAGCCCAATGCCGGCATCCGTACTAAACAGCAGGAAACTTCGTCTAAAACTCAGGAGAAACGTTTCCTTGAAACTGCTCTGCTGTGCGTTAGATCATCTAAGAGAGTTGAATCTATGTTGAGATTCAGCGAGTCAGAAACACGTTTCTCCTAGGAGGTGCGTTGGGATATTCCCGAGTGAATGGGACCATAGGCTGTACAGAGAAATATCTGCTCCTACAACCAAAAGGGTGGTATCTAACTGAATGGTTGTCAATGTGTGCATTCAACTGACAGAGTTAAACTCACGTGTGGATTCAGCGGTTTGCAAACCCTTTCTGTGCAGAATCCCAAAACCGGTATTTCCAGCCCAATGCCGGCATCCGTACTAAACAGGAGGAAACTTCGTCTAAAACTCAGGAGAAACGTTTCCTTGAAACTGCTCTGCTGTGCGTTCGTTCACCTAAGAGAGTTGAATCTATGTTGAGATTCAGCGAGTCAGAAACACGTTTCTTCTAGGAGCTGCGTTGGGATATTCCCGAGTGAATGGGACCATAGGCTGTACAGAGAAATATCTGCTTCTAAAACCAAAAGTGTGCTATCAAACTGAATGGTTGTCAATGTGTGCATTCAACTGACAGAGTTAAACTCACGTGTGGATTCAGCGGTTTGCAAACCCTTTCTGTGCAGAATCCCAAAACCGGTATTTCCAGCCCAATGCCGGCATCCGTACTAAACAGCAGGAAACTTCGTCTAAAACTCAGGAGAAACGTTTCCTTGAAACTGCTCTGCTGTGCGTTCGTTCACCTAAGAGAGTTGAATCTATGTTGAGATTCAGCGAGTGAGACACATGTTTCTTCTAGGAGCTGCGTTGGGATATTCCCGAGTGAATGGGACCATAGGCTGTACAGAGAAATATCTGCTTCTAAAACCAAAACGGAGCTATCTAACTGAATGGTTGTCAATGTGTGCATTCAAGTGACAGAGTTAAACTCACGTGTGGATTCAGCGGTTTGCAAACCCTTTCTGTGCAGAATCCCAAAACCGGTATTTCCAGCCCAATGCCGGCATACGTACTAAAGAGCAGGAAACTTCGTCTAAAACTCAGGAGCAACGTTTCCGTGAAACTGCTCTGCTGTGCGTTCGTTCACCTAAGAGAGTTGAATCTATGTTGAGATTCAGCGAGTCAGAAACACGTTTCTTCTAGGAGCTGCTTTGGGATATTCCCGAGTGAATGGGACCATAGGCTGTACAGAGAAATATCTGCTTCTAAAACCAAAACGGAGCTATCTAACTGAATGGTTGTCAATGTGTGCATTCAACTGACAGAGTTAAACTCACGTGTGGATTCAGCGGTTTGCAAACCCTTTCTGTGCAGAATCCCAAAACCGGTATTTCCAGCCCAATGCCGGCATCCGTACTAAACAGCAGGAAACTTCGTCTAAAACTCAGGAGAAACGTTTCCTTGAAACTGCTCTGCTGTGCGTTCGATCACCTAAGAGAGTTGAATCTATGTTGAGATTTAGCGAGTCAGAAACACGTTTCTTCTAGGAGGTGCGTTGGGATATTCCCGAGTGAATGGGACCATAGGCTGTACAGAGAAATATCTGCTCCTACAACCAAAAGGGTGGTATCTAACTGAATGGTTGTCAATGTGTGCATTCAACTGACAGAGTTAAACTCACGTTTGGATTCAGCGGTTTACAAACCCTTTCTGTGCAGAATCCCAAAACCGGTAATTCCAGCTCAATGCCGTCATACGTACTAAACAGCAGGAAACTTCGTCTAAAACTCAGGAGAAACGTTTCCTTGAAACTGCTCTACTGTGCGTTCGTTCATCTAAGAGAGTTGAATCTATGTTGAGATTCAGCGAGTCAGAAACACGTTTCTTCTAGGAGCTGCGTTGGGATATTCCCGAGTGAATGGGACCATAGGCTGTACAGAGAAATATCTGCTTCTAAAACCAAAAGTGTGCTATCAAACTGAATGGTTGTCAATGTGTGCATTCAACTGACAGAGTTGAACTCACGTGTGGATTCAGCGGTTTGCAAACCCTTTCTGTGCAGAATCCCAAAACCGGTATTTCCAGCCCAATGCCGGCATCCGTACTAAACAGCAGGAAACTTCGTCTAAAACTCAGGAGAAACGTTTCCTTGAAACTGCTCTGCTGTGCGTTCGTTCACCTAAGAGAGTTGAATCTATGTTGAGATTCAGCGAGTCAGAAACACGTTTCTTCTAGGAGCTGCGTTGGGATATTCACGAGTGAATGGGACCATAGGCTGTACAGAGAAATATCTGCTTCTAAAACCAAAACGGAGCTATCTAAGTGAATGGTTGTCAATGTGTGCATTCAACTGACAGAGTTAAACTCACGTGTGGATTCAGCGGTTTTCAAACCCTTTCTGTGCAGAATCCCAAAACCGGTATTTCCAGCCCAATGCCGGCATACGTACTAAAGAGCAGGAAACTTCGTCTAAAACTCAGGAGAAACGTCCCCTTGAAACTGATCTGCTGTGCGTTCGTTCACCAAAGAGAGTTGAAACTATGTTGAGATTCAGCGAGTCAGAAACACGTTTCTTCTAGGAGCTGCGTTGGGATATTCCCGAGTGAATGGGACCATAGGCTGTACAGAGAAATATCTGCTTCTAAAACCAAAACGGAGCTATCTAACTGAATGGTTGTCAATGTGTGCATTCAACTGACAGAGTTAAACTCACGTGTGGATTCAGCGGTTTGCAAACCCTTTCTGTGCAGAATCCCAAAACCGGTATTTCCAGCCCAATGCCGGCATCCGTACTAAACAGCAGGAAACTTCGTCTAAAACTCAGGAGAAACGTTTCCTTGAAACTGCTCTGCTGTGCGTTCGTTCACCTAAGAGAGTTGAATCTATGTTGAGATTCAGCGAGTCAGAAACACGTTTCTTCTAGGAGCTGCTTTGGGATATTCCCGAGTGAATGGGAACATAGGCTGTACAGAGAAATATCTGCTTCTAAAACCAAAACGGAGCTTTCTAACTCAATGGCTGTCAATGTGTGCATTCAACTGACAGAGTTAAACTCACGTGTGGATTCAGCGGTTTGCAAACCCTTTCTGTGCAGAATCCCAAAACCGGTATTTCCAGCCCAATGCCGGCATCCGTACTAAACAGCAGGAAACTTCGTCTAAAACTCAGGAGAAACGTTTCCTTGAAACTGCTCTGCTGTGCGTTCGTTCACCTAAGAGAGTTGAATCTATGTTGAGATTCAGCGAGTCAGAAACACGTTTCTTCTAGGAGCTGCGTTGGGATACTCCCGAGTGAATGGGACCATAGGATGTACAGAGAAATATCTGCTTCTAAAACCAAAACGGAGCTATCTAACTGAATGGTTGTCAATGTGTGCATTCAACTGACAGAGTTCAGCTCACGTGTGGATTCAGCGGTTTGCAAACCCTTTCTGTGCAGAATCCCAAAACCGGTATTTCCAGCCCAATGCCGGCATACGTACTAAACAGCAGGAAACTTCGTCTAAAACTCAGGAGAAACGTTTCCTTGAAACTGCTCTGCTGTGCGTTCGTTCACCTAAGAGAGTTGAATCTATGTTGAGATTCAGCGAGTCAGAAACACGTTTCTTCTAGGAGCTGCGTTGGGATATTCCCGAGTGAATGGGACCATAGGCTGTTCAGAGAAATATCTGCTTCTAAAACCAAAACGGAGCTATCTAACTGAATGGTTGTCAATGTGTGCATTCAACTGACAGAGTTAAACTCACGTGTGGATTCAGCGGTTTGCAAACCCTTTCTGTGCAGAATCCCAAAACCGGTATTTCCAGCCCAATGCCGGCATCCGTACTAAACAGCAGGAAACTTCGTCTAAAACTCAGGAGAAACGTTTCCTTGAAACTGCTCTGCTGTGCGTTAGATCATCTAAGAGAGTTGAATCTATGTTGAGATTCAGCGAGTCAGAAACACGTTTCTTCTAGGAGGTGCGTTGGGATATTCCCGAGTGAATGGGACCATAGGCTGTACAGAGAAATATCTGCTCCTACAACCAAAAGGGTGGTATCTAACTGAATGGTTGTCAATGTGTGCATTCAACTGACAGAGTTAAACTCACGTGTGGATTCAGCGGTTTGCAAACCCTTTCTGTGCAGAATCCCAAAACCGGTATTTCCAGCCCAATGCCGGCATCCGTACTAAACAGGAGGAAACTTCGTCTAAAACTCAGGAGAAACGTTTCCTTGAAACTGCTCTGCTGTGCGTTCGTTCACCAAAGAGAGTTGAATCTATGTTGAGATTCAGCGAGTCAGAAACACGTTTCTTCTAGGAGCTGCGTTGGGATATTCCCGAGTGAATGGGACCATAGGCTGTACAGAGAAATATCTGCTTCTAAAACCAAAAGTGTGCTATCAAACTGAATGGTTGTCAATGTGTGCATTCAACTGACAGAGTTAAACTCACGTGTGGATTCAGCGGTTTGCAAACCCTTTCTGTGCAGAATCCCAAAACCGGTATTTCCAGCCCAATGCCGGCATCCGTACTAAACAGCAGGAAACTTCGTCTAAAACTCAGGAGAAACGTTTCCTTGAAACTGCTCTGCTGTGCGTTCGTTCACCTAAGAGAGTTGAATCTATGTTGAGATTCAGCGAGTGAGACACATGTTTCTTCTAGGAGCTGCGTTGGGATATTCCCGAGTGAATGGGACCATAGGCTGTACAGAGAAATATCTGCTTCTAAAACCAAAACGGAGCTATCTAAGTGAATGGTTGTCAATGTGTGCATTCAACTGACAGAGTTAAACTCACGTGTGGATTCAGCGGTTTGCAAACCCTTTCTGTGCAGAATCCCAAAACCGGTATTTCCAGTCCAATGCAGGCATACGTACTAAAGAGCAGGAAACTTCGTCTAAAACTCAGGAGAAACGTCCCCTTGAAACTGCTCTGCTGTGCGTTCGTTCACCTAAGAGAGTTGAATCTATGTTGAGATTCAGCGAGTCAGAAACACGTTTCTTCTAGGAGCTGCGTTGGGATATTCCCGAGTGAATGGGACCATAGGCTGTACAGAGAAATATCTGCTTCTAAAACCAAAACGGAGCTATCTAACTGAATGGTTGTCAATGTGTGCATTCAACTGACAGAGTTAAACTCACGTGTGGATTCAGCGGTTTGCAAACCCTTTCTGTGCAGAATCCCAAAACCGGTATTTCCAGCCCAATGCCGGCATCCGTACTAAACAGCAGGAAACTTCGTCTAAAACTCAGGAGAAACGTTTCCTTGAAACTGCTCTGCTGTGCGTTCGTTCACGTAAGAGAGTTGAATCTATGTTGAGATTCAGCGAGTCAGAAACGCGTTTCTTCTAGGAGCTGCGTTGGGATATTCCCGAGTGAATGGGACCATAGGCTGTACAGAGAAATATCTGCTTCTAAAACCAAAACGGAGCTATCTAACTGAATGGTTGTCAATGTGTGCATTCAACTGACAGAGATAAACTCACGTGTGGATTCAGTGGTTTGCAAACCCTTTCTGTGCAGAATCCCAAAACCGGTATATCCAGCCCAATGCCGGCATACGTACTAAAGAGCAGGAAACTTCGTCTAAAACTCAGGAGAAACGTTTCCTTGAAACTGCTCTGCTGTGCGTTCGATCACCTAAGAGAGTTGAATCTATGTTGAGATTCAGCGAGTCAGAAACACGTTTCTTCTAGGAGGTGCGTTGGGATATTCCCGAGTGAATGGGACCATAGGCTGTACAGAGAAATATCTGCTTCTAAAACCAAAACGGAGCTATCTAACTGAATGGTTGTCAATGTGTGCATTCAACTGACAGAGTTAAACTCACGTGTGGATTCAGCGGTTTGCAAACCCTTTCTGTGCAGAATCCGAAAACCGGTATTTCCAGCCCAATGACGGCATCCGTACTAAACAGCAGGAAACTTCGTCTAAAACTCAGGAGAAACGTTTCCTTGAAACTGGTCTGCTGCGCGTTCGATCACCTAAGAGAGTTGAATCTATGTTGAGATTCAGCGAGTCAGAAACACGTTTCTTCTAGGAGGTGCGTTGGGATATTCCCGAGTGAATGGGACCAGAGGCTGTACAGAGAAATATCTGCTCTTACAACCAAAAGGTTGGTATCTAACTGAATGGTTGTCAATGTGTGCATTCAACTGACAGAGTTAAACTCACGTTTGGATTCAGCGGTTTACAATCCCTTTCTGTGCAGAATCCCAAAACCGGTAATTCCAGCTCAATGCCGGCATCCGTACTAAACAGCAGGAAACTTCGTCTAAAACTCAGGAGAAACGTTTCCTTGAAACTGCTCTGCTGTGCGTTCGTTCACCTAAAAGAGTTGAAACTATGTTGAGATTCAGCGAGTCAGAAACACGTTTCTTCTAGGAGCTGCGTTGGGATATTCCCGAGTGAATAGGACCATAGGCTGTACAGAGAAATATCTGCTTCTAAAACCAAAAGTGTGCTATCAAACTGAATGGTTGTCAATGTGTGCATTCAACTGACAGATTTAAACTCACGTGTGGATTCAGCGGTTTGCAAACCCTTTCTGTGCAGAATCCCAAAACCGGTATTTCCAGCCCAATGCCGGCATCCGTACTAAACAGCAGGAAACTTCGTCTAAAACTCAGGAGAAACGTTTCCTTGAAACTGCTCTGCTGTGCGTTTGTTCACCTAAGAGAGTTGAATCTACGTTGAGATTCAGCGAGTCAGAAACACGTTTCTTCTAGGAGCTGCGTTGGGATATTCCCGAGTGAATGGGACCATAGGCTGTACAGAGAAATATCTGCTTCTAAAACCAAAAGTGTGCTATCAAACTGAATGGTTGCCAATGTGTGCATTCAACTGACAGAGTTAAACTCACGTGTGGATTCAGCGGTTTGCAAACCCTTTCTGTGCAGAATCCCAAAACCGGTATTTCCAGCCCAATGTCGGCATACGTACTAAACAGCAGGAAACTTCGTCTAAAACTCAGGAGAAACGTTTCCTTGAAACTGCTCTGCTGTGCGTTCGTTCACCTAAGAGAGTTGAAACTATGTTGAGATTCAGCGAGTCAGAAACACGTTTATGCTAGGAGCTGCGTTGGGATATTCCCGAGTGAATGGGACCATAGGCTGTACAGAGAAATATCTGCTTCTAAAACCAAAACGGAGCTATCTAACTGAATGGTTGTCAATGTGTGCATTCAACTGACAGAGTTAAACTCACGTGTGGATTCAGCGGTTTGCAAACCCTTTCTGTGCAGAATCCCAAAACCGGTATTTCCAGCCCAATGCCGGCATCCGTACTAAACAGCAGGAAACTTCGTCTAAAACTCAGGAGAAACGTTTCCTTGAAACTGCTCTGCTGTGCGTTCGTTCACCTAAGAGAGTTGAATCTATGTTGAGATTCAGCGAGTCAGAAACGCGTTTCTTCTAGGAGCTGCGTTGGGATATTCCCGAGTGAATGGGACCATAGGCTGTACAGAGAAATATCTGCTTCTAAAACCAAAACGGAGCTATCTAACTGAATGGTTGTCAATGTGTGCATTCAACTGACAGAGATAAACTCACGTGTGGATTCAGTGGTTTGCAAACCCTTTCTGTGCAGAATCCCAAAACCGGTATATCCAGCCCAATGCCGGCATACGTACTAAAGAGCAGGAAACTTCGTCTAAAACTCAGGAGAAACGTTTCCTTGAAACTGCTCTGCTGTGCGTTCGTTCACCTAAGAGAGTTGAATCTATGTTGAGATTCAGCGAGTCAGAAACACGTTTCTTCTAGGAGCTGCGTTGGGATATTCCCGAGTGAATGGGACCATAGGCTGTACAGAGAAATATCTGCTTCTAAAACCAAAACGGAGCTATCTAACTGAATGGTTGTCAATGTGTGCATTCAACTGACAGAGTTAAACTCACGTGTGGATTCAGCGGTTTGCAAACCCTTTCTGTGCAGAATCCGAAAACCGGTATTTCCAGCCCAATGACGGCATCCGTACTAAACAGCAGGAAACTTCGTCTAAAACTCAGGAGAAACGTTTCCTTGAAACTGCTCTGCTGCGCGTTCGATCACCTAAGAGAGTTGAATCTATGTTGAGATTCAGCGAGTCAGAAACACGTTTCTTCTAGGAGGTGCGTTGGGATATTCCCGAGTGAATGGGACCAGAGGCTGTACAGAGAAATATCTGCTCTTACAACCAAAAGGGTGGTATCTAACTGAATGGTTGTCAATGTGTGCATTCAACTGACAGAGTTAAACTCACGTTTGGATTCAGCGGTTTACAATCCCTTTCTGTGCAGAATCCCAAAACCGGTAATTCCAGCTCAATGCCCCCATCCGTACTAAACAGCAGGAAACTTCGTCTAAAACTCAGGAGAAACGTTTCCTTGAAACTGCTCTGCTGTGCGTTCGTTCACCTAAGAGAGTTGAAACTATGTTGAGATTCAGCGAGTCAGAAACACGTTTCTTCTAGGAGCTGCGTTGGGATATTCCCGAGTGAATGGGACCATAGGCTGTACAGAGAAATATCTGCTTCTAAAACCAAAAGTGTGCTATCAAACTGAATGGTTGTCAATGTGTGCATTCAACTGACAGAGTTAAACTCACGTGTGGATTCATCGGTTTGCAAACCCTTTCTGTGCAGAATCCCAAAACCGGTATTTCCAGCCCAATGCCGGCATCCGTACTAAACAGCAGGAAACTTCGTCTAAAACTCAGGAGAAACGTTTCCTTGAAACTGCTCTGCTGTGCGTTAGATCATCTAAGAGAGTTGAATCTATGTTGAGATTCAGCGAGTCAGAAACACGTTTCTCCTAGGAGGTGCGTTGGGATATTCCCGAGTGAATGGGACCATAGGCTGTACAGAGAAATATCTGCTCCTACAACCAAAAGGGTGGTATCTAACTGAATGGTTGTCAATGTGTGCATTCAACTGACAGAGTTAAACTCACGTGTGGATTCAGCGGTTTGCAAACCCTTTCTGTGCAGAATCCCAAAACCGGTATTTCCAGCCCAATGCCGGCATCCGTACTAAACAGGAGGAAACTTCGTCTAAAACTCAGGAGAAACGTTTCCTTGAAACTGCTCTGCTGTGCGTTCGTTCACCTAAGAGAGTTGAATCTATGTTGAGATTCAGCGAGTCAGAAACACGTTTCTTCTAGGAGCTGCGTTGGGATATTCCCGAGTGAATGGGACCATAGGCTGTACAGAGAAATATCTGCTTCTAAAACCAAAAGTGTGCTATCAAACTGAATGGTTGTCAATGTGTGCATTCAACTGACAGAGTTAAACTCACGTGTGGATTCAGCGGTTTGCAAACCCTTTCTGTGCAGAATCCCAAAACCGGTATTTCCAGCCCAATGCCGGCATCCGTACTAAACAGCAGGAAACTTCGTCTAAAACTCAGGAGAAACGTTTCCTTGAAACTGCTCTGCTGTGCGTTCGTTCACCTAAGAGAGTTGAATCTATGTTGAGATTCAGCGAGTGAGACACATGTTTCTTCTAGGAGCTGCGTTGGGATATTCCCGAGTGAATGGGACCATAGGCTGTACAGAGAAATATCTGCTTCTAAAACCAAAACGGAGCTATCTAACTGAATGGTTGTCAATGTGTGCATTCAAGTGACAGAGTTAAACTCACGTGTGGATTCAGCGGTTTGCAAACCCTTTCTGTGCAGAATCCCAAAACCGGTATTTCCAGCCCAATGCCGGCATACGTACTAAAGAGCAGGAAACTTCGTCTAAAACTCAGGAGCAACGTTTCCGTGAAACTGCTCTGCTGTGCGTTCGTTCACCTAAGAGAGTTGAATCTATGTTGAGATTCAGCGAGTCAGAAACACGTTTCTTCTAGGAGCTGCTTTGGGATATTCCCGAGTGAATGGGACCATAGGCTGTACAGAGAAATATCTGCTTCTAAAACCAAAACGGAGCTATCTAACTGAATGGTTGTCAATGTGTGCATTCAACTGACAGAGTTAAACTCACGTGTGGATTCAGCGGTTTGCAAACCCTTTCTGTGCAGAATCCCAAAACCGGTATTTCCAGCCCAATGCCGGCATCCGTACTAAACAGCAGGAAACTTCGTCTAAAACTCAGGAGAAACGTTTCCTTGAAACTGCTCTGCTGTGCCTTCGATCACCTAAGAGAGTTGAATCTATGTTGAGATTTAGCGAGTCAGAAACACGTTTCTTCTAGGAGGTGCGTTGGGATATTCCCGAGTGAATGGGACCATAGGCTGTACAGAGAAATATCTGCTCCTACAACCAAAAGGGTGGTATCTAACTGAATGGTTGTCAATGTGTGCATTCAACTGACAGAGTTAAACTCACGTTTGGATTCAGCGGTTTACAAACCCTTTCTGTGCAGAATCCCAAAACCGGTAATTCCAGCTCAATGCCGTCATACGTACTAAACAGCAGGAAACTTCGTCTAAAACTCAGGAGAAACGTTTCCTTGAAACTGCTCTACTGTGCGTTCGTTCATCTAAGAGAGTTGAATCTATGTTGAGATTCAGCGAGTCAGAAACACGTTTCTTCTAGGAGCTGCGTTGGGATATTCCCGAGTGAATGGGACCATAGGCTGTACAGAGAAATATCTGCTTCTAAAACCAAAAGTGTGCTATCAAACTGAATGGTTGTCAATGTGTGCATTCAACTGACAGAGTTGAACTCACGTGTGGATTCAGCGGTTTGCAAACCCTTTCTGTGCAGAATCCCAAAACCGGTATTTCCAGCCCAATGCCGGCATCCGTACTAAACAGCAGGAAACTTCGTCTAAAACTCAGGAGAAACGTTTCCTTGAAACTGCTCTGCTGTGCGTTCGTTCACCTAAGAGAGTTGAATCTATGTTGAGATTCAGCGAGTCAGAAACACGTTTCTTCTAGGAGCTGCGTTGGGATATTCCCGAGTGAATGGGACCATAGGCTGTACAGAGAAATATCTGCTTCTAAAACCAAAACGGAGCTATCTAAGTGAATGGTTGTCAATGTGTGCATTCAACTGACAGAGTTAAACTCACGTGTGGATTCAGCGGTTTGCAAACCCTTTCTGTGCAGAATCCCAAAACCGGTATTTCCAGCCCAATGCCGGCATACGTACTAAAGAGCAGGAAACTTCGTCTAAAACTCAGGAGAAACGTCCCCTTGAAACTGATCTGCTGTGCGTTCGTTCACCAAAGAGAGTTGAATCTATGTTGAGATTCAGCGAGTCAGAAACACGTTTCTTCTAGGAGCTGCGTTGGGATATTCCCGAGTGAATGGGACCATAGGCTGTACAGAGAAATATCTGCTTCTAAAACCAAAACGGAGCTATCTAACTGAATGGTTGTCAATGTGTGCATTCAACTGACAGAGTTAAACTCACGTGTGGATTCAGCGGTTTGCAAACCCTTTCTGTGCAGAATCCCAAAACCGGTATTTCCAGCCCAATGCCGGCATCCGTACTAAACAGCAGGAAACTTCGTCTAAAACTCAGGAGAAACGTTTCCTTGAAACTGCTCTGCTGTGCGTTCGTTCACCTAAGAGAGTTGAATCTATGTTGAGATTCAGCGAGTCAGAAACACGTTTCTTCTAGGAGCTGCTTTGGGATATTCCCGAGTGAATGGGAACATAGGCTGTACAGAGAAATATCTGCTTCTAAAACCAAAACGGAGCTATCTAACTCAATGGCTGTCAATGTGTGCATTCAACTGACAGAGTTAAACTCACGTGTGGATTCAGCGGTTTGCAAACCCTTTCTGTGCAGAATCCCAAAACCGGTATTTCCAGCCCAATGCCGGCATCCGTACTAAACAGCAGGAAACTTCGTCTAAAACTCAGGAGAAACGTTTCCTTGAAACTGCTCTGCTGTGCGTTCGTTCACCTAAGAGAGTTGAATCTATGTTGAGATTCAGCGAGTCAGAAACACGTTTCTTCTAGGAGCTGCGTTGGGATACTCCCGAGTGAATGGGACCATAGGATGTACAGAGAAATATCTGCTTCTAAAACCAAAACGGAGCTATCTAACTGAATGGTTGTCAATGTGTGCATTCAACTGACAGAGTTCAGCTCACGTGTGGATTCAGCGGTTTGCAAACCCTTTCTGTGCAGAATCCCAAAACCGGTATTTCCAGCCCAATGCCGGCATACGTACTAAACAGCAGGAAACTTCGTCTAAAACTCAGGAGAAACGTTTCCTTGAAACTGCTCTGCTGTGCGTTCGTTCACCTAAGAGAGTTGAATCTATGTTGAGATTCAGCGAGTCAGAAACACGTTTCTTCTAGGAGCTGCGTTGGGATATTCCCGAGTGAATGGGACCATAGGCTGTTCAGAGAAATATCTGCTTCTAAAACCAAAACGGAGCTATCTAACTGAATGGTTGTCAATGTGTGCATTCAACTGACAGAGTTAAACTCACGTGTGGATTCAGCGGTTTGCAAACCCTTTCTGTGCAGAATCCCAAAACCGGTATTTCCAGCCCAATGCCGGCATCCGTACTAAACAGCAGGAAACTTCGTCTAAAACTCAGGAGAAACGTTTCCTTGAAACTGCTCTGCTGTGCGTTAGATCATCTAAGAGAGTTGAATCTATGTTGAGATTCAGCGAGTCAGAAACACGTTTCTTCTAGGAGGTGCGTTGGGATATTCCCGAGTGAATGGGACCATAGGCTGTACAGAGAAATATCTGCTCCTACAACCAAAAGGGTGGTATCTAACTGAATGGTTGTCAATGTGTGCATTCAACTGACAGAGTTAAACTCACGTGTGGATTCAGCGGTTTGCAAACCCTTTCTGTGCAGAATCCCAAAACCGGTATTTCCAGCCCAATGCCGGCATACGTACTAAACAGGAGGAAACTTCGTCTAAAACTCAGGAGAAACGTTTCCTTGAAACTGCTCTGCTGTGCGTTCGTTCACCAAAGAGAGTTGAATCTATGTTGAGATTCAGCGAGTCAGAAACACGTTTCTTCTAGGAGCTGCGTTGGGATATTCCCGAGTGAATGGGACCATAGGCTGTACAGAGAAATATCTGCTTCTAAAACCAAAAGTGTGCTATCAAACTGAATGGTTGTCAATGTGTGCATTCAACTGACAGAGTTAAACTCACGTGTGGATTCAGCGGTTTGCAAACCCTTTCTGTGCAGAATCCCAAAACCGGTATTTCCAGCCCAATGCCGGCATCCGTACTAAACAGCAGGAAACTTCGTCTAAAACTCAGGAGAAACGTTTCCTTGAAACTGCTCTGCTGTGCGTTCGTTCACCTAAGAGAGTTGAATCTATGTTGAGATTCAGCGAGTGAGACACATGTTTCTTCTAGGAGCTGCGTTGGGATATTCCCGAGTGAATGGGACCATAGGCTGTACAGAGAAATATCTGCTTCTAAAACCAAAACGGAGCTATCTAACTGAATGGTTGTCAATGTGTGCATTCAAGTGACAGAGTTAAACTCACGTGTGGATTCAGCGGTTTACAATCCCTTTCTGTGCAGAATCCCAAAACCGGTATTTCCAGCCCAATGCCGGCATACGTACTAAAGAGCAGGAAACTTCGTCTAAAACTCAGGAGCAACGTTTCCGTGAAACTGCTCTGCTGTGCGTTCGTTCACCTAAGAGAGTTGAATCTATGTTGAGATTCAGCGAGTCAGAAACACGTTTCTTCTAGGAGCTGCTTTGGGATATTCCCGAGTGAATGGGACCATAGGCTGTACAGAGAAATATCTGCTTCTAAAACCAAAACGGAGCTATCTAACTGAATGGTTGTCAATGTGTGCATTCAACTGACAGAGTTAAACTCACGTGTGGATTCAGCGGTTTGCAAACCCTTTCTGTGCAGAATCCCAAAACCGGTATTTCCAGCCCAATGCCGGCATCCGTACTAAACAGCAGGAAACTTCGTCTAAAACTCAGGAGAAACGTTTCCTTGAAACTGCTCTGCTGTACGTTCGATCACCTAAGAGAGTTGAATCTATGTTGAGATTTAGCGAGTCAGAAACACGTTTCTTCTAGGAGGTGCGTTGGGATATTCCCGAGTGAATGGGACCATAGGCTGTACAGAGAAATATCTGCTTCTAAAACCAAAACGGAGCTATCTAACTGAATGGCTGTCAATGTGTGCATTCAACTGACAGAGTTAAACTCACGTTTGGATTCAGCGGTTTAGAAACCCTTTCTGTGCAGAATCCCAAAACCGGTAATTCCAGCTCAATGCCGGCATACGTACTAAAGAGAAGGAAACTTCGTCTAAAACTCAGGAGAAACGTTTCCTTGAAACTGCTCTACTGTGCGTTCGTTCATCTAAGAGAGTTGAATCTATGTTGAGATTCAGCGAGTCAGAAACACGTTTCTTCTAGGAGCTGCGTTGGGATATTCCCGAGTGAATGGGACCATAGGCTGTACAGAGAAATATCTGCTTCTAAAACCAAAAGTGTGCTATCAAACTGAATGGTTGTCAATGTGTGCATTCAACTGACAGAGTTGAACTCACGTGTGGATTCAGCGGTTTGCAAACCCTTTCTGTGCAGAATCCCAAAACCGGTATTTCCAGCCCAATGCCGGCATCCGTACTAAACAGCAGGAAACTTCGTCTAAAACTCAGGAGAAACGTTTCCTTGAAACTGCTCTGCTGTGCGTTCGTTCACCTAAGAGAGTTGAATCTATGTTGAGATTCAGCGAGTCAGAAACACGTTTCTTCTAGGAGCTGCGTTGGGATATTCACGAGTGAATGGGACCATAGGCTGTACAGAGAAATATCTGCTTCTAAAACCAAAACGGAGCTATCTAAGTGAATGGTTGTCAATGTGTGCATTCAACTGACAGAGTTAAACTCACGTGTGGATTCAGCGGTTTGCAAACCCTTTCTGTGCAGAATCCCAAAACCGGTATTTCCAGCCCAATGCCGGCATACGTACTAAAGAGCAGGAAACTTCGTCTAAAACTCAGGAGAAACGTCCCCTTGAAACTGATCTGCTGTGCGTTCGTTCACCAAAGAGAGTTGAATCTATGTTGAGATTCAGCGAGTCAGAAACACGTTTCTTCTAGGAGCTGCGTTGGGATATTCCCGAGTGAATGGGACCATAGGCTGTACAGAGAAATATCTGCTTCTAAAACCAAAACGGAGCTATCTAACTGAATGGTTGTCAATGTGTGCATTCAACTGACAGAGTTAAACTCACGTGTGGATTCAGCGGTTTGCAAACCCTTTCTGTGCAGAATCCCAAAACCGGTATTTCCAGCCCAATGCCGGCATCCGTACTAAACAGCAGGAAACTTCGTCTAAAACTCAGGAGAAACGTTTCCTTGAAACTGCTCTGCTGTGCGTTAGATCATCTAAGAGAGTTGAATCTATGTTGAGATTCAGCGAGTCAGAAACACGTTTCTCCTAGGAGGTGCGTTGGGATATTCCCGAGTGAATGGGACCATAGGCTGTACAGAGAAATATCTGCTCCTACAACCAAAAGGGTGGTATCTAACTGAATGGTTGTCAATGTGTGCATTCAACTGACAGAGTTAAACTCACGTGTGGATTCAGCGGTTTGCAAACCCTTTCTGTGCAGAATCCCAAAACCGCTATTTCCAGCCCAATGCCGGCATACGTACTAAACAGCAGGAAACTTCGTCTAAAACTCAGGAGAAACGTTTCCTTGAAACTGCTCTGCTGTGCGTTCGTTCACCTAAGAGAGTTGAATCTATGTTGAGATTCAGCGAGTCAGAAACACGTTTCTTCTAGGAGCTGCGTTGGGATATTCCCGAGTGAATGGGACCATAGGCTGTACAGAGAAATATCTGCTTCTAAAACCAAAAGTGTGCTATCAAACTGAATGGTTGTCAATGTGTGGATTCAACTGACAGAGTTAAACTCACGTGTGGATTCAGCGGTTTGCAAACCCTTTCTGTGCAGAATCCCAAAACCGGTATTTCCAGCCCAATGCCGGCATCCGTACTAAACAGCAGGAAACTTCGTCTAAAACTCAGGAGAAACGTTTCCTTGAAACTGCTCTGCTGTGCGTTCGTTCACCTAAGAGAGTTGAATCTATGTTGAGATTCAGCGAGTGAGACACATGTTTCTTCTAGGAGCTGCGTTGGGATATTCCCGAGTGAATGGGACCATAGGCTGTACAGAGAAATATCTGCTTCTAAAACCAAAACGGAGCTATCTAACTGAATGGTTGTCAATGTGTACATTCAAGTGACAGAGTTAAACTCACGTGTGGATTCAGCGGTTTGCAAACCCTTTCTGTGCAGAATCCCAAAACCGGTATTTCCAGCCCAATGCCGGCATACGTACTAAAGAGCAGGAAACTTCGTCTAAAACTCAGGAGCAACGTTTCCGTGAAACTGCTCTGCTGTGCGTTCGTTCACCTAAGAGAGTTGAATCTATGTTGAGATTCAGCGAGTCAGAAACACGTTTCTTCTAGGAGCTGCTTTGGGATATTCCCGAGTGAATGGGACCATAGGCTGTACAGAGAAATATCTGCTTCTAAAACCAAAACGGAGCTATCTAACTGAATGGTTGTCAATGTGTGCATTCAACTGACAGAGTTAAACTCACGTGTGGATTCAGCGGTTTGCAAACCCTTTCTGTGCAGAATCCCAAAACCGGTATTTCCAGCCCAATGCCGGCATCCGTACTAAACAGCAGGAAACTTCGTCTAAAACTCAGGAGAAACGTTTCCTTGAAACTGCTCTGCTGTGCCTTCGATCACCTAAGAGAGTTGAATCTATGTTGAGATTTAGCGAGTCAGAAACACGTTTCTTCTAGGAGGTGCGTTGGGATATTCCCGAGTGAATGGGACCATAGGCTGTACAGAGAAATATCTGCTTCTAAAACCAAAACGGAGCTATCTAACTGAATGGCTGTCAATGTGTGCATTCAACTGACAGAGTTAAACTCACGTTTGGATTCAGCGGTTTAGAAACCCTTTCTGTGCAGAATCCCAAAACCGGTAATTCCAGCTCAATGCCGGCATACGTACTAAAGAGCAGGAAACTTCGTCTAAAACTCAGGAGAAACGTTTCCTTGAAACTGCTCTACTGTGCGTTCGTTCATCTAAGAGAGTTGAATCTATGTTGAGATTCAGCGAGTCAGAAACACGTTTCTTCTAGGAGCTGCGTTGGGATATTCCCGAGTGAATGGGACCATAGGCTGTACAGAGAAATATCTGCTTCTAAAACCAAAAGTGTGCTATCAAACTGAATGGTTGTCAATGTGTGCATTCAACTGACAGAGTTGAACTCACGTGTGGATTCAGCGGTTTGCAAACCCTTTCTGTGCAGAATCCCAAAACCGGTATTTCCAGCCCAATGCCGGCATCCGTACTAAACAGCAGGAAACTTCGTCTAAAACTCAGGAGAAACGTTTCCTTGAAACTGCTCTGCTGTGCGTTCGTTCACCTAAGAGAGTTGAATCTATGTTGAGATTCAGCGAGTCAGAAACACGTTTCTTCTAGGAGCTGCGTTGGGATATTCACGAGTGAATGGGACCATAGGCTGTACAGAGAAATATCTGCTTCTAAAACCAAAACGGAGCTATCTAAGTGAATGGTTGTCAATGTGTGCATTCAACTGACAGAGTTAAACTCACGTGTGGATTCAGCGGTTTGCAAACCCTTTCTGTGCAGAATCCCAAAACCGGTATTTCCAGCCCAATGCCGGCATACGTACTAAAGAGCAGGAAACTTCGTCTAAAACTCAGGAGAAACGTCCCCTTGAAACTGATCTGCTGTGCGTTCGTTCACCAAAGAGAGTTGAATCTATGTTGAGATTCAGCGAGTCAGAAACACGTTTCTTCTAGGAGCTGCGTTGGGATATTCCCGAGTGAATGGGACCATAGGCTGTACAGAGAAATATCTGCTTCTAAAACCAAAACGGAGCTATCTAACTGAATGGTTGTCAATGTGTGCATTCAACTGACAGAGTTAAACTCACGTGTGGATTCAGCGGTTTGCAAACCCTTTCTGTGCAGAATCCCAAAACCGGTATTTCCAGCCCAATGCCGGCATCCGTACTAAACAGCAGGAAACTTCGTCTAAAACTCAGGAGAAACGTTTCCTTGAAAGTGCTCTGCTGTGCGTTCGTTCACCTAAGAGAGTTGAATCTATGTTGAGATTCAGCGAGTCAGAAACATGTTTCTTCTAGGAGCTGCGTTGGGATATTCCCGAGTGAATGGGACCATAGGCTGTACAGAGAAATATCTGCTTCTAAAACCAAAACGGAGCTATCTAACTGAATGGTTGTCAATGTGTGCATTCAACTGACAGAGTTAAACTCACGTGTGGATTCAGCGGTTTGCAAACCCTTTCTGTGCAGAATCCCAAAACCGGTATTTCCAGCCCAATGCCGGCATACGTACTAAAGAGCAGGAAACTTCGTCTAAAACTCAGGAGCAACGTTTCCGTGAAACTGCTCTGCTGTGCCTTCGTTCACCTAAGAGAGTTGAATCTATGTTGAGATTCAGCGAGTCAGAAACACGTTTCTTCTAGGAGCTGCGTTGGGATATTCCCGAGTGAATGGGACCATAGGCTGTACAGAGAAATATCTGCTCCTACAACCAAAAGGGTGGTATCTAACTGAATGGTTGTCAATGTGTGCATTCAACTGACAGAGTTAAACTCACGTTTGGATTCAGCGGTTTACAAACCCTTTCTGTGCAGAATCCCAAAACCGGTAATTCCAGCTCAATGCCGGCATCCGTACTAAACAGCAGGAAACTTCGTCTAAAACTCAGGAGAAACGTTTCCTTGAAACTGCTCTGCTGTGCGTTCGTTCACCTAAGAGAGTTGAAACTATGTTGAGATTCAGCGAGTCAGAAACACGTTTATGCTAGGAGCTGCGTTGGGATATTCCCGAGTGAATGGGACCATAGGCTGTACAGAGAAATATCTGCTTCTGAAACCAAAACGGAGCTATCTAACTGAATGGTTGTCAATGTGTACATTCAACTGACAGAGTTAAACTCACGTGTGGATTCAGCGGTTTGCAAACCATTTCTGTGCAGAATTCCAAAACCGGTATGTCCAGCCCAATGCCGGCATCCGTACTAAACAGCAGGAAACTTCGTCGAAAACTCAGGAGAAACGTTTCCTTGAAACTGCTCTACTGTGCGTTCGTTCATCTAAGAGAGTTGAATCTATGTTGAGATTCAGCGAGTCAGAAACACGTTTCTTCTAGGAGCTGCGTTGGGATATTCCCGAGTGAATGGGACCATAGGCTGTACAGAGAAATATCTGCTTCTAAAACCAAAAGTGTGCTATCAAACTGAATGGTTGTCAATGTGTGCATTCAACTGACAGAGTTAAACTCACGTGTGGATTCAGCGGTTTGCAAACCCTTTCTGTGCAGAATCCCAAAACCGGTATTTCCAGCCCAATGCCGGCATCCGTACTAAACAGCAGGAAACTTCGTCTAAAACTCAGGAGAAACGTTTCCTTGAAAGTGCTCTGCTGTGCGTTCGTTCACCTAAGAGAGTTGAATCTATGTTGAGATTCAGCGAGTCAGAAACACGTTTCTTCTAGGAGCTGCGTTGGGATATTCCCGAGTGAATGGGACCATAGGCTGTACAGAGAAATATCTGCTTCTAAAACCAAAACGGAGCTATCTAAGTGAATGGTTGTCAATGTGTGCATTCAACTGACAGAGTTAAACTCACGTGTGGATTCAGCGGTTTGCAAACCCTTTCTGTGCAGAATCCCAAAACCGGTATTTCCAGTCCAATGCAGGCATACGTACTAAAGAGCAGGAAACTTCGTCTAAAACTCAGGAGAAACGTCCCCTTGAAACTGATCTGCTGTGCGTTCGTTCACCAAAGAGAGTTGAATCTATGTTGAGATTCAGCGAGTCAGAAACACGTTTCTTCTAGGAGCTGCGTTGGGATATTCCCGATTGAATGGGACCATAGGCTGTACAGAGAAATATCTGCTTCTAAAACCAAAACGGAGCTATCTAACTGAATGGTTGTCAATGTGTGCATTCAACTGACAGAGTTAAACTCACGTGTGGATTCAGCGGTTTGCAAACCCTTTCTGTGCAGAATCCCAAAACCGGTATTTCCAGCCCAATGCCGGCATCCGTACTAAACAGCAGGAAACTTCGTCTAAAACTCAGGAGAAACGTTTCCTTGAAAGTGCTCTGCTGTGCGTTCGTTCACCTAAGAGAGTTGAATCTATGTTGAGATTCAGCGAGTCAGAAACATGTTTCTTCTAGGAGCTGCGTTGGGATATTCCCGAGTGAATGGGACCATAGGCTGTACAGAGAAATATCTGCTTCTAAAACCAAAACGGAGCTATCTAACTGAATGGTTGTCAATGTGTGCATTCAACTGACAGAGTTAAACTCACGTGTGGATTCAGCGGTTTGCAAACCCTTTCTGTGCAGAATCCCAAAACCGGTATTTCCAGCCCAAAGCCGGCATACGTACTAAAGAGCAGGAAACTTCGTCTAAAACTCAGGAGCAACGTTTCCGTGAAACTGCTCTGCTGTGCCTTCGTTCACCTAAGAGAGTTGAATCTATGTTGAGATTCAGCGAGTCAGAAACACGTTTCTTCTAGGAGCTGCGTTGGGATATTCCCGAGTGAATGGGACCATAGGCTGTACAGAGAAATATCTGCTTCTAAAACCAAAACGGAGCTATCTAACTGAATGGTTGTCAATGTGTGCATTCAACTGACAGAGTTAAACTCACGTGTGGATTCAGCGGTTTGCAAACCCTTTCTGTGCAGAATCCCAAAACCGGTATTTCCAGCCCAATGCCGGCATCCGTACTAAACAGCAGGAAACTTCGTCTAAAACTCAGGAGAAACGTTTCCTTGAAACTGCTCTGCTGAGCGTTCGATCACCTAAGAGAGTTGAATCTATGTTGAGATTCAGCGAGTCAGAAACACGTTTCTTCTAGGAGGTGCGTTGGGATATTCCCGAGTGAATGGGACCATAGGCTGTACAGAGAAATATCTGCTCCTACAACCAAAAGGGTGGTATCTAACTGAATGGTTGTCAATGTGTGCATTCAACTGACAGAGTTAAACTCACGTTTGGATTCAGCGGTTTACAAACCCTTTCTGTGCAGAATCCCAAAACCGGTAATTCCAGCTCAATGCCGGCATCCGTACTAAACAGCAGGAAACTTCGTCTAAAACTCAGGAGAAACGTTTCCTTGAAACTGCTCTGCTGTGCGTTCGTTCACCTAAGAGAGTTGAAACTATGTTGAGATTCAGCGAGTCAGAAACACGTTTCTTCTAGGAGCTGCGTTGGGATATTCCCGAGTGAATGGGACCATAGGCTGTACAGAGAAATATCTGCTTCTGAAACCAAAACGGAGCTATCTAACTGAATGGTTGTCAATGTGTACATTCAACTGACAGAGTTAAACTCACGTGTGGATTCAGCGGTTTGCAAACCATTTCTGTGCAGAATTCCAAAACCGGTATGTCCAGCCCAATGCCGGCATCCGTACTAAACAGCAGGAAACTTCGTCGAAAACTCAGGAGAAACGTTTCCTTGAAACTGCTCTACTGTCCGTTCGTTCATCTAAGAGAGTTGAATCTATATTGAGATTCAGCGAGTCAGAAACACGTTTCTTCTAGGAGCTGCGTTGGGATATTCCCGAGTGAATGGGACCATAGGCTGTACAGAGAAATATCTGCTTCTAAAACCAAAAGTGTGCTATCAAACTAAATGGTTGTCAATGTGTGCATTCAACTGACAGAGTTAAACTCACGTGTGGATTCAGCGGTTTGCAAACCCTTTCTGTGCAGAATCCCAAAACCGGTATTTCCAGCCCAATGCCGGCATCCGTACTAAACAGCAGGAAACTTCGTCTAAAACTCAGGAGAAACGTTTCCTTGAAAGTGCTCTGCTGTGCGTTCGTTCACCTAAGAGAGTTGAATCTATGTTGAGATTCAGCGAGTCAGAAACACGTTTCTTCTAGGAGCTGCGTTGGGATATTCCCGAGTGAATGGGACCATAGGCTGTACAGAGAAATATCTGCTTCTAAAACCAAAACGGAGCTATCTAAGTGAATGGTTGTCAATGTGTGCATTCAACTGACAGAGTTAAACTCACGTGTGGATTCAGCGGTTTGCAAACCCTTTCTGTGCAGAATCCCAAAACCGGTATTTCCAGTCCAATGCAGGCATACGTACTAAAGAGCAGGAAACTTCGTCTAAAACTCAGGAGAAACGTCCCCTTGAAACTGCTCTGCTGTGCGTTCGTTCACCTAAGAGAGTTGAATCTATGTTGAGATTCAGCGAGTCAGAAACACGTTTCTTCTAGGAGCTGCGTTGGGATATTCCCGAGTGAATGGGACCATAGGCTGTACAGAGAAATATCTGCTTCTAAAACCAAAACGGAGCTATCTAACTGAATGGTTGTCAATGTGTGCATTCAACTGACAGAGTTAAACTCACGTGTGGATTCAGCGGTTTGCAAACCCTTTCTGTGCAGAATCCCAAAACCGGTATTTCCAGCCCAATGCCGGCATCCGTACTAAACAGCAGGAAACTTCGTCTAAAACTCAGGAGAAACGTTTCCTTGAAACTGCTCTGCTGTGCGTTCGTTCACGTAAGAGAGTTGAATCTATGTTGAGATTCAGCGAGTCAGAAACGCGTTTCTTCTAGGAGCTGCGTTGGGATATTCCCGAGTGAATGGGACCATAGGCTGTACAGAGAAATATCTGCTTCTAAAACCAAAACGGAGCTATCTAACTGAATGGTTGTCAATGTGTGCATTCAACTGACAGAGATAAACTCACGTGTGGATTCAGTGGTTTGCAAACCCTTTCTGTGCAGAATCCCAAAACCGGTATATCCAGCCCAATGCCGGCATACGTACTAAAGAGCAGGAAACTTCGTCTAAAACTCAGGAGAAACGTTTCCTTGAAACTGCTCTGCTGTGCGTTCGATCACCTAAGAGAGTTGAATCTATGTTGAGATTCAGCGAGTCAGAAACACGTTTCTTCTAGGAGGTGCGTTGGGATATTCCCGAGTGAATGGGACCATAGGCTGTACAGAGAAATATCTGCTTCTAAAACCAAAACGGAGCTATCTAACTGAATGGTTGTCAATGTGTGCATTCAACTGACAGAGTTAAACTCACGTGTGGATTCAGCGGTTTGCAAACCCTTTCTGTGCAGAATCCGAAAACCGGTATTTCCAGCCCAATGACGGCATCCGTACTAAACAGCAGGAAACTTCGTCTAAAACTCAGGAGAAACGTTTCCTTGAAACTGGTCTGCTGCGCGTTCGATCACCTAAGAGAGTTGAATCTATGTTGAGATTCAGCGAGTCAGAAACACGTTTCTTCTAGGAGGTGCGTTGGGATATTCCCGAGTGAATGGGACCAGAGGCTGTACAGAGAAATATCTGCTCTTACAACCAAAAGGTTGGTATCTAACTGAATGGTTGTCAATGTGTGCATTCAACTGACAGAGTTAAACTCACGTTTGGATTCAGCGGTTTACAATCCCTTTCTGTGCAGAATCCCAAAACCGGTAATTCCAGCTCAATGCCGGCATCCGTACTAAACAGCAGGAAACTTCGTCTAAAACTCAGGAGAAACGTTTCCTTGAAACTGCTCTGCTGTGCGTTCGTTCACCTAAGAGAGTTGAAACTATGTTGAGATTCAGCGAGTCAGAAACACGTTTCTTCTAGGAGCTGCGTTGGGATATTCCCGAGTGAATAGGACCATAGGCTGTACAGAGAAATATCTGCTTCTAAAACCAAAAGTGTGCTATCAAACTGAATGGTTGTCAATGTGTGCATTCAACTGACAGATTTAAACTCACGTGTGGATTCAGCGGTTTGCAAACCCTTTCTGTGCAGAATTCCAAAACCGGTATTTCCAGCCCAATGCCGGCATCCGTACTAAACAGCAGGAAACTTCGTCTAAAACTCAGGAGAAACGTTTCCTTGAAACTGCTCTGCTGTGCGTTCGTTCACCTAAGAGAGTTGAATCTATGTTGAGATTCAGCGAGTCAGAAACACGTTTCTTCTAGGAGCTGCGTTGGGATACTCCCGAGTGAATGGGACCATAGGCTGTACAGAGAAATATCTGCTTCTAAAACCAAAACGGAGCTATCTAACTGAATGGTTGTCAATGTGTGCATTCAACTGACAGAGTTAAACTCACGTGTGGATTCAGCGGTTTGCAAACCCTTTCTGTGCAGAATCCCAAAACCGGTATTTCCAGCCCAATGCCGGCATACGTACTAAACAGCAGGAAACTTCGTCTAAAACTCAGGAGAAACGTTTCCTTGAAACTGCTCTGCTGTGCGTTCGTTCACCTAAGAGAGTTGAATCTATGTTGAGATTCAGCGAGTCAGAAACACGTTTCTTCTAGGAGCTGCGTTGGGATATTCCCGAGTGAATGGGACCATAGGCTGTACAGAGAAATATCTGCTTCTAAAACCAAAAGTGTGCTATCAAACTGAATGGTTGTCAATGTGTGCATTCAACTGACAGAGTTGAACTCACGTGTGGATTCAGCGGTTTGCAAACCCTTTCTGTGCAGAATCCCAAAACCGGTATTTCCAGCCCAATGCCGGCATCCGTACTAAACAGCAGGAAACTTCGTCTAAAACTCAGGAGAAACGTTTCCTTGAAACTGCTCTGCTGTGCGTTCGTTCACCTAAGAGAGTTGAATCTATGTTGAGATTCAGCGAGTCAGAAACACGTTTCTTCTAGGAGCTGCGTTGGGATATTCACGAGTGAATGGGACCATAGGCTGTACAGAGAAATATCTGCTTCTAAAACCAAAACGGAGCTATCTAAGTGAATGGTTGTCAATGTGTGCATTCAACTGACAGAGTTAAACTCACGTGTGGATTCAGCGGTTTGCAAACCCTTTCTGTGCAGAATCCCAAAACCGGTATTTCCAGCCCAATGCCGGCATCCGTACTAAACAGCAGGAAACTTCGTCTAAAACTCAGGAGAAACGTTTCCTTCAAAGTGCTCTGCTGTGCGTTCGTTCACCTAAGAGAGTTGAATCTATGTTGAGATTCAGCGAGTCAGAAACATGTTTCTTCTAGGAGCTGCGCTGGGATATTCCCGAGTGAATGGGACCATAGGCTGTACAGAGAAATATCTGCTTCTAAAACCAAAACGGAGCTATCTAACTGAATGATTGTCAATGTGTGCATTCAACTGACAGAGTTAAACTCACGTGTGGATTCAGCGGTTTGCAAACCCTTTCTGTGCAGAATCCCAAAACCGGTATTTCCAGCCCAATGCCGGCATACGTACTAAACAGCAGGAAACTTCGTCTAAAACTCAGGAGCAACGTTTCCGTGAAACTGCTCTGCTGTGCGTTCGTTCACCTAAGAGAGTTGAATCTATGTTGAGATTCACCGAGTCAGAAACACGTTTCTTCTAGGAGCTGCGTTGGGATATTCCCGAGTGAATGGGACCATAGGCTGTACAGAGAAATATCTGCTTCTAAAACCAAAACGGAGCTATCTAACTGAATGGTTGTCAATGTGTGCATTCAACTGACAGAGTTAAACTCACGTGTGGATTCAGCGGTTTGCAAACCCTTTCTGTGCAGAATCCCAAAACCGGTATTTCCAGCCCAATGCCGGCATCCGTACTAAACAGCAGGAAACTTCGTCTAAAACTCAGGAGAAACGTTTCCTTGAAACTGCTCTGCTGAGCGTTCGATCACCTAAGAGAGTTGAATCTATGTTGAGATTCAGCGAGTCAGAAACACGTTTCTTCTAGGAGGTGCGTTGGGATATTCCCGAGTGAATGGGACCATAGGCTGTACAGAGAAATATCTGCTCCTACAATCAAAAGGGTGGTATCTAACTGAATGGTTGTCAATGTGTGCATTCAACTGACAGAGTTAAACTCACGTTTGGATTCAGCGGTTTACAAACCCTTTCTGTGCAGAATCCCAAAACCGGTAATTCCAGCTCAATGCCGGCATACGTACTAAACAGCAGGAAACTTCGTCTAAAACTCAGGAGAAACGTTTCCTTGAAACTGCTCTACTGTGCGTTCGTTCATCTTAGAGAGTTGAATCTATGTTGAGATTCAGCGAGTCAGAAACACGTTTCTTCTAGGAGCTGCGTTGGGATATTCCCGAGTGAATGGGACCATAGGCTGTACAGAGAAATATCTGCTTCTAAAACCAAAAGTGTGCTATCAAACTGAATGGTTGTCAAAGTGTGCATTCAACTGACAGAGTTGAACTCACGTGTGGATTCAGCGGTTTGCAAACCCTTTCTGTGCAGAATCCCAAAACCGGTATTTCCAGCCCAATGCCGGCATCCGTACTAAACAGCAGGAAACTTCGTCTAAAACTCAGGAGAAACGTTTCCTTGAAACTGCTCTGCTGTGCGTTCGTTCACCTAAGAGAGTTGAATCTATGTTGAGATTCAGCGAGTCAGAAACACGTTTCTTCTAGGAGCTGCGTTGGGATATTCACGAGTGAATGGGACCATAGGCTGTACAGAGAAATATCTGCTTCTAAAACCAAAACGGAGCTATCTAAGTGAATGGTTGTCAATGTGTGCATTCAGCTGACAGAGTTAAACTCACGTGTGGATTCAGCGGTTTGCAAACCCTTTCTGTGCAGAATCCCAAAACCGGTATTTCCAGCCCAATGCCGGCATACGTACTAAAGAGCAGGAAACTTCGTCTAAAACTCAGGAGAAACGTCCCATTGAAACTGATCTGCTGTGCGTTCGTTCACCAAAGAGAGTTGAATCTATGTTGAGATTCAGCGAGTCAGAAACACGTTTCTTCTAGGAGCTGCGTTGGGATATTCCCGAGTGAATGGGACCATAGGCTGTACAGAGAAGTATCTGCTTCTAAAACCAAAACGGAGCTATCTAACTGAATGGTTGTCAATGTGTGCATTCAACTGACAGAGTTAAACTCACGTGTGGATTCAGCGGTTTGCAAAAGCTTTCTGTGCAGAATCCCAAAACCGGTATTTCCAGCCCAATGCCGGCATCCGTACTAAACAGCAGGAAACTTCGTCTAAAACTCAGGAGAAACGTTTCCTTGAAAGTGCTCTGCTCTGCGTTCGTTCACCTAAGAGAGTTGAATCTATGTTGAGATTCAGCGAGTCAGAAACATGTTTCTTCTAGGAGCTGCGTTGGGATATTCCCGAGTGAATGGGACCATAGGCTGTACAGAGAAATATCTGCTTCTAAAACCAAAACGGAGCTATCTAACTGAATGGTTGTCAATGTGTGCATTCAACTGACAGAGTAAAACTCACGTGTGGATTCAGCGGTTTGCAAACCCTTTCTGTGCAGAATCCCAAAACCGGTATTTCCAGCCCAATGCCGGCATACGTACTAAAGAGCAGGAAACTTCGTCTAAAACTCAGGAGCAACGTTTCCGTGAAACTGCTCTGCTGTGCGTTCGTTCACCTAAGAGAGTTGAATCTATGTTGAGATTCAGCGAGTCAGAAACACGTTTCTTCTAGGAGCTGCGTTGGGATATTCCCGAGTGAATGGGACCATAGGCTGTACAGAGAAATATCTGCTTCTAAAACCAAAACGGAGCTATCTAACTGAATGGTTGTCAATGTGTGCATTCAACTGACAGAGTTAAACTCACGTGTGGATTCAGCGGTTTGCAAACCCTTTCTGTGCAGAATCCCAAAACCGGTATTTCCAGCCCAATGCCGGCATCCGTACTAAACAGCAGGAAACTTCGTCTAAAACTCAGGAGAAACGTTTCCTTGAAACTGCTCTGCTGAGCGTTCGATCACCTAAGAGAGTTGAATCTATGTTGAGATTCAGCGAGTCAGAAACACGTTTCTTCTAGGAGGTGCGTTGGGATATTCCCGAGTGAATGGGACCATAGGCTGTACAGAGAAATATCTGCTCCTACAACCAAAAGGGTGGTATCTAACTGAATGGTTGTCAATGTGTGCATTCAACTGACAGAGTTAAACTCACGTTTGGATTCAGCGGTTTACAAACCCTTTCTGTGCAGAATCCCAAAACCGGTAATTCCAGCTCAATGCCGGCATCCGTACTAAACAGCAGGAAACTTCGTCTAAAACTCAGGAGAAACGTTTCCTTGAAACTGCTCTGCTGTGCGTTCGTTCACCTAAGAGAGTTGAAACTATGTTGAGATTCAGCGAGTCAGAAACACGTTTATGCTAGGAGCTGCGTTGGGATATTCCCGAGTGAATGGGACCAGAGGCTGTACAGAGAAATATCTGCTTCTGAAACCAAAACGGAGCTATCTAACTGAATGGTTGTCAATGTGTACATTCAACTGACAGAGTTAAACTCACGTGTGGATTCAGCGGTTTGCAAACCATTTCTGTGCAGAATTCCAAAACCGGTATGTCCAGCCCAATGCCGGCATACGTACTAAACAGCAGGAAACTTCGTCGAAAACTCAGGAGAAACGTTTCCTTGAAACTGCTCTACTGTGCGTTCGTTCATCTAAGAGAGTTGAATCTATGTTGAGATTCAGCGAGTCAGAAACACGTTTCTTCTAGGAGCTGCGTTGGGATATTCCCGAGTGAATGGGACCATAGGCTGTACAGAGAAATATCTGCTTCTAAAACCAAAAGTGTGCTATCAAACTGAATGGTTGTCAATGTGTGCAATCAACTGACAGAGTTAAACTCACGTGTGGATTCAGCGGTTTGCAAACCCTTTCTGTGCAGAATCCCAAAACCGGTATTTCCAGCCCAATGCCGGCATCCGTACTAAACAGCAGGAAACTTCGTCTAAAACTCAGGAGAAACGTTTCCTTGAAACTGCTCTGCTGTGCGTTCGTTCACCTAAGAGAGTTGAATCTATGTTGAGATTCAGCGAGTCAGAAACACGTTTCTTCTAGGAGCTGCGTTGGGATATTCCCGAGTGAATGGGACCATAGGCTGTACAGAGAAATATCTGCTTCTAAATCCAAAACGGAGCTATCTAAGTGAATGGTTGTCAATGTGTGCATTCAACTGACAGAGTTAAACTCACGTGTGGATTCAGCGGTTTGCAAACCCTTTCTGTGCAGAATCCCAAAACCGGTATTTCCAGTCCAATGCAGGCATACGTACTAAAGAGCAGGAAACTTCGTCTAAAACTCAGGAGAAACGTCCCCTTGAAACTGCTCTGCTGTGCGTTCGTTCACCTAAGAGAGTTGAATCTATGTTGAGATTCAGCGAGTCAGAAACACGTTTCTTCTAGGAGCTGCGTTGGGATATTCCCGAGTGAATGGGACCATAGGCTGTACAGAGAAATATCTGCTTCTAAAACCAAAACGGAGCTATCTAACTGAATGGTTGTCAATGTGTGCATTCAACTGACAGAGTTAAACTCACGTGTGGATTCAGCGGTTTGCAAACCCTTTCTGTGCAGAATCCCAAAACCGGTAATTCCAGCCCAATGCCGGCATCCGTACTAAACAGCAGGAAACTTCGTCTAAAACTCAGGAGAAACGTTTCCTTGAAACTCCTCTGCTGTGCGTTCGTTCATCTAAGAGAGTTGAATCTATGTTGAGATTCAGCGAGTCAGAAACACGTTTCTTCTAGGAGCTGCGTTGGGATATTCCCGAGTGAATGGGACCATAGGCTGTACAGAGAAATATCTGCTCCTACAACCAAAAGGGTTGTATCTAACTGAATGGTTGTCAATGTGTGCATTCAACTGACAGAGTTAAACTCACGTTTGGATTCAGCGGTTTACAAACCAATTCTGTGCAGAATCCCAAAACCGGTATTTCCAGCCCAATGCCGGCATACGTACTAAAGAGCAGGAAACTTCGTCTAAAACTCAGGAGAAACGTCCCATTGAAACTGATCTGCTGTGCGTTCGTTCACCAAAGAGAGTTGAATCTATGTTGAGATTCAGCGAGTCAGAAACACGTTTCTTCTAGGAGCTGCGTTGGGATATTCCCGAGTGAATGGGACCATAGGCTGTACAGAGAAGTATCTGCTTCTAAAACCAAAACGGAGCTATCTAACTGAATGGTTGTCAATGTGTGCATTCAACTGACAGAGTTAAACTCACGTGTGGATTCAGCGGTTTGCAAACCCTTTCTGTGCAGAATCCCAAAACCGCTATTTCCAGCCCAATGCCGGCATCCGTACTAAACAGCAGGAAACTTCGTCTAAAACTCAGGAGAAACGTTTCCTTGAAAGTGCTCTGCTCTGCGTTCGTTCACCTAAGAGAGTTGAATCTATGTTGAGATTCAGCGAGTCAGAAACATGTTTCTTCTAGGAGCTGCGTTGGGATATTCCCGAGTGAATGGGACCATAGGCTGTACAGAGAAATATCTGCTTCTAAAACCAAAACGGAGCTATCTAACTGAATGGTTGTCAATGTGTGCATTCAACTGACAGAGTTAAACTCACGTGTGGATTCAGCGGTTTGCAAACCCTTTCTGTGCAGAATCCCAAAACCGGTATTTCCAGCCCAATGCCGGCATACGTACTAAAGAGCAGGAAACTTCGTCTAAAACTCAGGAGCAACGTTTCCGTGAAACTGCTCTGCTGTGCGTTCGTTCACCTAAGAGAGTTGAATCTATGTTGAGATTCAGCGAGTCAGAAACACGTTTCTTCTAGGAGCTGCGTTGGGATATTCCCGAGTGAATGGGACCATAGGCTGTACAGAGAAATATCTGCTTCTAAAACCAAAACGGAGCTATCTAACTGAATGGTTGTCAATGTGTGCATTCAACTGACAGAGTTAAACTCACGTGTGGATTCAGCGGTTTGCAAACCCTTTCTGTGCAGAATCCCAAAACCGGTATTTCCAGCCCAATGCCGGCATCCGTACTAAACAGCAGGAAACTTCGTCTAAAACTCAGGAGAAACGTTTCCTTGAAACTGCTCTGCTGAGCGTTCGATCACCTAAGAGAGTTGAATCTATGTTGAGATTCAGCGAGTCAGAAACACGTTTCTTCTAGGAGGTGCGTTGGGATATTCCCGAGTGAATGGGACCATAGGCTGTACAGAGAAATATCTGCTCCTACAACCAAAAGGGTGGTATCTAACTGAATGGTTGTCAATGTGTGCATTCAACTGACAGAGTTAAACTCACGTTTGGATTCAGCGGTTTACAAACCCTTTCTGTGCAGAATCCCAAAACCGGTAATTCCAGCTCAATGCCGGCATCCGTACTAAACAGCAGGAAACTTCGTCTAAAACTCAGGAGAAACGTTTCCTTGAAACTGCTCTGCTGTGCGTTCGTTCACCTAAGAGAGTTGAAACTATGTTGAGATTCAGCGAGTCAGAAACACGTTTATGCTAGGAGCTGCGTTGGGATATTCCCGAGTGAATGGGACCAGAGGCTGTACAGAGAAATATCTGCTTCTGAAACCAAAACGGAGCTATCTAACTGAATGGTTGTCAATGTGTACATTCAACTGACAGAGTTAAACTCACGTGTGGATTCAGCGGTTTGCAAACCATTTCTGTGCAGAATTCCAAAACCGGTATGTCCAGCCCAATGCCGGCATACGTACTAAACAGCAGGAAACTTCGTCGAAAACTCAGGAGAAACGTTTCCTTGAAACTGCTCTACTGTGCGTTCGTTCATCTAAGAGAGTTGAATCTATGTTGAGATTCAGCGAGTCAGAAACACGTTTCTTCTAGGAGCTGCGTTGGGATATTCCCGAGTGAATGGGACCATAGGCTGTACAGAGAAATATCTGCTTCTAAAACCAAAAGTGTGCTATCAAACTGAATGGTTGTCAATGTGTGCATTCAACTGACAGAGTTAAACTCACGTGTGGATTCAGCGGTTTGCAAACCCTTTCTGTGCAGAATCCCAAAACCGGTATTTCCAGCCCAATGCCGGCATCCGTACTAAACAGCAGGAAACTTCGTCTAAAACTCAGGAGAAACGTTTCCTTGAAACTGCTCTGCTGTGCGTTCGTTCACCTAAGAGAGTTGAATCTATGTTGAGATTCAGCGAGTCAGAAACACGTTTCTTCTAGGAGCTGCGTTGGGATATTCCCGAGTGAATGGGACCATAGGCTGTACAGAGAAATATCTGCTTCTAAAACCAAAACGGAGCTATCTAAGTGAATGGTTGTCAATGTGTGCATTCAACTGACAGAGTTAAACTCACGTGTGGATTCAGCGGTTTGCAAACCCTTTCTGTGCAGAATCCCAAAACCGGTATTTCCAGTCCAATGCAGGCATACGTACTAAAGAGCAGGAAACTTCGTCTAAAACTCAGGAGAAACGTCCCCTTGAAACTGCTCTGCTGTGCGTTCGTTCACCTAAGAGAGTTGAATCTATGTTGAGATTCAGCGAGTCAGAAACACGTTTCTTCTAGGAGCTGCGTTGGGATATTCCCGAGTGAATGGGACCATAGGCTGTACAGAGAAATATCTGCTTCTAAAACCAAAACGGAGCTATCTAACTGAATGGTTGTCAATGTGTGCATTCAACTGACAGAGTTAAACTCACGTGTGGATTCAGCGGTTTGCAAACCCTTTCTGTGCAGAATCCCAAAACCGGTAATTCCAGCCCAATGCCGGCATCCGTACTAAACAGCAGGGAACTTCGTCTAAAACTCAGGAGAAACGTTTCCTTGAAACTCCTCTGCTGTGCGTTCGTTCATCTAAGAGAGTTGAATCTATGTTGAGATTCAGCGAGTCAGAAACACGTTTCTTCTAGGAGCTGCGTTGGGATATTCCCGAGTGAATGGGACCATAGGCTGTACAGAGAAATATCTGCTCCTACAACCAAAAGGGTTGTATCTAACTGAATGGTTGTCAATGTGTGCATTCAACTGACAGAGTTAAACTCACGTTTGGATTCAGCGGTTTACAAACCAATTCTGTGCAGAATCCCAAAACCGGTAATTCCAGCTCAATGCCGGCATCCGTACTAAACATCAGGAAACTTCGTCTAAAACTCAGGAGAAAAGTTTCCTTGAAACTGCTCTTCTGTGCGTTCGTTCACCTAAGAGAGTTGAACCTATGTTGAGTTTCAGCGAGTCAGAAACACGTTTATGCTAGGAGCTGCGTTGGGATATTCCCGAGTGAATGGGACCATAGGCTGTACAGAGAAATATCTGCTTCTAAAACCAAAACGGAGCTATCTAACTGAATGGTTGTCAATGTGTGCATTCAACTGACAGAGTTAAACTCACGTGTGGATTCAGCGGTTTCCAAACCCTTTCTGTGCAGAATCCCAAAACCGGTATTTCCAGCCCAATGCCGGCATCCGTACTAAACAGCAGGAAACTTCGTCTAAAACTCAGGAGAAACGTTTCCTTGAAACTGCTCTGCTGTGCGTTCGATCACCTAAGAGAGTTGAATCTATGTTGAGATTCAGCGAGTCAGAAACACGTTTATGCTACGAGCTGCGTTGGGATATTCCCGAGTGAATGGGACCATAGGCTGTACAGAGAAATATCTGCTTCTAAAACCAAAACGGAGCTATCTAACTGAATGGTTGTCAATGTGTGCATTCAACTGACAGAGTTAAACTCACGTGTGGATTCAGCGGTTTGCAAACCCTTTCTGTGCAGAATCCCAAAACCGGTATTTCCAGCCCAATGCCGGCATACGTACTAAACAGCAGGAAACTTCGTCTAAAACTCAGGAGCAACGTTTCCTTGAAACTGCTCTGCTGTGCCTTCGTTCACCTAAGAGAGTTGAATCTATGTTGAGATTCAGCGAGTCAGAAACACGTTTCTTCTAGGAGCTGCGTTGGGATATTCCCGAGTGAATGGGACCATAGGCTGTACAGGGAAATATCTGCTTCTAAAACCAAAACGGAGCTATCTAACTCAATGGCTGTCAATGTGTGCATTCAACTGACAGAGTTAAACTCACGTGTGGATTCAGCTGTTTGCAAACCATTTCTGTGCAGAATCCCAAAACCGGTATGTCCAGCCCAATGCCGTCATCCGTACTAAACAGCAGGAAACTTCGTCTAAAACTCAGGAGAAACGTTTCCTTGAAACTGCTCTGCTGTGCGTTCGTTCACCTAAGAGAGTTGAATCTATGTTGAGATTCAGCGAGTCAGAAACACGTTTCTTCTAGGAGCTGCGTTGGGATATTCCCGAGTGAATGGGACCATAGGCTGTACAGAGAAATATCTGCTTCTAAAACCAAAAGTGTGCTATCAAACTGAATGGTTGTCAATGTGTGCATTCAACTGTCAGAGTTAAACTCACGTGTGGATTCAGCGGTTTGCAAACCCTTTCTGTGCAGAATCCCAAAACCGGTATTTCCAGCCCAATGCCGGCATACGTACTAAACAGCAGGAAACTTCGTCTAAGACTCAGGAGAAACGTTTCCTTGAAACTGCTCTGCTGTGCGTTCGTTCACCTAAGAGAATTGAATCTATGTTGAGATTCAGCGAGTCAGAAACACGTTTCTTCTAGGAGCTGCGTTGGGATATTCCCGAGTGAATGGGACCATAGGCTGTACAGAGAAATATCTGCTTCTAAAACCAAAACGGATCTATCTAACTGAATGGTTGCCAATGTGTGCATTCAACTGACAGAGTTAAACTCACGTGTGGATTCAGCGGTTTGCAAACCCTTTCTGTGCAGAATCCCAAAACCGGTATTTCCAGCCCAATGCCGGCATACGTACTAAACAGCAGGAAACTTCGTCTAAAACTCAGGAGAAACGTTTCCTTGAAACTGCTCTGCTGTGCGTTCGATCACCTAAGAGAGTTGAATCTATGTTGAGATTCAGCGAGTCAGAAACACGTTTCTTCTAGGAGCTGCGTTGGGATATTCCCGAGTGAATGGGACCATAGGCTGTACAGAGAAATATCTGCTCCTACAACCAAAAGGGTGGTATCTAACTGAATGGTTGTCAATGTGTGCATTCAACTGACAGAGTTAAACTCACGTTTGGATTCAGCGGTTTACAAACCCTTTCTGTGCAGAATCCCAAAACCGGTAATTCCAGCTCAATGCCGGCATCCGTACTAAACAGCAGGAAACTTCGTCTAAAGCTCAGGAGAAAAGTTTCCTTGAAACTGCTCTGCTGTGCGTTCGTTCTCCTAAGAGAGTTGAAACTATGTTGAGATTCAGCGAGTCAGAAACACGTTTATGCTACGAGCTGCGTTGGGATATTCCCGAGTGAATGGGACCATAGGCTGTACAGAGAAATATCTGCTTCTAAAACCAAAACGGAGCTATCTAACTGAATGGTTGTCAATGTGTGCATTCAACTGACAGAGTTAAACTCACGTGTGGATTCAGCGGTTTTCAAAACCTTTCTGTGCAGAATCCCAAAACCGGTATTTCCAGCCCAATGCCGGCATACGTACTAAACAGCAGGAAACTTCGTCTAAAACTCAGGAGCAACGTTTCCTTGAAACTGCTCTGCTGTGCCTTCGTTCACCTAAGAGAGTTGAATCTATGTTGAGATTCAGCGAGTCAGAAACACGTTTCTTCTAGGAGCTGCGTTGGGATATTCCCGAGTGAATGGGACCATAGGCTGTACAGAGAAATATCTGCTTCTAAAACCAAAACGGATCTATCTAACTGAATGGTTGCCAATGTGTGCATTCAACTGACAGAGTTAAACTCACGTGTGGATTCAGCGGTTTGCAAACCCTTTCTGTGCAGAATCCCAAAACCGGTATTTCCAGCCCAATGCCGGCATACGTACTAAACAGCAGGAAACTTCGTCTAAGACTCAGGAGAAACGTTTCCTTGAAACTGCTCTGCTGTGCGTTCGTTCACCTAAGAGAGTTGAATCTATGTTGAGATTCAGCGAGTCAGAAACACGTTTCTTCTAGGAGCTGCGTTGGGATATTCGCGAGTGAATGGGACCATAGGCTGTACAGAGAAATATCTGCTTCTAAACCAAAAGTGTGCTATCAAACTGAATGGTTGTCAATGTGTGCATTCAACTGACAGAGTTAAACTCGCGTGTGGATTCAGCGGTTTGCAAACCCTTTCTGTGCAGAATCCCAAAACCGGTATTTCCAGCCCTATGCCGGCATCCGTACTAAACAGCAGGAAACTTCGTCTAAAACTCAGGAGAAACGTTTCCTTGAAACTGCTCTGCTGTGCGTTCGTTCACCTAAGAGAGTTGAATCTATGTTGAGATTCAGCGAGTCAGAAACACGTTTCTTCTAGGAGGTGCGTTGGGATATTCCCGAGTGAATGGGACCATAGGCTGTACAGAGAAATATCTGCTTCTAAAACCAAAAGTGTGCTATCAAACTGAATGGTTGTCAATGTGTGCATTCAACTGACAGAGTTAAACTCACGTGTGGATTCAGCGGTTTGCAAACCCTTTCTGTGCAGAATCCCAAAACCGGTATTTCCAGCCCAATGCCCGCATCCGTAATAAATAGCAGGAAACTTCGTCTAAAACTCAGGAGAAACGTTTCCTTGAAACTGCTCTGCTGTGCGTTCGTTCACCTAAGAGAGTTGAATCTATGTTGAGATTCAGCGAGTCAGAAACACGTTTCTTCTAGGAGCTGCGTTGGGATATTCCCGAGTGAATGGGACCGTAGGCTGTACAGAGAAATATCTGCTTCTAAAACCAAAACGGAGCTATCTAACTGAATGGTTGTCAATGTGTGCATTCAACTGACAGAGTTAAACTCACGTGTGGATTCAGCGGTTTGCAAACCCTTTCTGTGCAGAATCCCAAAACCGGTATTTCCAGCCCAATGCCGGCATACGTACTAAACAGCAGGAAACTTCGTCTAAAACTCAGGAGCAACGTTTCCTTGAAACTGCTCTGCAGTGCGTTCGTTCACCTAAGAGAGTTGAATCTATGTAAGATTCAGCGAGTCAGAAACACGTTTCTTCTAGGAGATGCGTTGGGATATTCCCGAGTGAATGGGACCATAGGCTGTACAGAGAAATATCTGCTTCTAAAACCAAAACGGATCTATCTAACTGAATGGTTGCAAATGTGTGCATTCAACTGACAGAGTTAAACTCACGTGTGGATTCAGCGGTTTGCAAACCCTTTCTTTGCAGAATCCCAAAACCGGTATTTCCAGCCCAATGCCGGCATCCGTACTAAACAGCAGGAAACTTCGTCTAAAACCCAGGAGAAACGTTTCCTTGAAACTGCTCTGCTGTGCGTTCGATCACCTAAGAGAGTTGAATCTATGTTGAGATTCAGCGAGTTAGAAACACGTTTCTTCTAGGAGGTGCGTTGGGATATTCCCGAGTGAATGGGACCATAGGCTGTACAGAGAAATATCTGCTCCTACAACCAAAAGGGTGGTATCTAACTGAATGGTTGTCAATGTGTGCATTCAACTGACAGAGTTAAACTCACGTTTGGATTCAGCGGTTTACAAACCCTTTCTGTGCAGAATCCCAAAACCGGTAATTCCAGCTCAATGCCGGCATCCGTACTAAACAGCAGGAAACTTCGTCTAAAACTCAGGAGAAACGTTTCCTTGAAACTGCTCTGCTGTGCGTTCGTTCACCTAAGAGAGTTGAAACTATGTTGAGATTCAGAGAGTCAGAAACACGTTTATGCTAGGAGCTGCATTGGGATATTCCCGAGTGAATGGGACCATAGGCTGTACAGAGAAATATCTGCTTCTGAAACCAAAACGGAGCTATCTAGGTGAATGGTTGTCAATGTGTGCATTCAACTGACAGAGTTAAACTCACGTGTGGATTCAGCGGTTTGCAAACCATTTCTGTGCAGAATCCCAAAACCGGTATTTCCAGCCCAATGCCGGCATACGTACTAAACAGCAGGAAACTTCGTCTAAAACTCAGGAGCAACGTTTCCTTGAAACTGCTCTGCTGTGCGTTCGTTCACCTAAGAGAGTTGAATCTATGTTGAGATTCAGCGAGTCCGAAACACGTTTCTTCTAGGAGCTGCGTTAGGATATTCCCGAGTGAATGTGACCATAGGCTGTGCAGAGTAATATCTGCTTCTAAAACCAAAACGGAGCTATCTAACTGAATGGTTGTCAATGTGTGCATTCAACTGACAGAGTTAAACTCACGTGTGGATTCAGCGGTTTGCAAACCCTTTCTGTGCAGAATCCCAAAACCGGTATGTCCAGCCCAATGCCGTCATCCGTACTAAATAGCAGGAAACTTCGTCTAAAAGTCAGGAGAAACGTTTCCTTGAAACTGCTCTGCTGTGCGTTCGTTCACCTAAGAGAGTTGAATCTATGTTGAGATTCAGCGAGTCAGAAACACGTTTCTTCTAGGAGCTGCGTTGGGATATTCCCGAGCGAATGGGACCATAGGCTGTACAGAGAAATATCTGCTTCTAAAACCAAAAGTGTGCTATCAAACTGAATGGTTGTCAATGTGTGCATTCAACTGACAGAGTTAAACTCACGTGTGGATTCAGCGGTTTGCAAACCCTTTCTGTGCAGAATCCCAAAACCGGTATTTCCAGCCCAATGCCGGCATACGTACTAAACAGCAGGAAACTTCGTCTAAGACTCAGGAGAAACGTTTCCTTGAAACTGCTCTGCTGTGCGTTCGTTCACCTAAGAGAGTTGAATCTATGTTGAGATTCAGCGAGTCAGAAACACGTTTCTTCTAGGAGCTGCGTTGGGATATTCCCGAGTGAATGGGACCATAGGCTGTACAGAGAAATATCTGCTTCTAAACCAAAAGTGTGCTATCAAACTGAATGGTTGTCAATGTGTGCATTCAACTGACAGAGTTAAACTCACGTGTGGATTCAGCGGTTTGCAAACCCTTTCTGTGCAGAATCCCAAAACCGGTATTTCCAGCCCAATGCCGGCATCCGTACTAAACAGCAGGAAACTTCGTCTAAAACTCAGGAGCAACGTTTCCTTGAAACTGCTCTGCTGTGCGTTCGTTCACCTAAGAGAGTTGAATCTATGTTGAGATTCAGCGAGTCAGAAACACGTTTCTTCTAGGAGATGCGTTGGGATATTCCCGAGTGAATGGGACCATAGGCTGTACAGAGAAATATCTGCTTCTAAAACCAAAACGGATCTATCTAACTGAATGGTTGCAAATGTGTGCATTCAACTGACAGAGTTAAACTCATGTGTGGATTCAGCGGTTTGCAAACCCTTTCTTTGCAGAATCCCAAAACCGGTATTTCCAGCCCAATGCCGGCATCCGTACTAAACAGCAGGAAACTTCGTCTAAAACCCAGGAGAAACGTTTCCTTGCAACTGCTCTGCTGTGCGTTCGTTCACCTAAGAGAGTTGAATCTATGTTGAGATTCAGCGAGTTAGAAACACGTTTCTTCTAGGAGGTGCGTTGGGATATTCCCGAGTGAATGGGACCATAGGCTGTACAGAGAAATATCTGCTCCTACAACCAAAAGGGTGGTATCTAACTGAATGGTTGTCAATGTGTGCATTCAACTGACAGAGTTAAACTCACGTTTGGATTCAGCGGTTTACAAACCCTTTCTGTGCAGAATCCCAAAACCGGTAATTCCAGCTCAATGCCGGCATCCGTACTAAACAGCAGGAAACTTCGTCTAAAACTCAGGAGAAACGTTTCCTTGAAACTGCTCTGCTGTGCGTTCGTTCACCTAAGAGAGTTGAAACTATGTTGAGATTCAGAGAGTCAGAAACACGTTTATGCTAGGAGCTGCGTTGGGATATTCCCGAGTGAATGGGACCATAGGCTGTACAGAGAAATATCTGCTTCTGAAACCAAAACGGAGCTATCTAAGTGAATGGTTGTCAATGTGTGCATTCAAATGACAGAGTTAAACTCACGTGTGGATTCAGCGGTTTGCAAACCATTTCTGTGCAGAATCCCAAAACCGGTATGTCCAGCCCAATGCCGGCATCCGTACTAAACAGCAGGAAACTTCGTCTAAAACTCAGGAGAAACGTTTCCTTGAAACTGCTCTGCTGTGCGTTCGTTCACCTAAGAGAGTTGAATCTATGTTGAGATTCAGCGAGTCCGAAACACGTTTCTTCTAGGAGCTGCGTTAGGATATTCCCGAGTGAATGTGACCATAGGCTGTGCAGAGTAATATCTGCTTCTAAAACCAAAACGGAGCTATCTAACTGAATGGTTGTCAATGTGTGCATTCAACTGACAGAGTTAAACTCACGTGTGGATTCAGCGGTTTGCAAACCCTTTCTGTGCAGAATCCCAAAACCGGTATGTCCAGCCCAATGCCGTCATCCGTACTAAATAGCAGGAAACTTCGTCTAAAAGTCAGGAGAAACGTTTCCTTGAAACTGCTCTGCTGTGCGTTCGTTCACCTAAGAGAGTTGAATCTATGTTGAGATTCAGCGAGTCAGAAACACGTTTCTTCTAGGAGCTGCGTTGGGATATTCCCGAGTGAATGGGACCATAGGCTGTACAGAGAAATATCTGCTTCTAAAACCAAAAGTGTGCTATCAAACTGAATGGTTGTCAATGTGTGCATTCAACTGACAGAGTTAAACTCACGTGTGGATTCAGCGGTTTGCAAACCCTTTCTGTGCAGAATCCCAAAACCGGTATTTCCAGCCCAATGCTGGCATACGTACTAAACAGCAGGAAACTTCGTCTAAGACTCAGGAGAAACGTTTCCTTGAAACTGCTCTGCTGTGCGTTCGTTCACCTAAGAGAGTTGAATCTATGTTGAGATTCAGCGAGTCAGAAACACGTTTCTTCTAGGAGCTGCGTTGGGATATTCCCGAGTGAATGGGACCATAGGCTGTACAGAGAAATATCTGCTTCTAAACCAAAAGTGTGCTATCAAACTGAATGGTTGTCAATGTGTGCATTCAACTGACAGAGTTAAACTCACGTGTGGATTCAGCGGTTTGCAAACCCTTTCTGTGCAGAATCCCAAAACCGGTATTTCCAGCCCAATGCCGGCATCCGTACTAAACAGCAGGAAACTTCGTCTAAAACTCAGGAGAAACGTTTCCTTGAAACTGCTCTGCTGTGCGTTCGTTCACCTAAGAGAGTTGAATCTATGTTGAGATTCAGCGAGTCAGAAACACGTTTCTTCTAGGAGCTGCGTTGGGATATTCCCGAGTGAATGGGACCATAGGCTGTACAGAGAAATATCTGCTTCTAAAACCAAAAGTGTGCTATCAAACTGAATGGTTGTCAATGTGTGCATTCAACTGACAGAGTTAAACTCACGTGTGGATTCAGCGGTTTGCAAACCCTTTCTGTGCAGAATCCCAAAACCGGTATTTCCAGCCCAATGCCCGCATCCGTACTAAACAGCAGGAAACTTCGTCTAAAACTCAGGAGAAACGTTTCCTTGAAACTGCTCTGCTGTGCGTTCGTTCACCTAAGAGAGTTGAATCTATGTTGAGATTCAGGGAGTCAGAAACACGTTTCTTCTAGGAGCTGCGTTGGGATATTCCCGAGTGAATGGGACCGTAGGCTGTACAGAGAAATATCTGCTTCTAAAACCAAAACGGAGCTATCTAACTGAATGGTTGTCAATGTGTGCATTCAACTGACAGAGTCAAACTCACGTGTGGATTCAGCGGTTTGCAAACCCTTTCTGTGCAGAATCCCAAAACCGGTATTTCCAGCCCAATGCCGGCATACGTACTAAACAGCAGGAAAGTTCGTCTAAAACTCAGGAGCAACGTTTCCTTGAAACTGCTCTGCTGTGCGTTCGTTCACCTAAGAGAGTTGAATCTATGTTGAGATTCAGCGAGTCAGAAACACGTTTCTTCTAGGAGATGCGTTGGGATATTCCCGAGTGAATGGGACCATAGGCTGTGCAGAGAAATATCTGCTTCTAAAACCAAAACGGATCTATCTAACTGAATGGTTGCAAATGTGTGCATTCAACTGACAGAGTTAAACTCACGTGTGGATTCAGCGGTTTGCAAACCCTTTCTTTGCAGAATCCCAAAACCGGTATTTCCAGCCCAATGCCGGCATACGTACTAAACAGCAGGAAACTTCGTCTAAAACCCAGGAGAAACGTTTCCTTGAAACTGCTCTGCTGTGCGTTCGATCACCTAAGAGAGTTGAATCTATGTTGAGATTCAGCGAGTTAGAAACACGTTTCTTCTAGGAGGTGCGTTGGGATATTCCCGAGTGAATGGGACCATAGGCTGTACAGAGAAATATCTGCTCCTACAACCAAAAGGGTGGTATCTAACTGAATTGTTGTCAATGTGTGCATTCAACTGACAGAGTTAAACTCACGTTTGGATTCAGCGGTTTACAAACCCTTTCTGTGCAGAATCCCAAAACCGGTAATTCCAGCTCAATGCCGGCATCCGTACTAAACAGCAGGAAACTTCGTCTAAAACTCAGGAGAAAAGTTTCCTTGAAACTGCTCTGCTGTGCGTTCGTTCACCTAAGAGAGTTGAAACTATGTTGAGATTCAGAGAGTCAGAAACACGTTTATGCTAGGAGCTGCGTTGGGATATTCCCTAGTGAATGGGACCATAGGCTGTACAGAGAAATATCTGCTTCTGAAACCAAAACGGAGCTATCTAAGTGAATGGTTGTCAATGTGTGCATTCAACTGACAGAGTTAAACTCACGTGTGGATTCAGCGGTTTGCAAACCATTTCTGTGCAGAATCCCAAAACCGGTATGTCCAGCCCAATGCCGGCATCCGTACTAAACAGCAGGAAACTTCGTCTAAAACTCAGGAGAAACGTTTCCTTGAAACTGCTCTGCTGTGCGTTCGTTCACCTAAGAGAGTTGAATCTATGTTGAGATTCAGCGAGTCCGAAACACGTTTCTTCTAGGAGCTGCGTTAGGATATTCCCGAGTGAATGTGACCATAGGCTGTGCAGAGTAATATCTGCTTCTAAAACCAAAACGGAGCTATCTAACTGAATGGTTGTCAATGTGTGCATTCAACTGACAGAGTTAAACTCACGTGTGGATTCAGCGGTTTGCAAACCCTTTCTGTGCAGAATCCCAAAACCGGTATTTCCAGCCCAATGCCGGCATACGTACTAAACAGCAGGAAACTTCGTCTAAAACTCAGGAGAAACGTTTCCTTGAAACTGCTCTGCTGTGCGTTCGTTCACCTAAGAGAGTTGAATCTATGTTGAGATTCAGCGAGTCAGAAACACGTTTCTTCTAGGAGCTGCGTTGGGATATTCCCGAGTGAATGGGACCATAGGCTGTACAGAGAAATATCTGCTTCTAAAACCAAAAGTGTGCTATCTAACTGAATGGTTGTCAATGTGTGCATTCAACTGACAGAGTTAAACTCACGTGTGGATTCAGCGGTTTGTAACCCTTTCTGTGCAGAATCCCAAAACTGGTATTTCCAGCCCAATGCCGGCATCCGTACTAAACAGCAGGAAACTTCGTCTAAAACTCAGGAGAAACGTTTCCTTGAAACTGCTCTGCTGTGCGTTCGTTCACCTAAGAGAGTTGAATCTATGTTGAGATTCAGCGAGTCAGAAACACGTTTCTTCTAGGAGCTGCGTTGGGATATTCCCGAGTGAATGGGACCATAGGCTGTACAGAGAAATATCTGCTTCTAAAACCAAAACGGAGCTATCTAACTGAATGGTTGTCAATGTGTGCATTCAACTGACAGAGTTAAACTCACGTGTGGATTCAGCGGTTTGCAAACCCTTTCTGTGCAGAATCCCAAAACCGGTATTTCCAGCCCAATGCCGGCATACGCACTAAACAGCAGGAAACTTCGTCTAAAACTCAGGAGAAACGTTTCCTTGAAACTGCTCTGCTGTGCGTTCGTTCACCTAAGAGAGTTGAATCTATGTTGAGATTCAGCGAGTCAGAAACACGTTTCTTCTAGGAGGTGCGTTGGGATATTCCCGAGTGAATGGGACCATAGGCTGTACAGAGAAATATCTGCTCCTACAACCAAAAGGGTGGTATCTAACTGAATGGTTGTCAATGTGTGCATTCAACTGACAGAGTTAAACTCACGATTGGATTCAGCGGTTTACAAACCCTTTCTGTGCAGAATCCCAAAACCGGTAATTCCAGCTCAATGCCGGCATCCGTACTAAACAGCAGGAAACTTCGTCTAAAACTCAGGAGAAACGTTTCCTTGAAACTGCTCTGCTGTGCGTTCGTTCACCTAAGAGAGTTGAAACTATGTTGCGATTCAGCGAGTCAGAAACACGTTTATGCTAGGAGCTGCGTTGGGATATTCCCGAGTGAATGGGACCATAGGCTGTACAGAGAAATATCTGCTTCTGAAACCAAAACGGAGCTATCTAACTGAATGGTTGTCAATGTGTGCATTCAACTGACAGAGTTCAGCTCACGTGTGGATTCAGCGGTTTGCAAACCCTTTCTGTGCAGAATCCCAAAACCGGTATTTCCAGCCCAATGCCGGCATACGTACTAAACAGCAGGAAACTTCGTCTAAAACTCAGGAGCAACGTTTCCTTGAAACTGCTCTGCTGTGCGTTCGATCACCTAAGAGAGTTGAATCTATGTTGAGATTCAGCGAGTCAGAAACACGTTTCCTCTAGGAGGTGCGTTGGGATATTCCCCAGTGAATGGGACCATAGGCTGTACAGAGAAATATCTGCTCCTACAACCAAAAGGGTGGTATCTAACTGAATGGTTGTCAATGTGTGCATTCAACTGACAGAGTTAAACGCACGTTTGGATTCAGCGGTTTACAAACCCTTTCTGTGCAGAATCCCAAAACCGGTAATTCCAGCTCAATGCCGGCATCCGTACTAAACAGCAGGAAACTTCGTCTAAAACTCAGGAAAACGTTTCCTTGAAACTGCTCTGCTGTGCGTTCGTTCACCTAAGAGAGTTGAATCTATGTTGAGATTCAGCGAGTCAGAAACACGTTTCTTCTAGGAGCTGCGTTGGGATATTCCAGAGTGAATGGGACCATAGGCTGTACAGAGAAATATCTGCTTCTAAAACCAAAACGGAGCTATCGAACTGAATGGTTGTCAATGTGTGCATTCAACTGACAGAGTTAAACTCACGTGTGGATTCAGCGGTTTGCAAACCCTTTCTGTGCAGAATCCCAAAACCGGTATTTCCAGCCCAATGCCGGCATACGTACTAAACAGCAGGAAACTTCGTCTAAAACTCAGGAGCAACGTTTCCTTGAAACTGCTCTGCTGTGCGTTCGATCACCTAAGAGAGTTGAATCTATGTTGAGATTCAGCGAGTCAGAAACACGTTTCTTCTAGGAGGTGCGTTGGGATATTCCCGAGTGAATGGGACCATAGGCTGTACAGAGAAATATCTGCTCCTACAACCAAAAGGGTGGTATCTAACTGAATGGTTGTCAATGTGTGCATTCAACTGACAGAGTTAAACTCACGTTTGGATTCAGCGGTTTACAAACCCTTTCTGTGCAGAATCCCAAAACCGGTATTTCCAGCCCAATGCCGGCATACGTACTAAACAGCAGGAAACTTCGTCTAAAACTCAGGAAAACGTTTCCTTGAAACTGCTCTGCTGTGCGTTCGTTCACCTAAGAGAGTTGAATCTATGTTGAGATTCAGCGAGTCAGAAACACGTTTCTTCTAGGAGCTGCGTTAGGATATTCCCGAGTGAATCGACCATAGGCTGTGCAGAGTAATATCTGCTTCTAAAACCAAAACGGAGCTATCTAACTGAATGGTTGTCAATGTGTGCATTCAACTGACAGAGTTAAACTCACGTGTGGATTCAGCGGTTTGCAAACCCTTTCTGTGCAGAATCCCAAAACCGGTATTTCCAGCCCAATGCCGGCATACGTACTAAACAGCAGGAAACTTCGTCTAAAACTCAGGAGAAACGTTTCCTTGAAACTGCTCTGCTGTGCGTTCGTTCACCTAAGAGAGTTGAATCTATGTTGAGATTCAGCGAGTCAGAAACACGTTTCTTCTAGGAGCTGCGTTGGGATATTCCCGAGTGAATGGGACCATAGGCTGTACAGAGAAATATCTGCTTCTAAAACCAAAAGTGTGCTATCTAACTGAATGATTGTCAATGTGTGCATTCAACTGACAGAGTTAAACTCAGGTGTGGATTCAGCGGTTTGTAACCCTTTCTGTGCAGAATCCCAAAACTGGTATTTCCAGCCCAATGCCGGCATGCGTACTAAACAGCAGGAAACTTCGTCTAAAACTCAGGAGAAAAGTTTCCTTGAAACTGCTCTGCTGTGCGTTCGTTCACCTAAGAGAGTTGAAACTATGTTGAGATTCAGAGAGTCAGAAACACGTTTATGCTAGGAGCTGCGTTGGGATATTCCCTAGTGAATGGGACCATAGGCTGTACAGAGAAATATCTGCTTCTGAAACCAAAACGGAGCTATCTAAGTGAATGGTTGTCAATGTGTGCATTCAACTGACAGAGTTAAACTCACGTGTGGATTCAGCGGTTTGCAAACCATTTCTGTGCAGAATCCCAAAACCGGTATGTCCAGCCCAATGCCGGCATCCGTACTAAACAGCAGGAAACTTCGTCTAAAACTCAGGAGAAACGTTTCCTTGAAACTGCTCTGCTGTGCGTTCGTTCACCTAAGAGAGTTGAATCTATGTTGAGATTCAGCGAGTCCGAAACACGTTTCTTCTAGGAGCTGCGTTAGGATATTCCCGAGTGAATGTGACCATAGGCTGTGCAGAGTAATATCTGCTTCTAAAACCAAAACGGAGCTATCTAACTGAATGGTTGTCAATGTGTGCATTCAACTGACAGAGTTAAACTCACGTGTGGATTCAGCGGTTTGCAAACCCTTTCTGTGCAGAATCCCAAAACCGGTATTTCCAGCCCAATGCCGGCATACGTACTAAACAGCAGGAAACTTCGTCTAAAACTCAGGAGAAACGTTTCCTTGAAACTGCTCTGCTGTGCGTTCGTTCACCTAAGAGAGTTGAATCTATGTTGAGATTCAGCGAGTCAGAAACACGTTTCTTCTAGGAGCTGCGTTGGGATATTCCCGAGTGAATGGGACCATAGGCTGTACAGAGAAATATCTGCTTCTAAAACCAAAAGTGTGCTATCTAACTGAATGGTTGTCAATGTGTGCATTCAACTGACAGAGTTAAACTCACGTGTGGATTCAGCGGTTTGTAACCCTTTCTGTGCAGAATCCCAAAACTGGTATTTCCAGCCCAATGCCGGCATCCGTACTAAACAGCAGGAAACTTCGTCTAAAACTCAGGAGAAACGTTTCCTTGAAACTGCTCTGCTGTGCGTTCGTTCACCTAAGAGAGTTGAATCTATGTTGAGATTCAGCGAGTCAGAAACACGTTTCTTCTAGGAGCTGCGTTGGGATATTCCCGAGTGAATGGGACCATAGGCTGTACAGAGAAATATCTGCTTCTAAAACCAAAACGGAGCTATCTAACTGAATGGTTGTCAATGTGTGCATTCAACTGACAGAGTTAAACTCACGTGTGGATTCAGCGGTTTGCAAACCCTTTCTGTGCAGAATCCCAAAACCGGTATTTCCAGCCCAATGCCGGCATACGCACTAAACAGCAGGAAACTTCGTCTAAAACTCAGGAGAAACGTTTCCTTGAAACTGCTCTGCTGTGCGTTCGATCACCTAAGAGAGTTGAATCTATGTTGAGATTCAGCGAGTCAGAAACACGTTTCTTCTAGGAGGTGCGTTGGGATATTCCCGAGTGAATGGGACCATAGGCTGTACAGAGAAATATCTGCTCCTACAACCAAAAGGGTGGTATCTAACTGAATGGTTGTCAATGTGTGCATTCAACTGACAGAGTTAAACTCACGATTGGATTCAGCGGTTTACAAACCCTTTCTGTGCAGAATCCCAAAACCGGTAATTCCAGCTCAATGCCGGCATCCGTACTAAACAGCAGGAAACTTCGTCTAAAACTCAGGAGAAACGTTTCCTTGAAACTGCTCTGCTGTGTGTTCGTTCACCTAAGAGAGTTGAAACTATGTTGCGATTCAGCGAGTCAGAAACACGTTTATGCTAGGAGCTGCGTTGGGATATTCCCGAGTGAATGGGACCATAGGCTGTACAGAGAAATATCTGCTTCTGAAACCAAAACGGAGCTATCTAACTGAATGGTTGTCAATGTGTGCATTCAACTGACAGAGTTAAACTCACGTGTGGATTCAGCGGTTTGCAAACCCTTTCTGTGCAGAATCCCGAATCCGGTATGTCCAGCCCAATGCCGGCATCCGTACTAAACAGCAGGAAACTTCGTCTAAAACTCAGGAGAAACGTTTCCTTGAAACTGCTCTGCTGTGCGTTCGTTCACCTAAGAGAGTTGAATCTATGTTGAGATTCAGCGAGTCAGAAACACGTTTCTTCTAGGAGCTGCGTTGGGATATTCCAGAGTGAATGGGACCTTAGGCTGTACAGAGAAATATCTGCTTCTAAAACCAAAACGGAGCTATCTAACTGAATGGTTGTCAATGTGTGCATTCAACTGACAGAGTTCAGCTCACGTGTGGATTCAGCGGTTTGCAAACCCTTTCTGTGCAGAATCCCAAAACCGGTATTTCCAGCCCAATGCCGGCATACGTACTAAACAGCAGGAAACTTCGTCTAAAACTCAGGAGCAACGTTTCCTTGAAACTGCTCTGCTGTGCGTTCGATCACCTAAGAGAGTTGAATCTATGTTGAGATTCAGCGAGTCAGAAACACGTTTCCTCTAGGAGGTGCGTTGGGATATTCCCGAGTGAATGGGACCATAGGCTGTACAGAGAAATATCTGCTCCTACAACCAAAAGGGTGGTATCTAACTGAATGGTTGTCAATGTGTGCATTCAACTGACAGAGTTAAACTCACGTTTGGATTCAGCGGTTTACAAACCCTTTCTGTGCAGAATCCCAAAACCGGTAATTCCAGCTCAATGCCGGCATCCGTACTAAACAGCAGGAAACTTCGTCTAAAACTCAGGAAAACGTTTCCTTGAAACTGCTCTGCTGTGCGTTCGTTCACCTAAGAGAGTTGAATCTATGTTGAGATTCAGCGAGTCAGAAACACGTTTCTTCTAGGAGCTGCGTTGGGATATTCCAGAGTGAATGGGACCATAGGCTGTACAGAGAAATATCTGCTTCTAAAACCAAAACGGAGCTATCGAACTGAATGGTTGTCAATGTGTGCATTCAACTGACAGAGTTAAACTCACGTGTGGATTCAGCGGTTTGCAAACCCTTTCTGTGCAGAATCCCAAAACCGGTATTTCCAGCCCAATGCCGGCATACGTACTAAACAGCAGGAAACTTCGTCTAAAACTCAGGAGCAACGTTTCCTTGAAACTGCTCTGCTGTGCGTTCGATCACCTAAGAGAGTTGAATCTATGTTGAGATTCAGCGAGTCAGAAACACGTTTCTTCTAGGAGGTGCGTTGGGATATTCCCGAGTGAATGGGACCATAGGCTGTACAGAGAAATATCTGCTCCTACAACCAAAAGGGTGGTATCTAACTGAATGGTTGTCAATGTGTGCATTCAACTGACAGAGTTAAACTCACGTTTGGATTCAGCGGTTTACAAACCCTTTCTGTGCAGAATCCCAAAACCGGTATTTCCAGCCCAATGCCGGCATACGTACTAAACAGCAGGAAACTTCGTCTAAAACTCAGGAAAACGTTTCCTTGAAACTGCTCTGCTGTGCGTTCGTTCACCTAAGAGAGTTGAATCTATGTTGAGATTCAGCGAGTCAGAAACACGTTTCTTCTAGGAGCTGCGTTAGGATATTCCCGAGTGAATGGGACCATAGGCTGTGCAGAGTAATATCTGCTTCTAAAACCAAAACGGAGCTATCTAACTGAATGGTTGTCAATGTGTGCATTCCACTGACAGAGTTAAACTCACGTGTGGATTCAGCGGTTTGCAAACCCTTTCTGTGCAGAATCCCAAAACCGGTATTTCCAGCCCAATGCCGGCATACGTACTAAACAGCAGGAAACTTCGTCTAAAACTCAGGAGCAACGTTTCCTTGAAACTGCTCTGCTGTGCGTTCGTTCACCTAAGAGAGTTGAATCTATGTTGAGATTCAGCGAGTCAGAAACACGTTTCTTCTAGGAGCTGCGTTGGGATATTCCCGAGTGAATGGGACCATAGGCTGTACAGAGAAATATCTGCTTCTAAAACCAAAAGTGTGCTATCTAACTGAATGGTTGTCAATGTGTGCATTCAACTGACAGAGTTAAACTCAGGTGTGGATTCAGCGGTTTGTAACCCTTTCTGTGCAGAATCCCAAAACTGGTATTTCCAGCCCAATGCCGGCATGCGTACTAAACAGCAGGAAACTTCGTCTAAAACTCAGGAGAAACGTTTCCTTGAAACTGCTCTGCTGTGCGTTCGTTCACCTAAGAGAGTTGAATCTATGTTGAGATTCAGCGAGTCAGAAACACGTTTCTTCTAGGAGCTGCGTTGGGATATTCCCGAGTGAATGGGACCATAGGCTGTACAGAGAAATATCTGCTTCTAAAACCAAAACGGATCTATCTAACTGAATGGTTGCCAATGTGTGCATTCAACTGACAGAGTTAAACTCACGTGTGGATTCAGCGGTTTGCAAACCCTTTCTGTGCAGAATCCCAAAACCGGTATTTCCAGCCCAATGCCGGCATCCGTACTAAACAGCAGGAAACTTCGTCTAAAACTCAGGAGAAACGTTTCCTTGAAACTGCTCTGCTGTGCGTTCGATCACCTAAGAGAGTTGAATCTATGTTGAGATTCAGCGAGTCAGAAACACGTTTCTTCTAGGAGCTGCGTTGGGATATTCCCGAGTGAATGGGACCATAGGCTGTACAGAGAAATATCTGCTCCTACAACCAAAACGGAGCTATCTAACTGAATGGTTGTCAATGTGTGCATTCAACTGACAGAGTTAAACTCACGATTGGATTCAGCGGTTTACAAACCCTTTCTGTGCAGAATCCCAAAACCGGTAATTCCAGCTCAATGCCGGCATCCGTACTAAACAGCAGGAAACTTCGTCTAAAACTCAGGAGAAACGTTTCCTTGAAACTGCTCTGCTGTGTGTTCGTTCACCTAAGAGAGTTGAAACTATGTTGCGATTCAGCGAGTCAGAAACACGTTTATGCTAGGAGCTGCGTTGGGATATTCCCGAGTGAATGGGACCATAGGCTGTACAGAGAAATATCTGCTTCTGAAACCAAAACGGAGCTATCTAACTGAATGGTTGTCAATGTGTGCATTCAACTGACAGAGTTAAACTCACGTGTGGATTCAGCGGTTTGCAAACCCTTTCTGTGCAGAATCCCGAATCCGGTATGTCCAGCCCAATGCCGGCATCCGTACTAAACAGCAGGAAACTTCGTCTAAAACTCAGGAGAAACGTTTCCTTGAAACTGCTCTGCTGTGCGTTCGTTCACCTAAGAGAGTTGAATCTATGTTGAGATTCAGCGAGTCAGAAACACGTTTCTTCTAGGAGCTGCGTTGGGATATTCCAGAGTGAATGGGACCTTAGGCTGTACAGAGAAATATCTGCTTCTAAAACCATAACGGAGCTATCTAACTGAATGGTTGTCAATGTGTGCATTCAACTGACAGAGTTCATCTCACGTGTGGATTCAGCGGTTTGCAAACCCTTTCTGTGCAGAATCCCAAAACCGGTATTTCCAGCCCAATGCCGGCATACGTACTAAACAGCAGGAAACTTCGTCTAAAACTCAGGAGCAACGTTTCCTTGAAACTGCTCTGCTGTGCGTTCGATCACCTAAGAGAGTTGAATCTATGTTGAGATTCAGCGAGTCAGAAACACGTTTCCTCTAGGAGGTGCGTTGGGATATTCCCGAGTGAATGGGACCATAGGCTGTACAGAGAAATATCTGCTCCTACAACCAAAAGGGTGGTATCTAACTGAATGGTTGTCAATGTGTGCATTCAACTGACAGAGTTAAACTCACGTTTGGATTCAGCGGTTTACAAACCCTTTCTGTGCAGAATCCCAAAACCGGTATTTCCAGCCCAATGCCGGCATACGTACTAAACAGCAGGAAACTTCGTCTAAAACTCAGGAAAACGTTTCCTTGAAACTGCTCTGCTGTGCGTTCGTTCACCTAAGAGAGTTGAATCTATGTTGAGATTCAGCGAGTCAGAAACACGTTTCTTCTAGGAGCTGCGTTAGGATATTCCCGAGTGAATGGGACCATAGGCTGTGCAGAGTAATATCTGCTTCTAAAACCAAAACGGAGCTATCTAACTGAATGGTTGTCAATGTGTGCATTCAACTGACAGAGTTAAACTCACGTGTGGATTCAGCGGTTTGCAAACCCTTTCTGTGCAGAATCCCAAAACCGGTATTTCCAGCCCAATGCCGGCATACGTACTAAACAGCAGGAAACTTCGTCTAAAACTCAGGAGAAACGTTTCCTTGAAACTGCTCTGCTGTGCGTTCGTTCACCTAAGAGAGTTGAATCTATGTTGAGATTCAGCGAGTCAGAAACACGTTTCTTCTAGGAGCTGCGTTGGGATATTCCCGAGTGAATGGGACCATAGGCTGTACAGAGAAATATCTGCTTCTAAAACCAAAAGTGTGCTATCTAACTGAATGGTTGTCAATGTGTGCATTCAACTGACAGAGTTAAACTCAGGTGTGGATTCAGCGGTTTGTAACCCTTTCTGTGCAGAATCCCAAAACTGGTATTTCCAGCCCAATGCCGGCATGCGTACTAAACAGCAGGAAACTTCGTCTAAAACTCAGGAGAAACGTTTCCTTGAAACTGCTCTGCTGTGCGTTCGTTCACCTAAGAGAGTTGAATCTATGTTGAGATTCAGCGAGTCAGAAACACGTTTCTTCTAGGAGCTGCGTTGGGATATTCCCGAGTGAATGGGACCATAGGCTGTACAGAGAAATATCTGCTTCTAAAACCAAAACGGATCTATCTAACTGAATGGTTGCCAATGTGTGCATTCAACTGACAGAGTTAAACTCACGTGTGGATTCAGCGGTTTGCAAACCCTTTCTGTGCAGAATCCCAAAACCGGTATTTCCAGCCCAATGCCGGCATCCGTACTAAACAGCAGGAAACTTCGTCTAAAACTCAGGAGAAACGTTTCCTTGAAACTGCTCTGCTGTGCGTTCGATCACCTAAGAGAGTTGAATCTATGTTGAGATTCAGCGAGTCAGAAACACGTTTCTTCTAGGAGCTGCGTTGGGATATTCCCGAGTGAATGGGACCATAGGCTGTACAGAGAAATATCTGCTCCTACAACCAAAACGGAGCTATCTAACTGAATGGTTGTCAATGTGTGCATTCAACTGACAGAGTTAAACTCACGATTGGATTCAGCGGTTTACAAACCCTTTCTGTGCAGAATCCCAAAACCGGTAATTCCAGCTCAATGCCGGCATCCGTACTAAACAGCAGGAAACTTCGTCTAAAACTCAGGAGAAACGTTTCCTTGAAACTGCTCTGCTGTGTGTTCGTTCACCTAAGAGAGTTGAAACTATGTTGCGATTCAGCGAGTCAGAAACACGTTTATGCTAGGAGCTGCGTTGGGATATTCCCGAGTGAATGGGACCATAGGCTGTACAGAGAAATATCTGCTTCTGAAACCAAAACGGAGCTATCTAACTGAATGGTTGTCAATGTGTGCATTCAACTGACAGAGTTAAACTCACGTGTGGATTCAGCGGTTTGCAAACCCTTTCTGTGCAGAATCCCGAATCCGGTATGTCCAGCCCAATGCCGGCATCCGTACTAAACAGCAGGAAACTTCGTCTAAAACTCAGGAGAAACGTTTCCTTGAAACTGCTCTGCTGTGCGTTCGTTCACCTAAGAGAGTTGAATCTATGTTGAGATTCAGCGAGTCAGAAACACGTTTCTTCTAGGAGCTGCGTTGGGATATTCCAGAGTGAATGGGACCTTAGGCTGTACAGAGAAATATCTGCTTCTAAAACCAAAACGGAGCTATCTAACTGAATGGTTGTCAATGTGTGCATTCAACTGACAGAGTTCAGCTCACGTGTGGATTCAGCGGTTTGCAAACCCTTTCTGTGCAGAATCCCAAAACCGGTATTTCCAGCCCAATGCCGGCATACGTACTAAACAGCAGGAAACTTCGTCTAAAACTCAGGAGCAACGTTTCCTTGAAACTGCTCTGCTGTGCGTTCGATCACCTAAGAGAGTTGAATCTATGTTGAGATTCAGCGAGTCAGAAACACGTTTCCTCTAGGAGGTGCGTTGGGATATTCCCGAGTGAATGGGACCATAGGCTGTACAGAGAAATATCTGCTCCTACAACCAAAAGGGTGGTATCTAACTGAATGGTTGTCAATGTGTGCATTCAACTGACAGAGTTAAACTCACGTTTGGATTCAGCGGTTTACAAACCCTTTCTGTGCAGAATCCCAAAACCGGTAATTCCAGCTCAATGCCGGCATCCGTACTAAACAGCAGGAAACTTCGTCTAAAACTCAGGAAAACGTTTCCTTGAAACTGCTCTGCTGTGCGTTCGTTCACCTAAGAGAGTTGAATCTATGTTGAGATTCAGCGAGTCAGAAACACGTTTCTTCTAGGAGCTGCGTTGGGATATTCCAGAGTGAATGGGACCATAGGCTGTACAGAGAAATATCTGCTTCTAAAACCAAAACGGAGCTATCGAACTGAATGGTTGTCAATGTGTGCATTCAACTGACAGAGTTAAACTCACGTGTGGATTCAGCGGTTTGCAAACCCTTTCTGTGCAGAATCCCAAAACCGGTATTTCCAGCCCAATGCCGGCATACGTACTAAACAGCAGGAAACTTCGTCTAAAACTCAGGAGCAACGTTTCCTTGAAACTGCTCTGCTGTGCGTTCGATCACCTAAGAGAGTTGAATCTATGTTGAGATTCAGCGAGTCAGAAACACGTTTCTTCTAGGAGGTGCGTTGGGATATTCCCGAGTGAATGGGACCATAGGCTGTACAGAGAAATATCTGCTCCTACAACCAAAAGGGTGGTATCTAACTGAATGGTTGTCAATGTGTGCATTCAACTGACAGAGTTAAACTCACGTTTGGATTCAGCGGTTTACAAACCCTTTCTGTGCAGAATCCCAAAACCGGTATTTCCAGCCCAATGCCGGCATACGTACTAAACAGCAGGAAACTTCGTCTAAAACTCAGGAAAACGTTTCCTTGAAACTGCTCTGCTGTGCGTTCGTTCACCTAAGAGAGTTGAATCTATGTTGAGATTCAGCGAGTCAGAAACACGTTTCTTCTAGGAGCTGCGTTAGGATATTCCCGAGTGAATGGGACCATAGGCTGTGCAGAGTAATATCTGCTTCTAAAACCAAAACGGAGCTATCTAACTGAATGGTTGTCAATGTGTGCATTCAACTGACAGAGTTAAACTCACGTGTGGATTCAGCGGTTTGCAAACCCTTTCTGTGCAGAATCCCAAAACCGGTATTTCCAGCCCAATGCCGGCATACGTACTAAACAGCAGGAAACTTCGTCTAAAACTCAGGAGAAACGTTTCCTTGAAACTGCTCTGCTGTGCGTTCGTTCACCTAAGAGAGTTGAATCTATGTTGAGATTCAGCGAGTCAGAAACACGTTTCTTCTAGGAGCTGCGTTGGGATATTCCCGAGTGAATGGGACCATAGGCTGTACAGAGAAATATCTGCTTCTAAAACCAAAAGTGTGCTATCTAACTGAATGGTTGTCAATGTGTGCATTCAACTGACAGAGTTAAACTCAGGTGTGGATTCAGCGGTTTGTAACCCTTTCTGTGCAGAATCCCAAAACTGGTATTTCCAGCCCAATGCCGGCATGCGTACTAAACAGCAGGAAACTTCGTCTAAAACTCAGGAGAAACGTTTCCTTGAAACTGCTCTGCTGTGCGTTCGTTCACCTAAGAGAGTTGAATCTATGTTGAGATTCAGCGAGTCAGAAACACGTTTCTTCTAGGAGCTGCGTTGGGATATTCCCGAGTGAATGGGACCATAGGCTGTACAGAGAAATATCTGCTTCTAAAACCAAAACGGATCTATCTAACTGAATGGTTGCCAATGTGTGCATTCAACTGACAGAGTTAAACTCACGTGTGGATTCAGCGGTTTGCAAACCCTTTCTGTGCAGAATCCCAAAACCGGTATTTCCAGCCCAATGCCGGCATCCGTACTAAACAGCAGGAAACTTCGTCTAAAACTCAGGAGAAACGTTTCCTTGAAACTGCTCTGCTGTGCGTTCGATCACCTAAGAGAGTTGAATCTATGTTGAGATTCAGCGAGTCAGAAACACGTTTCTTCTAGGAGCTGCGTTGGGATATTCCCGAGTGAATGGGACCATAGGCTGTACAGAGAAATATCTGCTCCTACAACCAAAACGGAGCTATCTAACTGAATGGTTGTCAATGTGTGCATTCAACTGACAGAGTTAAACTCACGTTTGGATTCAGCGGTTTACAAACCCTTTCTGTGCAGAATCCCAAAACCGGTAATTCCAGCTCAATGCCGGCATCCGTACTAAACAGCAGGAAACTTCGTCTAAAACTCAGGAGAAACGTTTCCTTGAAACTGCTCTGCTGTGCGTTCGTTCACCTAAGAGAGTTGAAACTATGTTGAGATTCAGCGAGTCAGAAACACGTTTATGCTAGGAGCTGCGTTGGGATATTCCCGAGTGAATGGGACCATAGGCTGTACAGAGAAATATCTGCTTCTAAAACCAAAACGGAGCTATCTAACTGAATGGTTGTCAATGTGTGCAATCAACTGACAGAGTTAAACTCACGTGTGGATTCAGCTGTTTGCAAACCATTTCTGTGCAGAATCCCAAAACCGGTATGTCCAGCCCAATGCCGTCATCCGTACTAAATAGCAGGAAACTTCGTCTAAAACTCAGGAGAAACGTTTCCTTGAAACTGCTCTGCTGTGCGTTCGTTCACCTAAGAGAGTTGAATCTATGTTGAGATTCAGCGAGTCAGAAACACGTTTCTTCTAGGAGCTGCGTTGGGATATTCCCGAGTGAATGGGACCATAGGCTGTACAGAGAAATATCTGCTTCTAAAACCAAAAGTGTGCTATCAAACTGAATGGTTGTCAATGTGTGCATTCAACTGACAGAGTTAAACTCACGTGTGGATTCAGCGGTTTGCAAACCCTTTCTGTGCAGAATCCCAAAACCGGTATTTCCAGCCCAATGCCGGCATACGTACTAAACAGCAGGAAACTTCGTCTAAGACTCAGGAGAAACGTTTCCTTGAAACTGCTCTGCTGTGCGTTCGTTCACCTAAGAGAGTTGAATCTATGTTGAGATTCAGCGAGTCAGAAACACGTTTCTTCTAGGAGCTGCGTTGGGATATTCCCGAGTGAATGGGACCATAGGCTGTACAGAGAAATATCTGCTTCTAAACCAAAAGTGTGCTATCAAACTGAATGGTTGTCAAAGTGTGCATTCAACTGACAGAATTAAACTCACGTGTGGATTCAGCGGTTTGCAAACCCTTTCTGTGCAGAATCCCAAAACCGGTATTTCCAGCCCAATGCCGGCATCCGTACTAAACAGCAGGAAACTTCGTCTAAAACTCAGGAGAAACGTTTCCTAGAAACTGCTCTGCTGTGCGTTCGTTCAGCTAAGAGAGTTGAATCTATGTTGAGATTCAGCGAGTCAGAAACACGTTTCTTCTAGGAGGTGCGTTGGGATATTCCCGAGTGAATGGGACCATAGGCTGTACAGAGAAATATTTGCTTCTAAAACCAAAAGTGTGCTATCAAACTGAATGGTTGTCAATGTGTGCATTCAACTGACAGAGTTAAACTCACGTGTGGATTCAGCGGTTTGCAAACCCTTTCTGTGCAGAATCCCAAAACCGGTATTTCCAGCCCAATGCCCGCATCCGTACTAAACAGCAGGAAACTTCGTCTAAAACTCAGGAGAAACGTTTCCTTGAAACTGCTCTGCTGTGAGTTCGTTCACCTAAGAGAGTTGAATCTATGTTGAGATTCAGCGAGTCAGAAACACGTTTCTTCTAGGAGCTGCGTTGGGATATTCCCGAGTGAATGGGACCATAGGCTGTACAGAGAAATATCTGCTTCTAAAACCAAAACGGAGCTATCTAACTGAATGGTTGTCAATGTGTGCATTCAACTGACAGAGTTAAACTCACGTGTGGATTCAGCGGTTTGCAAACCCTTTCTGTGCAGAATCCCAAAACCGGTATTTCCAGCCCAATGCCGGCATCCGTACTAAACAGCAGGAAACTTCGTCTAAAACTCAGGAGCAACGTTTCCTTGAAACTGCTCTGCTGTGCGTTCGTTCACCTAAGAGAGTTGAATCTATGTTGAGATTCAGCGAGTCAGAAACACGTTTCTTCTAGGAGCTGCGTTGGGATATTCCCGAGTGAATGGGACCATAGGCTGTACAGAGAAATATCTGCTTCTAAAACCAAAACGGAGCTATCTAACTGAATGATTGTCAATGTGTGCATTCAACTGACAGAGTTAAACTCACGTGTGGATTCAGCGGTTTGTAACCCTTTCTGTGCAGAATCCCAAAACTGGTATTTCCAGCCCAATGCCGGCATGCGTACTAAACAGCAGGAAACTTCGTCTAAATCTCAGGAGAAAAGTTTCCTTGAAACTGCTCTGCTGTGCGTTCGTTCACCTAAGAGACTTGAAACTATGTTGAGATTCAGAGAGTCAGAAACACGTTTATGCTAGGAGCTGCGTTGGGATATTCCCTAGTGAATGGGACCATAGGCTGTACAGAGAAATATCTGCTTCTGAAACCAAAACGGAGCTATCTAAGTGAATGGTTGTCAATGTGTGCATTCAACTGACAGAGTTAAACTCACGTGTGGATTCAGCGGTTTGCAAACCATTTCTGTGCAGAATCCCAAAACCGGTATGTCCAGCCCAATGCCGGCATCCGTACTAAACAGCAGGAAACTTCGTCTAAAACTCAGGAGAAACGTTTCCTTGAAACTGCTCTGCTGTGCGTTCGTTCACCTAAGAGAGTTGAATCTATGTTGAGATTCAGCGAGTCCGAAACACGTTTCTTCTAGGAGCTGCGTTAGGATATTCCCGAGTGAATGTGACCATAGGCTGTGCAGAGTAATATCTGCTTCTAAAACCAAAACGGAGCTATCTAACTGAATGGTTGTCAATGTGTGCATTCAACTGACAGAGTTAAACTCACGTGTGGATTCAGCGGTTTGCAAACCCTTTCTGTGCAGAATCCCAAAACCGGTATTTCCAGTCCAATGCCGGCATACGTACTAAACAGCAGGAAACTTCGTCTAAAACTCAGGAGAAACGTTTCCTTGAAACTGCTCTGCTGTGCGTTCGTTCACCTAAGAGAGTTGAATCTATGTTGAGATTCAGCGAGTCAGAAACACGTTTCTTCTAGGAGCTGCGTTGGGATATTCCCGAGTGAATGGGACCATAGGCTGTACAGAGAAATATCTGCTTCTAAAACCAAAAGTGTGCTATCTAACTGAATGGTTGTCAATGTGTGCATTCAACTGACAGAGTTAAACTCACGTGTGGATTCAGCGGTTTGTAACCCTTTCTGTGCAGAATCCCAAAACTGGTATTTCCAGCCCAATGCCGGCATCCGTACTAAACAGCAGGAAACTTCGTCTAAAACTCAGGAGAAACGTTTCCTTGAAACTGCTCTGCTGTGCGTTCGTTCACCTAAGAGAGTTGAATCTATGTTGAGATTCAGCGAGTCAGAAACACGTTTCTTCTAGGAGCTGCGTTGGGATATTCCCGAGTGAATGGGACCATAGGCTGTACAGAGAAATATCTGCTTCTAAAACCAAAACGGAGCTATCTAACTGAATGGTTGTCAATGTGTGCATTCAACTGACAGAGTTAAACTCACGTGTGGATTCAGCGGTTTGCAAACCCTTTCTGTGCAGAATCCCAAAACCGGTATTTCCAGCCCAATGCCGGCATACGCACTAAACAGCAGGAAACTTCGTCTAAAACTCAGGAGAAACGTTTCCTTGAAACTGCTCTGCTGTGCGTTCGATCACCTAAGAGAGTTGAATCTATGTTGAGATTCAGCGAGTCAGAAACACGTTTCTTCTAGGAGGTGCGTTGGGATATTCCCGAGTGAATGGGACCATAGGCTGTACAGAGAAATATCTGCTCCTACAACCAAAAGGGTGGTATCTAACTGAATGGTTGTCAATGTGTGCATTCAACTGACAGAGTTAAACTCACGATTGGATTCAGCGGTTTACAAACCCTTTCTGTGCAGAATCCCAAAACCGGTAATTCCAGCTCAATGCCGGCATCCGTACTAAACAGCAGGAAACTTCGTCTAAAACTCAGGAGAAACGTTTCCTTGAAACTGCTCTGCTGTGTGTTCGTTCACCTAAGAGAGTTGAAACTATGTTGCGATTCAGCGAGTCAGAAACACGTTTATGCTAGGAGCTGCGTTGGGATATTCCCGAGTGAATGGGACCATAGGCTGTACAGAGAAATATCTGCTTCTGAAACCAAAACGGAGCTATCTAACTGAATGGTTGTCAATGTGTGCATTCAACTGACAGAGTTAAACTCACGTGTGGATTCAGCGGTTTGCAAACCCTTTCTGTGCAGAATCCCGAATCCGGTATGTCCAGCCCAATGCCGGCATCCGTACTAAACAGCAGGAAACTTCGTCTAAAACTCAGGAGAAACGTTTCCTTGAAACTGCTCTGCTGTGCGTTCGTTCACCTAAGAGAGTTGAATCTATGTTGAGATTCAGCGAGTCAGAAACACGTTTCTTCTAGGAGCTGCGTTGGGATATTCCAGAGTGAATGGGACCTTAGGCTGTACAGAGAAATATCTGCTTCTAAAACCAAAACGGAGCTATCTAACTGAATGGTTGTCAATGTGTGCATTCAACTGACAGAGTTCAGCTCACGTGTGGATTCAGCGGTTTGCAAACCCTTTCTGTGCAGAATCCCAAAACCGGTATTTCCAGCCCAATGCCGGCATACGTACTAAACAGCAGGAAACTTCGTCTAAAACTCAGGAGCAACGTTTCCTTGAAACTGCTCTGCTGTGCGTTCGATCACCTAAGAGAGTTGAATCTATGTTGAGATTCAGCGAGTCAGAAACACGTTTCCTCTAGGAGGTGCGTTGGGATATTCCCGAGTGAATGGGACCATAGGCTGTACAGAGAAATATCTGCTCCTACAACCAAAAGGGTGGTATCTAACTGAATGGTTGTCAATGTGTGCATTCAACTGACAGAGTTAAACTCACGTTTGGATTCAGCGGTTTACAAACCCTTTCTGTGCAGAATCCCAAAACCGGTAATTCCAGCTCAATGCCGGCATCCGTACTAAACAGCAGGAAACTTCGTCTAAAACTCAGGAAAACGTTTCCTTGAAACTGCTCTGCTGTGCGTTCGTTCACCTAAGAGAGTTGAATCTATGTTGAGATTCAGCGAGTCAGAAACACGTTTCTTCTAGGAGCTGCGTTGGGATATTCCCGAGTGAATGGGACCATAGGCTGTACAGAGAAATATCTGCTTCTAAACCAAAAGTGTGCTATCAAACTGAATGGTTGTCAAAGTGTGCATTCAACTGACAGAATTAAACTCACGTGTGGATTCAGCGGTTTGCAAACCCTTTCTGTGCAGAATCCCAAAACCGGTATTTCCAGCCCAATGCCGGCATCCGTACTAAACAGCAGGAAACTTCGTCTAAAACTCAGGAGAAACGTTTCCTAGAAACTGCTCTGCTGTGCGTTCGTTCAGCTAAGAGAGTTGAATCTATGTTGAGATTCAGCGAGTCAGAAACACGTTTCTTCTAGGAGGTGCGTTGGGATATTCCCGAGTGAATGGGACCATAGGCTGTACAGAGAAATATTTGCTTCTAAAACCAAAAGTGTGCTATCAAACTGAATGGTTGTCAATGTGTGCATTCAACTGACAGAGTTAAACTCACGTGTGGATTCAGCGGTTTGCAAACCCTTTCTGTGCAGAATCCCAAAACCGGTATTTCCAGCCCAATGCCCGCATCCGTACTAAACAGCAGGAAACTTCGTCTAAAACTCAGGAGAAACGTTTCCTTGAAACTGCTCTGCTGTGAGTTCGTTCACCTAAGAGAGTTGAATCTATGTTGAGATTCAGCGAGTCAGAAACACGTTTCTTCTAGGAGCTGCGTTGGGATATTCCCGAGTGAATGGGACCATAGGCTGTACAGAGAAATATCTGCTTCTAAAACCAAAACGGAGCTATCTAACTGAATGGTTGTCAATGTGTGCATTCAACTGACAGAGTTAAACTCACGTGTGGATTCAGCGGTTTGCAAACCCTTTCTGTGCAGAATCCCAAAACCGGTATTTCCAGCCCAATGCCGGCATCCGTACTAAACAGCAGGAAACTTCGTCTAAAACTCAGGAGCAACGTTTCCTTGAAACTGCTCTGCTGTGCGTTCGTTCACCTAAGAGAGTTGAATCTATGTTGAGATTCAGCGAGTCAGAAACACGTTTCTTCTAGGAGCTGCGTTGGGATATTCCCGAGTGAATGGGACCATAGGCTGTACAGAGAAATATCTGCTTCTAAAACCAAAACGGAGCTATCTAACTGAATGATTGTCAATGTGTGCATTCAACTGACAGAGTTAAACTCACGTGTGGATTCAGCGGTTTGTAACCCTTTCTGTGCAGAATCCCAAAACTGGTATTTCCAGCCCAATGCCGGCATGCGTACTAAACAGCAGGAAACTTCGTCTAAATCTCAGGAGAAAAGTTTCCTTGAAACTGCTCTGCTGTGCGTTCGTTCACCTAAGAGACTTGAAACTATGTTGAGATTCAGAGAGTCAGAAACACGTTTATGCTAGGAGCTGCGTTGGGATATTCCCTAGTGAATGGGACCATAGGCTGTACAGAGAAATATCTGCTTCTGAAACCAAAACGGAGCTATCTAAGTGAATGGTTGTCAATGTGTGCATTCAACTGACAGAGTTAAACTCACGTGTGGATTCAGCGGTTTGCAAACCATTTCTGTGCAGAATCCCAAAACCGGTATGTCCAGCCCAATGCCGGCATCCGTACTAAACAGCAGGAAACTTCGTCTAAAACTCAGGAGAAACGTTTCCTTGAAACTGCTCTGCTGTGCGTTCGTTCACCTAAGAGAGTTGAATCTATGTTGAGATTCAGCGAGTCCGAAACACGTTTCTTCTAGGAGCTGCGTTAGGATATTCCCGAGTGAATGTGACCATAGGCTGTGCAGAGTAATATCTGCTTCTAAAACCAAAACGGAGCTATCTAACTGAATGGTTGTCAATGTGTGCATTCAACTGACAGAGTTAAACTCACGTGTGGATTCAGCGGTTTGCAAACCCTTTCTGTGCAGAATCCCAAAACCGGTATTTCCAGTCCAATGCCGGCATACGTACTAAACAGCAGGAAACTTCGTCTAAAACTCAGGAGAAACGTTTCCTTGAAACTGCTCTGCTGTGCGTTCGTTCACCTAAGAGAGTTGAATCTATGTTGAGATTCAGCGAGTCAGAAACACGTTTCTTCTAGGAGCTGCGTTGGGATATTCCCGAGTGAATGGGACCATAGGCTGTACAGAGAAATATCTGCTTCTAAAACCAAAAGTGTGCTATCTAACTGAATGGTTGTCAATGTGTGCATTCAACTGACAGAGTTAAACTCACGTGTGGATTCAGCGGTTTGTAACCCTTTCTGTGCAGAATCCCAAAACTGGTATTTCCAGCCCAATGCCGGCATCCGTACTAAACAGCAGGAAACTTCGTCTAAAACTCAGGAGAAACGTTTCCTTGAAACTGCTCTGCTGTGCGTTCGTTCACCTAAGAGAGTTGAATCTATGTTGAGATTCAGCGAGTCAGAAACACGTTTCTTCTAGGAGCTGCGTTGGGATATTCCCGAGTGAATGGGACCATAGGCTGTACAGAGAAATATCTGCTTCTAAAACCAAAACGGAGCTATCTAACTGAATGGTTGTCAATGTGTGCATTCAACTGACAGAGTTAAACTCACGTGTGGATTCAGCGGTTTGCAAACCCTTTCTGTGCAGAATCCCAAAACCGGTATTTCCAGCCCAATGCCGGCATACGCACTAAACAGCAGGAAACTTCGTCTAAAACTCAGGAGAAACGTTTCCTTGAAACTGCTCTGCTGTGCGTTCGATCACCTAAGAGAGTTGAATCTATGTTGAGATTCAGCGAGTCAGAAACACGTTTCTTCTAGGAGGTGCGTTGGGATATTCCCGAGTGAATGGGACCATAGGCTGTACAGAGAAATATCTGCTCCTACAACCAAAAGGGTGGTATCTAACTGAATGGTTGTCAATGTGTGCATTCAACTGACAGAGTTAAACTCACGATTGGATTCAGCGGTTTACAAACCCTTTCTGTGCAGAATCCCAAAACCGGTAATTCCAGCTCAATGCCGGCATCCGTACTAAACAGCAGGAAACTTCGTCTAAAACTCAGGAGAAACGTTTCCTTGAAACTGCTCTGCTGTGTGTTCGTTCACCTAAGAGAGTTGAAACTATGTTGCGATTCAGCGAGTCAGAAACACGTTTATGCTAGGAGCTGCGTTGGGATATTCCCGAGTGAATGGGACCATAGGCTGTACAGAGAAATATCTGCTTCTGAAACCAAAACGGAGCTATCTAACTGAATGGTTGTCAATGTGTGCATTCAACTGACAGAGTTAAACTCACGTGTGGATTCAGCGGTTTGCAAACCCTTTCTGTGCAGAATCCCGAATCCGGTATGTCCAGCCCAATGCCGGCATCCGTACTAAACAGCAGGAAACTTCGTCTAAAACTCAGGAGAAACGTTTCCTTGAAACTGCTCTGCTGTGCGTTCGTTCACCTAAGAGAGTTGAATCTATGTTGAGATTCAGCGAGTCAGAAACACGTTTCTTCTAGGAGCTGCGTTGGGATATTCCAGAGTGAATGGGACCTTAGGCTGTACAGAGAAATATCTGCTTCTAAAACCAAAACGGAGCTATCTAACTGAATGGTTGTCAATGTGTGCATTCAACTGACAGAGTTCAGCTCACGTGTGGATTCAGCGGTTTGCAAACCCTTTCTGTGCAGAATCCCAAAACCGGTATTTCCAGCCCAATGCCGGCATACGTACTAAACAGCAGGAAACTTCGTCTAAAACTCAGGAGCAACGTTTCCTTGAAACTGCTCTGCTGTGCGTTCGATCACCTAAGAGAGTTGAATCTATGTTGAGATTCAGCGAGTCAGAAACACGTTTCCTCTAGGAGGTGCGTTGGGATATTCCCGAGTGAATGGGACCATAGGCTGTACAGAGAAATATCTGCTCCTACAACCAAAAGGGTGGTATCTAACTGAATGGTTGTCAATGTGTGCATTCAACTGACAGAGTTAAACTCACGTTTGGATTCAGCGGTTTACAAACCCTTTCTGTGCAGAATCCCAAAACCGGTAATTCCAGCTCAATGCCGGCATCCGTACTAAACAGCAGGAAACTTCGTCTAAAACTCAGGAAAACGTTTCCTTGAAACTGCTCTGCTGTGCGTTCGTTCACCTAAGAGAGTTGAATCTATGTTGAGATTCAGCGAGTCAGAAACACGTTTCTTCTAGGAGCTGCGTTGGGATATTCCAGAGTGAATGGGACCATAGGCTGTACAGAGAAATATCTGCTTCTAAAACCAAAACGGAGCTATCGAACTGAATGGTTGTCAATGTGTGCATTCAACTGACAGAGTTAAACTCACGTGTGGATTCAGCGGTTTGCAAACCCTTTCTGTGCAGAATCCCAAAACCGGTATTTCCAGCCCAATGCCGGCATACGTACTAAACAGCAGGAAACTTCGTCTAAAACTCAGGAGCAACGTTTCCTTGAAACTGCTCTGCTGTGCGTTCGATCACCTAAGAGAGTTGAATCTATGTTGAGATTCAGCGAGTCAGAAACACGTTTCTTCTAGGAGGTGCGTTGGGATATTCCCGAGTGAATGGGACCATAGGCTGTACAGAGAAATATCTGCTTCTAAAACCAAAAGTGTGCTATCTAACTGAATGGTTGTCAATGTGTGCATTCAACTGACAGAGTTAAACTCACGTGTGGATTCAGCGGTTTGTAACCCTTTCTGTGCAGAATCCCAAAACTGGTATTTCCAGCCCAATGCCGGCATCCGTACTAAACAGCAGGAAACTTCGTCTAAAACTCAGGAGAAACGTTTCCTTGAAACTGCTCTGCTGTGCGTTCGTTCACCTAAGAGAGTTGAATCTATGTTGAGATTCAGCGAGTCAGAAACACGTTTCTTCTAGGAGCTGCGTTGGGATATTCCCGAGTGAATGGGACCATAGGCTGTACAGAGAAATATCTGCTTCTAAAACCAAAACGGAGCTATCTAACTGAATGGTTGTCAATGTGTGCATTCAACTGACAGAGTTAAACTCACGTGTGGATTCAGCGGTTTGCAAACCCTTTCTGTGCAGAATCCCAAAACCGGTATTTCCAGCCCAATGCCGGCATACGCACTAAACAGCAGGAAACTTCGTCTAAAACTCAGGAGAAACGTTTCCTTGAAACTGCTCTGCTGTGCGTTCGATCACCTAAGAGAGTTGAATCTATGTTGAGATTCAGCGAGTCAGAAACACGTTTCTTCTAGGAGGTGCGTTGGGATATTCCCGAGTGAATGGGACCATAGGCTGTACAGAGAAATATCTGCTCCTACAACCAAAAGGGTGGTATCTAACTGAATGGTTGTCAATGTGTGCATTCAACTGACAGAGTTAAACTCACGATTGGATTCAGCGGTTTACAAACCCTTTCTGTGCAGAATCCCAAAACCGGTAATTCCAGCTCAATGCCGGCATCCGTACTAAACAGCAGGAAACTTCGTCTAAAACTCAGGAGAAACGTTTCCTTGAAACTGCTCTGCTGTGTGTTCGTTCACCTAAGAGAGTTGAAACTATGTTGCGATTCAGCGAGTCAGAAACACGTTTATGCTAGGAGCTGCGTTGGGATATTCCCGAGTGAATGGGACCATAGGCTGTACAGAGAAATATCTGCTTCTGAAACCAAAACGGAGCTATCTAACTGAATGGTTGTCAATGTGTGCATTCAACTGACAGAGTTAAACTCACGTGTGGATTCAGCGGTTTGCAAACCCTTTCTGTGCAGAATCCCGAATCCGGTATGTCCAGCCCAATGCCGGCATCCGTACTAAACAGCAGGAAACTTCGTCTAAAACTCAGGAGAAACGTTTCCTTGAAACTGCTCTGCTGTGCGTTCGTTCACCTAAGAGAGTTGAATCTATGTTGAGATTCAGCGAGTCAGAAACACGTTTCTTCTAGGAGCTGCGTTGGGATATTCCAGAGTGAATGGGACCTTAGGCTGTACAGAGAAATATCTGCTTCTAAAACCAAAACGGAGCTATCTAACTGAATGGTTGTCAATGTGTGCATTCAACTGACAGAGTTCAGCTCACGTGTGGATTCAGCGGTTTGCAAACCCTTTCTGTGCAGAATCCCAAAACCGGTATTTCCAGCCCAATGCCGGCATACGTACTAAACAGCAGGAAACTTCGTCTAAAACTCAGGAGCAACGTTTCCTTGAAACTGCTCTGCTGTGCGTTCGATCACCTAAGAGAGTTGAATCTATGTTGAGATTCAGCGAGTCAGAAACACGTTTCCTCTAGGAGGTGCGTTGGGATATTCCCGAGTGAATGGGACCATAGGCTGTACAGAGAAATATCTGCTCCTACAACCAAAAGGGTGGTATCTAACTGAATGGTTGTCAATGTGTGCATTCAACTGACAGAGTTAAACTCACGTTTGGATTCAGCGGTTTACAAACCCTTTCTGTGCAGAATCCCAAAACCGGTAATTCCAGCTCAATGCCGGCATCCGTACTAAACAGCAGGAAACTTCGTCTAAAACTCAGGAAAACGTTTCCTTGAAACTGCTCTGCTGTGCGTTCGTTCACCTAAGAGAGTTGAATCTATGTTGAGATTCAGCGAGTCAGAAACACGTTTCTTCTAGGAGCTGCGTTGGGATATTCCAGAGTGAATGGGACCATAGGCTGTACAGAGAAATATCTGCTTCTAAAACCAAAACGGAGCTATCGAACTGAATGGTTGTCAATGTGTGCATTCAACTGACAGAGTTAAACTCACGTGTGGATTCAGCGGTTTGCAAACCCTTTCTGTGCAGAATCCCAAAACCGGTATTTCCAGCCCAATGCCGGCATACGTACTAAACAGCAGGAAACTTCGTCTAAAACTCAGGAGCAACGTTTCCTTGAAACTGCTCTGCTGTGCGTTCGATCACCTAAGAGAGTTGAATCTATGTTGAGATTCAGCGAGTCAGAAACACGTTTCTTCTAGGAGGTGCGTTGGGATATTCCCGAGTGAATGGGACCATAGGCTGTACAGAGAAATATCTGCTCCTACAACCAAAAGGGTGGTATCTAACTGAATGGTTGTCAATGTGTGCATTCAACTGACAGAGTTAAACTCACGTTTGGATTCAGCGGTTTACAAACCCTTTCTGTGCAGAATCCCAAAACCGGTATTTCCAGCCCAATGCCGGCATACGTACTAAACAGCAGGAAACTTCGTCTAAAACTCAGGAAAACGTTTCCTTGAAACTGCTCTGCTGTGCGTTCGTTCACCTAAGAGAGTTGAATCTATGTTGAGATTCAGCGAGTCAGAAACACGTTTCTTCTAGGAGCTGCGTTAGGATATTCCCGAGTGAATGGGACCATAGGCTGTGCAGAGTAATATCTGCTTCTAAAACCAAAACGGAGCTATCTAACTGAATGGTTGTCAATGTGTGCATTCAACTGACAGAGTTAAACTCACGTGTGGATTCAGCGGTTTGCAAACCCTTTCTGTGCAGAATCCCAAAACCGGTATTTCCAGCCCAATGCCGGCATACGTACTAAACAGCAGGAAACTTCGTCTAAAACTCAGGAGAAACGTTTCCTTGAAACTGCTCTGCTGTGCGTTCGTTCACCTAAGAGAGTTGAATCTATGTTGAGATTCAGCGAGTCAGAAACACGTTTCTTCTAGGAGCTACGTTGGGATATTCCCGAGTGAATGGGACCATAGGCTGTACAGAGAAATATCTGCTTCTAAAACCAAAAGTGTGCTATCTAACTGAATGGTTGTCAATGTGTGCATTCAACTGACAGAGTTAAACTCAGGTGTGGATTCAGCGGTTTGTAACCCTTTCTGAGCAGAATCCCAAAACTGGTATTTCCAGCCCAATGCCGGCATGCGTACTAAACAGCAGGAAACTTCGTCTAAAACTCAGGAGAAACGTTTCCTTGAAACTGCTCTGCTGTGCGTTCGTTCACCTAAGAGAGTTGAATCTATGTTGAGATTCAGCGAGTCAGAAACACGTTTCTTCTAGGAGCTGCGTTGGGATATTCCCGAGTGAATGGGACCATAGGCTGTACAGAGAAATATCTGCTTCTAAAACCAAAACGGATCTATCTAACTGAATGGTTGCCAATGTGTGCATTCAACTGACAGAGTTAAACTCACGTGTGGATTCAGCGGTTTGCAAACCCTTTCTGTGCAGAATCCCAAAACCGGTATTTCCAGCCCAATGCCGGCATCCGTACTAAACAGCAGGAAACTTCGTCTAAAACTCAGGAGAAACGTTTCCTTGAAACTGCTCTGCTGTGCGTTCGATCACCTAAGAGAGTTGAATCTATGTTGAGATTCAGCGAGTCAGAAACACGTTTCTTCTAGGAGCTGCGTTGGGATATTCCCGAGTGAATGGGACCATAGGCTGTACAGAGAAATATCTGCTCCTACAACCAAAACGGAGCTATCTAACTGAATGGTTGTCAATGTGTGCATTCAACTGACAGAGTTAAACTCACGATTGGATTCAGCGGTTTACAAACCCTTTCTGTGCAGAATCCCAAAACCGGTAATTCCAGCTCAATGCCGGCATCCGTACTAAACAGCAGGAAACTTCGTCTAAAACTCAGGAGAAACGTTTCCTTGAAACTGCTCTGCTGTGTGTTCGTTCACCTAAGAGAGTTGAAACTATGTTGCGATTCAGCGAGTCAGAAACACGTTTATGCTAGGAGCTGCGTTGGGATATTCCCGAGTGAATGGGACCATAGGCTGTACAGAGAAATATCTGCTTCTGAAACCAAAACGGAGCTATCTAACTGAATGGTTGTCAATGTGTGCATTCAACTGACAGAGTTAAACTCACGTGTGGATTCAGCGGTTTGCAAACCCTTTCTGTGCAGAATCCCGAATCCGGTATGTCCAGCCCAATGCCGGCATCCGTACTAAACAGCAGGAAACTTCGTCTAAAACTCAGGAGAAACGTTTCCTTGAAACTGCTCTGCTGTGCGTTCGTTCACCTAAGAGAGTTGAATCTATGTTGAGATTCAGCGAGTCAGAAACACGTTTCTTCTAGGAGCTGCGTTGGGATATTCCAGAGTGAATGGGACCTTAGGCTGTACAGAGAAATATCTGCTTCTAAAACCAAAACGGAGCTATCTAACTGAATGGTTGTCAATGTGTGCATTCAACTGACAGAGTTCAGCTCACGTGTGGATTCAGCGGTTTGCAAACCCTTTCTGTGCAGAATCCCAAAACCGGTATTTCCAGCCCAATGCCGGCATACGTACTAAACAGCAGGAAACTTCGTCTAAAACTCAGGAGCAACGTTTCCTTGAAACTGCTCTGCTGTGCGTTCGATCACCTAAGAGAGTTGAATCTATGTTGAGATTCAGCGAGTCAGAAACACGTTTCCTCTAGGAGGTGCGTTGGGATATTCCCGAGTGAATGGGACCATAGGCTGTACAGAGAAATATCTGCTCCTACAACCAAAAGGGTGGTATCTAACTGAATGGTTGTCAATGTGTGCATTCAACTGACAGAGTTAAACTCACGTTTGGATTCAGCGGTTTACAAACCCTTTCTGTGCAGAATCCCAAAACCGGTAATTCCAGCTCAATGCCGGCATCCGTACTAAACAGCAGGAAACTTCGTCTAAAACTCAGGAAAACGTTTCCTTGAAACTGCTCTGCTGTGCGTTCGTTCACCTAAGAGAGTTGAATCTATGTTGAGATTCAGCGAGTCAGAAACACGTTTCTTCTAGGAGCTGCGTTGGGATATTCCAGAGTGAATGGGACCATAGGCTGTACAGAGAAATATCTGCTTCTAAAACCAAAACGGAGCTATCGAACTGAATGGTTGTCAATGTGTGCATTCAACTGACAGAGTTAAACTCACGTGTGGATTCAGCGGTTTGCAAACCCTTTCTGTGCAGAATCCCAAAACCGGTATTTCCAGCCCAATGCCGGCATACGTACTAAACAGCAGGAAACTTCGTCTAAAACTCAGGAGCAACGTTTCCTTGAAACTGCTCTGCTGTGCGTTCGATCACCTAAGAGAGTTGAATCTATGTTGAGATTCAGCGAGTCAGAAACACGTTTCTTCTAGGAGGTGCGTTGGGATATTCCCGAGTGAATGGGACCATAGGCTGTACAGAGAAATATCTGCTCCTACAACCAAAAGGGTGGTATCTAACTGAATGGTTGTCAATGTGTGCATTCAACTGACAGAGTTAAACTCACGTTTGGATTCAGCGGTTTACAAACCCTTTCTGTGCAGAATCCCAAAACCGGTATTTCCAGCCCAATGCCGGCATACGTACTAAACAGCAGGAAACTTCGTCTAAAACTCAGGAAAACGTTTCCTTGAAACTGCTCTGCTGTGCGTTCGTTCACCTAAGAGAGTTGAATCTATGTTGAGATTCAGCGAGTCAGAAACACGTTTCTTCTAGGAGCTGCGTTAGGATATTCCCGAGTGAATGGGACCATAGGCTGTGCAGAGTAATATCTGCTTCTAAAACCAAAACGGAGCTATCTAACTGAATGGTTGTCAATGTGTGCATTCAACTGACAGAGTTAAACTCACGTGTGGATTCAGCGGTTTGCAAACCCTTTCTGTGCAGAATCCCAAAACCGGTATTTCCAGCCCAATGCCGGCATACGTACTAAACAGCAGGAAACTTCGTCTAAAACTCAGGAGAAACGTTTCCTTGAAACTGCTCTGCTGTGCGTTCGTTCACCTAAGAGAGTTGAATCTATGTTGAGATTCAGCGAGTCAGAAACACGTTTCTTCTAGGAGCTGCGTTGGGATATTCCCGAGTGAATGGGACCATAGGCTGTACAGAGAAATATCTGCTTCTAAAACCAAAAGTGTGCTATCTAACTGAATGGTTGTCAATGTGTGCATTCAACTGACAGAGTTAAACTCAGGTGTGGATTCAGCGGTTTGTAACCCTTTCTGTGCAGAATCCCAAAACTGGTATTTCCAGCCCAATGCCGGCATGCGTACTAAACAGCAGGAAACTTCGTCTAAAACTCAGGAGAAACGTTTCCTTGAAACTGCTCTGCTGTGCGTTCGTTCACCTAAGAGAGTTGAATCTATGTTGAGATTCAGCGAGTCAGAAACACGTTTCTTCTAGGAGCTGCGTTGGGATATTCCCGAGTGAATGGGACCATAGGCTGTACAGAGAAATATCTGCTTCTAAAACCAAAACGGATCTATCTAACTGAATGGTTGCCAATGTGTGCATTCAACTGACAGAGTTAAACTCACGTGTGGATTCAGCGGTTTGCAAACCCTTTCTGTGCAGAATCCCAAAACCGGTATTTCCAGCCCAATGCCGGCATCCGTACTAAACAGCAGGAAACTTCGTCTAAAACTCAGGAGAAACGTTTCCTTGAAACTGCTCTGCTGTGCGTTCGATCACCTAAGAGAGTTGAATCTATGTTGAGATTCAGCGAGTCAGAAACACGTTTCTTCTAGGAGCTGCGTTGGGATATTCCCGAGTGAATGGGACCATAGGCTGTACAGAGAAATATCTGCTCCTACAACCAAAACGGAGCTATCTAACTGAATGGTTGTCAATGTGTGCATTCAACTGACAGAGTTAAACTCACGTTTGGATTCAGCGGTTTACAAACCCTTTCTGTGCAGAATCCCAAAACCGGTAATTCCAGCTCAATGCCGGCATCCGTACTAAACAGCAGGAAACTTCGTCTAAAACTCAGGAGAAACGTTTCCTTGAAACTGCTCTGCTGTGCGTTCGTTCACCTAAGAGAGTTGAAACTATGTTGAGATTCAGCGAGTCAGAAACACGTTTATGCTAGGAGCTGCGTTGGGATATTCCCGAGTGAATGGGACCATAGGCTGTACAGAGAAATATCTGCTTCTAAAACCAAAACGGAGCTATCTAACTGAATGGTTGTCAATGTGTGCAATCAACTGACAGAGTTAAACTCACGTGTGGATTCAGCTGTTTGCAAACCATTTCTGTGCAGAATCCCAAAACCGGTATGTCCAGCCCAATGCCGTCATCCGTACTGAATAGCAGGAAACTTCGTCTAAAACTCAGGAGAAACGTTTCCTTGAAACTGCTCTGCTGTGCGTTCGTTCACCTAAGAGAGTTGAATCTATGTTGAGATTCAGCGAGTCAGAAACACGTTTCTTCTAGGAGCTGCGTTGGGATATTCCCGAGTGAATGGGACCATAGGCTGTACAGAGAAATATCTGCTTCTAAAACCAAAAGTGTGCTATCAAACTGAATGGTTGTCAATGTGTGCATTCAACTGACAGAGTTAAACTCACGTGTGGATTCAGCGGTTTGCAAACCCTTTCTGTGCAGAATCCCAAAACCGGTATTTCCAGCCCAATGCCGGCATACGTACTAAACAGCAGGAAACTTCGTCTAAGACTCAGGAGAAACGTTTCCTTGAAACTGCTCTGCTGTGCGTTCGTTCACCTAAGAGAGTTGAATCTATGTTGAGATTCAGCGAGTCAGAAACACGTTTCTTCTAGGAGCTGCGTTGGGATATTCCCGAGTGAATGGGACCATAGGCTGTACAGAGAAATATCTGCTTCTAAACCAAAAGTGTGCTATCAAACTGAATGGTTGTCAAAGTGTGCATTCAACTGACAGAATTAAACTCACGTGTGGATTCAGCGGTTTGCAAACCCTTTCTGTGCAGAATCCCAAAACCGGTATTTCCAGCCCAATGCCGGCATCCGTACTAAACAGCAGGAAACTTCGTCTAAAACTCAGGAGAAACGTTTCCTAGAAACTGCTCTGCTGTGCGTTCGTTCACCTAAGAGAGTTGAATCTATGTTGAGATTCAGCGAGTCAGAAACACGTTTCTTCTAGGAGGTGCGTTGGGATATTCCCGAGTGAATGGGACCATAGGCTGTACAGAGAAATATTTGCTTCTAAAACCAAAAGTGTGCTATCAAACTGAATGGTTGTCAATGTGTGCATTCAACTGACAGAGTTAAACTCACGTGTGGATTCAGCGGTTTGCAAACCCTTTCTGTGCAGAATCCCAAAACCGGTATTTCCAGCCCAATGCCCGCATCCGTACTAAACAGCAGGAAACTTCGTCTAAAACTCAGGAGAAACGTTTCCTTGAAACTGCTCTGCTGTGAGTTCGTTCACCTAAGAGAGTTGAATCTATGTTGAGATTCAGCGAGTCAGAAACACGTTTCTTCTAGGAGCTGCGTTGGGATATTCCCGAGTGAATGGGACCATAGGCTGTACAGAGAAATATCTGCTTCTAAAACCAAAACGGAGCTATCTAACTGAATGGTTGTCAATGTGTGCATTCAACTGACAGAGTTAAACTCACGTGTGGATTCAGCGGTTTGCAAACCCTTTCTGTGCAGAATCCCAAAACCGGTATTTCCAGCCCAATGCCGGCATCCGTACTAAACAGCAGGAAACTTCGTCTAAAACTCAGGAGCAACGTTTCCTTGAAACTGCTCTGCTGTGCGTTCGTTCACCTAAGAGAGTTGAATCTATGTTGAGATTCAGCGAGTCAGAAACACGTTTCTTCTAGGAGCTGCGTTGGGATATTCCCGAGTGAATGGGACCATAGGCTGTACAGAGAAATATCTGCTTCTAAAACCAAAACGGAGCTATCTAACTGAATGGTTGTCAATGTGTGCATTCAACTGACAGAGTTAAACTCACGTGTGGATTCAGCGGTTTGCAAACCCTTTCTGTGCAGAATCCCAAAACCGGTATTTCCAGCCCAATGCCGGCATACGTACTAAACAGCAGGAAACTTCGTCTAAAACTCAGGAGAAACGTTTCCTTGAAACTGCTCTGCTGTGCGTTCGATCACCTAAGAGAGTTGAATCTATGTTGAGATTCAGCGAGTCAGAAACACGTTTCTTCTAGGAGGTGCGTTGGGATATTCCCGAGTGAATGGGACCATAGGCTGTAGAGAGAAATATCTGCTCCTACAACCAAAAGGGTGGTATCTAACTGAATGGTTGTCAATGTGTGCATTCAACTGACAGAGTTAAACTCACGTTTGGATTCAGCGGTTTACAAACCCTTTCTGTGCAGAATCCCAAAACCGGGAATTCCAGCTCAATGCCGGCATCCATACTAAACAGCAGGAAACTTCGTCTAAAACTCAGGAAAACGTTTCCTTGAAACTGCTCTGCTGTGCGTTCGTTCACCTAAGAGAGTTGAAACTATGTTGAGATTCAGCGAGTCAGAAACACGTTTATGCTAGGAGCTGCGTTGGGATATTCCCGAGTGAATGAGACCATAGGCTGTACAGAGAAATATCTGCTTCTAAAACCAAAAGTGTGCTATCAAACTGAATGGTTGTCAATGTGTGCATTCAACTGACAGAGTTAAACTCACGTGTGGATTCAGCGGTTTGCAAACCCTTTCTGTGCAGAATCCCAAAACCGGTATTTCCAGCCCAATGCCGGCATCCGTACTAAACAGCAGGAAACTTCGTCTAAAACTCAGGAGAAACGTTTCCTTGAAACTGCTCTGCTGTGCGTTCGTTCACCTAAGAGAGTTGAATCTATGTTGAGATTCAGCGAGTCAGAAACACGTTTCTTCTAGGAGCTGCGTTGGGATATTCCCGAGTGAATGGGACCATAGGCTGTACAGAGAAATATCTGCTTCTAAAATCAAAAGTGTGCTATCAAACTGAAAGGTTGTCAATGTGTGCATTCAACTGACAGAGTTAAACTCACGTGTGGATTCAGCGGTTTGCAAACACTTTCTGTGCAGAATCCCAAAACTGGTATTTCCAGCCCAATGCCGGCATCCGTACTAAACAGCAGGAAACTTCGTCTAAAACTCAGGAGAAACGTTTCCTTGAAACTGCTCTGCTGTGCGTTCGTTCACCTAAGAGAGTTGAATCTATGTTGAGATTCAGCGAGTCAGAAACACGTTTCTTCTAGGAGCTGCGTTGGGATATTCCAGAGTGAATGGGACCATAGGCTGTACAGAGAAATATCTGCTTCTAAAACCAAAACGGAGCTATCTAACTGAATGGTTGTCAATGTGTGCATTCAACTGACAGAGTTAAACTCACGTGTGGATTCAGCGGTTTGCAAACCCTTTCTGTGCAGAATCCCAAAACCGGTATTTCCAGCCCAATGCCGGCATACGTACTAAACAGCAGGAAACTTCGTCTAAAACTCAGGAGCAACGTTTCCTTGAAACTGCTCTGCTGTGCGTTCGATCACCTAAGAGAGTTGAATCTATGTTGAGATTCAGCGAGTCAGAAACACGTTTCTTCTAGGAGGTGCGTTGGGATATTCCCGAGTGAATGGGACCATAGGCTGTACAGAGAAATATCTGCTCCTACAACCAAAAGGGTGGTATCTAACTGAATGGTTGTCAATGTGTGCATTCAACTGACAGAGTTAAACTCACGTTTGGATTCAGCGGTTTACAAACCCTTTCTGTGCAGAATCCCAAAACCGGTAATTCCAGCTCAATGCCGGCATCCGTACTAAACAGCAGGAAACTCCGTCTAAAACTCAGGAAAACGTTTCCATGAAACTGCTCTGCTGTGCGTTCGTTCACCTAAGAGAGTTGAATCTATGTTGAGATTCAGCGAGTCAGAAACACGTTTCTTCTAGGAGCTGCGTTAGGATATTCCCGAGTGAATGGGACCATAGGCTGTGCAGAGTAATATCTGCTTCTAAAACCAAAACGGAGCTATCTAACTGAATGGTTGTCAATGTGTGCATTCAACGGACAGAGTTAAACTCACGTGTGGATTCAGCGGTTTGCAAACCCTTTCTGTGCAGAATCCCAAAACCGGTATTTCCAGCCCAATGCCAGAATACGTACTAAACAGCAGGAAACTTCGTCTAAAACTCAGGAGAAACGTTTCCTTGAAACTGCTCTGCTGTGCGTTCGTTCACCTAAGAGAGTTGAATCTATGTTGAGATTCAGCGAGTCAGAAACACGTTTCTTCTAGGAGCTGCGTTGGGATATTCCCGAGTGAATGGGACCATAGGCTGTACAGAGAAATATCTGCTTCTAAAACCAAAAGTGTGCTATCGAACTGAATGGTTGTCAATGTGTGCATTCAACTGACAGAGTTAAACTCACGTGTGGATTCAGCGGTTTGTAACCCTTTCTGTGCAGAATCCCAAAACTGGTATTTCCAGCCCAATGCCGGCATCCGTACTAAACAGCAGGAAACTTCGTCTAAAACTCAGGAGAAACGTTTCCTTGAAACTGCTCTGCTGTGCGTTCGTTCACCTAAGAGAGTTGAATCTATGTTGAGATTCAGCGAGTCAGAAACACGTTTCTTCTAGGAGCTGCTTTGGGATATTCCCGAGTGAATGTGACCATAGGCTGTACAGAGAAATATCTGCTTCTAAAACCAAAACGGAGCTATCTAACTGAATGGTTGTCAATGTGTGCATTCAACTGACAGAGTTAAACTCACGTGTGGATTCAGCGGTTTGCAAACCCTTTCTGTGCAGAATCCCAAAACCGCTATATCCAGCCCAATGCCGGCATACGTACTAAACAGCAGGAAACTTCGTCTAAAACTCAGGAGAAACGTTTCCTTGAAACTGCTCTGCTGTGCGTTCGTTCACCTAAGAGAGTTGAATCTATGTTGAGATTCAGCGAGTCAGAAACACGTTTCTTCTAGGAGCTGCGTTGGGATATTCCCGAGTGAATGGGACCATAGGCTGTACAGAGAAATATCTGCTTCTAAAACCAAAAGTGTGCTATCTAACTGAATGGTTGTCAATGTGTGCATTCAACTGACAGAGTTAAACTCACGTGTGGATTCAGCGGTTTGTAACCCTTTCTGTGCAGAATCCCAAAGCCGGTATTTCCAGCCCAATGCCGGCATCCGTACTAAACAGCAGGAAACTTCGTCTAAAACTCAGGAGAAACGTTTCCTTGAAACTGCTCTGCTGTGCGTTCGTTCACCTAAGAGAGTTGAATCTATGTTGAGATTCAGCGAGTCAGAAACACGTTTCTTCTAGGAGCTGCGTTGGGATATTCCCGAGTGAATGGGACCATAGGCTGTGCAGAGAAATATCTGCTTCTAAAACCAAAACGGAGCTATCTAACTGAATGGTTGTCAATGTGTGCATTCAACTGACAGAGTTAAACTCACGTGTGGATTCAGCGGTTTGCAAACCATTTCTGTGCAGAATCCCAAATCCGGTATTTCCAGCCCAATGCCGGCATACGTACTAAACAGCAGGAAACTTCGTCTAAAACTCAGGAGAAACGTTTCCTTGAAACTGCTCTGCTGTGCGTTCGATCACCTAAGAGAGTTGAATCTATGTTGAGATTCAGCGAGTCAGAAACACGTTTCTTCTAGGAGGTGCGTTGGGATATTCCCGAGTGAATGGGACCATAGGCTGTACAGAGAAATATCTGCTCCTACAACCAAAAGGGTGGTATCTAACTGAATGGTTGTCAATGTGTGCATTCAACTGACAGAGTTAAACTCACGTTTGGATTCAGCGGTTTACAAACCCTTTCTGTGCAGAATCCCAAAACCGGTAATTCCAGCTCAATGCCGGCATCCGTACTAAACAGCAGGAAACTTCGTCTAAAACTCAGGAAAACGTTTCCTTGAAACTGCTCTGCTGTGCGTTCGTTCACCTAAGAGAGTTGAATCTATGTTGAGATTCAGCGAGTCAGAAACACGTTTCTTCTAGGAGCTGCGTTAGGATATTCCCGAGTGAATGGGACCATAGGCTGTGCAGAGTAATATGTGCTTCTAAAACCAAAACGGAGCTATCTAACTGAATGGTTGTCAATGTGTGCATTCAACGGACAGAGTTAAACTCACGTGTGGATTCAGCGGTTTGCAAACCCTTTCTGTGCAGAATCCCAAAACCGGTATTTCCAGCCCAATGCCGGCATACGTACTAAACAGCAGGAAACTTCGTCTAAAACTCAGGAGAAACGTTTCCTTGAAACTGCTCTGCTGTGCGTTCGTTCACCTAAGAGAGTTGAATCTATGTTGAGATTCAGCGAGTCAGAAACACGTTTCTTCTAGGAGCTGCGTTGGGATATTCCCGAGTGAATGGGACCATAGGCTGTACAGAGAAATATCTGCTTCTAAAACCAAAAGTGTGCTATCTAACTGAATGGTTGTCAATGTGTGCATTCAACTGACAGAGTTAAACTCACGTGTGGATTCAGCGGTTTGTAACCCTTTCTGTGCAGAATCCCAAAACTGGTATTTCCAGCCCAATGCCGGCATCCGTACTAAACAGCAGGAAACTTCGTCTAAAACTCAGGAGAAACGTTTCCTTGAAACTGCTCTGCTGTGCGTTCGTTCACCTAAGAGAGTTGAATCTATGTTGAGATTCAGCGAGTCAGAAACACGTTTCTTCTAGGAGCTGCTTTGGGATATTCCCGAGTGAATGGGACCATAGGCTATACAGAGAAATATCTGCTTCTAAAACCAAAACGGAGCTATCTAACTGAATGGTTGTCAATGTGTGCATTCAACTGACAGAGTTAAACTCACGTGTGGATTCAGCGGTTTGCAAACCCTTTCTGTGCAGAATCTCAAAACCGCTATTTCCAGCCCAATGCCGGCATCCGTACTAAACAGCAGGAAACTTCGTCTAAAACTCAGGAGAAACGTTTCCTTGAAACTGCTCTGCTGTGCGTTCGTTCACCTAAGAGAGTTGAATCTATGTTGAGATTCAGCGAGTCCGAAACACGTTTCTTCTAGGAGCTGCGTTAGGATATTCCCGAGTGAATGTGACCATAGGCTGTGCAGAGCAATATCTGCTTCTAAAACCAAAACGGAGCTATCTAACTGAATGGTTGTCAATGTGTGCATTCAACTGACAGAGTTAAACTCACGTGTGGATTCAGCGGTTTGCAAACCCTTTCTGTGCAGAATCCCAAAACCGGTATTTCCAGCCCAATGCCGGCATACGTACTAAACAGCAGGAAACTTCGTCTAAAACTCAGGAGAAACGTTTCCTTGAAACTGCTCTGCTGTGCGTTCGTTCACCTAAGAGAGTTGAATCTATGTTGAGATTCAGCGAGTCAGAAACACGTTTCTTCTAGGAGCTGCGTTGGGATATTCCCGAGTGAATGGGACCATAGGCTGTACAGAGAAATATCTGCTTCTAAAACCAAAAGTGTGCTATCTAACTGAATGGTTGTCAATGTGTGCATTCAACTGACAGAGTTAAACTCACGTGTGGATTCAGCGGTTTGTAACCCTTTCTGTGCAGAATCCCAAAACTGGTATTTCCAGCCCAATGCCGGCATCCGTACTAAACAGCAGGAAACTTCGTCTAAAACTCAGGAGAAACGTTTCCTTGAAACTGCTCTGCTGTGCGTTCGTTCACCTAAGAGAGTTGAATCTATGTTGAGATTCAGCGAGTCAGAAACACGTTTCTTCTAGGAGCTGCGTTGGGATATTCCCGAGTGAATGGGACCATAGGCTGTACAGAGAAATATCTGCTTCTAAAACCAAAACGGAGCTATCTAACTGAATGGTTGTCAATGTGTGCATTCAACTGACAGAGTTAAACTCACGTGTGGATTCAGCGGTTTGCAAACCCTTTCTGTGCAGAATCCCAAAACCGGTATTTCCAGCCCAATGCCGGCATACGCACTAAACAGCAGGAAACTTCGTCTAAAACTCAGGAGAAACGTTTCCTTGAAACTGCTCTGCTGTGCGTTCGATCACCTAAGAGAGTTGAATCTATGTTGAGATTCAGCGAGTCAGAAACACGTTTCTTCTAGGAGGTGCGTTGGGATATTCCCGAGTGAATGGGACCATAGGCTGTACAGAGAAATATCTGCTCCTACAACCAAAAGGGTGGTATCTAACTGAATGGTTGTCAATGTGTGCATTCAACTGACAGAGTTAAACTCACGATTGGATTCAGCGGTTTACAAACCCTTTCTGTGCAGAATCCCAAAACCGGTAATTCCAGCTCAATGCCGGCATCCGTACTAAACAGCAGGAAACTTCGTCTAAAACTCAGGAGAAACGTTTCCTTGAAACTGCTCTGCTGTGCGTTCGTTCACCTAAGAGAGTTGAAACTATGTTGCGATTCAGCGAGTCAGAAACACGTTTATGCTAGGAGCTGCGTTGGGATATTCCCGAGTGAATGGGACCATAGGCTGTACAGAGAAATATCTGCTTCTGAAACCAAAACGGAGCTATCTAACTGAATGGTTGTCAATGAGTGCATTCAACTGACAGAGTTAAACTCACGTGTGGATTCAGCGGTTTGCAAACCCTTTCTGTGCAGAATCCCGAATCCGGTATGTCCAGACCAATGCCGGCATCCGTACTAAACAGCAGGAAACTTCGTCTAAAACTCAGGAGAAACGTTTCCTTGAAACTGCTCTGCTGTGCGTTCGTTCACCTAAGAGAGTTGAATCTATGTTGAGATTCAGCGAGTCAGAAACACGTTTCTTCTAGGAGCTGCGTTGGGATATTCCAGAGTGAATGGGACCTTAGGCTGTACAGAGAAATATCTGCTTCTAAAACCAAAACGGAGCTATCTAACTGAATGGTTGTCAATGTGTGCATTCAACTGACAGAGTTCAGCTCACGTGTGGATTCAGCGGTTTGCAAACCCTTTCTGTGCAGAATCCCAAAACCGGTATTTCCAGCCCAATGCCGGCATACGTACTAAACAGCAGGAAACTTCGTCTAAAACTCAGGAGCAACGTTTCCTTGAAACTGCTCTGCTGTGCCTTCGATCACCTAAGAGAGTTGAATCTATGTTGAGATTCAGCGAGTCAGAAACACGTTTCCTCTAGGAGGTGCGTTGGGATATTCCCGAGTGAATGGGACCATAGGCTGTACAGAGAAATATCTGCTCCTACAACCAAAAGGGTGGTATCTAACTGAATGGTTGTCAATGTGTGCATTCAACTGACAGAGTTAAACTCACGTTTGGATTCAGCGGTTTACAAACCCTTTCTGTGCAGAATCCCAAAACCGGTAATTCCAGCTCAATGCCGGCATCCGTACTAAACAGCAGGAAACTTCGTCTAAAACTCAGGAAAACGTTTCCTTGAAACTGCTCTGCTGTGCGTTCGTTCACCTAAGAGAGTTGAATCTATGTTGAGATTCAGCGAGTCAGAAACACGTTTCTTCTAGGAGCTGCGTTGGGATATTCCAGAGTGAATGGGACCATAGGCTGTACAGAGAAATATCTGCTTCTAAAACCAAAACGGAGCTATCGAACTGAATGGTTGTCAATGTGTGCATTCAACTGACAGAGTTAAACTCACGTGTGGATTCAGCGGTTTGCAAACCCTTTCTGTGCAGAATCCCAAAACCGGTATTTCCAGCCCAATGCCGGCATACGTACTAAACAGCAGGAAACTTCGTCTAAAACTCAGGAGCAACGTTTCCTTGAAACTGCTCTGCTGTGCGTTCGATCACCTAAGAGAGTTGAATCTATGTTGAGATTCAGCGAGTCAGAAACACGTTTCTTCTAGGAGGTGCGTTGGGATATTCCCGAGTGAATGGGACCATAGGCTGTACAGAGAAATATCTGCTCCTACAACCAAAAGGGTGGTATCTAACTGAATGGTTGTCAATGTGTGCATTCAACTGACAGAGTTAAACTCACGTTTGGATTCAGCGGTTTACAAACCCTTTCTGTGCAGAATCCCAAAACCGGTATTTCCAGCCCAATGCCGGCATACGTACTAAACAGCAGGAAACTTCGTCTAAAACTCAGGAAAACGTTTCCTTGAAACTGCTCTGCTGTGCGTTCGTTCACCTAAGAGAGTTGAATCTATGTTGAGATTCAGCGAGTCAGAAACACGTTTCTTCTAGGAGCTGCGTTAGGATATTCCCGAGTGAATGGGACCATAGGCTGTGCAGAGTAATATCTGCTTCTAAAACCAAAACGGAGCTATCTAACTGAATGGTTGTCAATGTGTGCATTCAACTGACAGAGTTAAACTCACGTGTGGATTCAGCGGTTTGCAAACCCTTTCTGTGCAGAATCCCAAAACCGGTATTTCCAGCCCAATGCCGGCATACGTACTAAACAGCAGGAAACTTCGTCTAAAACTCAGGAGAAACGTTTCCTTGAAACTGCTCTGCTGTGCGTTCGTTCACCTAAGAGAGTTGAATCTATGTTGAGATTCAGCGAGTCAGAAACACGTTTCTTCTAGGAGCTGCGTTGGGATATTCCCGAGTGAATGGGACCATAGGCTGTACAGAGAAATATCTGCTTCTAAAACCAAAACGGAGCTATCTAACTGAATGGTTGTCAATGTGTGCATTCAACTGACAGAGTTAAACTCACGTGTGGATTCAGCGGTTTGCAAACCCTTTCTGTGCAGAATCCCAAAACCGCTATTTCCAGCCCAATGCCGGCATACGTACTAAACAGCAGGAAACTTCGTCTAAAACTCAGGAGAAACGTTTCCTTGAAACTGCTCTGCTGTGCGTTCGTTCACCTAAGAGAGTTGAATCTATGTTGAGATTCAGCGAGTCAGAAACACGTTTCTTCTAGGAGCTGCGTTGGGATATTCCCGAGTGAATGGGACCATAGGCTGTACAGAGAAATATCTGCTTCTAAAACCAAAAGTGTGCTATCTAACTGAATGGTTGTCAATGTGTGCATTCAACTGACAGAGTTAAACTCACGTGTGGATTCAGCGGTTTGTAACCCTTTCTGTGCAGAATCCCAAAGCCGGTATTTCCAGCCCAATGCCGGCATCCGTACTAAACAGCAGGAAACTTCGTCTAAAACTCAGGAAAACGTTTCCTTGAAACTGCTCTGCTGTGCGTTCGTTCACCTAAGAGAGTTGAATCTATGTTGAGATTCAGCGAGTCAGAAACACGTTTCTTCTAGGAGCTGCGTTAGGATATTCCCGAGTGAATGGGACCATAGGCTGTGCAGAGTAATATGTGCTTCTAAAACCAAAACGGAGCTATCTAACTGAATGGTTGTCAATGTGTGCATTCAACGGACAGAGTTAAACTCACGTGTGGATTCAGCGGTTTGCAAACCCTTTCTGTGCAGAATCCCAAAACCGGTATTTCCAGCCCAATGCCGGCATACGTACTAAACAGCAGGAAACTTCGTCTAAAACTCAGGAGAAACGTTTCCTTGAAACTGCTCTGCTGTGCGTTCGTTCACCTAAGAGAGTTGAATCTATGTTGAGATTCAGCGAGTCAGAAACACGTTTCTTCTAGGAGGTGCGTTGGGATATTACCGAGTGAATGGGACCATAGGCTGTACAGAGAAATATCTGCTCCTACAACCAAAAGGGTGGTATCTAACTGAATGGTTGTCAATGTGTGCATTCAACTGACAGAGTTAAACTCACGTTTGGATTCAGCGGTTTACAAACCCTTTCTGTGCAGAATCCCAAAACCGGTAATTCCAGCTCAATGCCGGCATCCATACTAAACAGCAGGAAACTTCGTCTAAAACTCAGGAAAACGTTTCCTTGAAACTGCTCTGCTGTGCGTTCGTTCACCTAAGAGAGTTGAAACTATGTTGAGATTCAGCGAGTCAGAAACACGTTTATGCTAGGAGCTGCGTTGGGATATTCCCGAGTGAATGAGACCATAGGCTGTACAGAGAAATATCTGCTTCTAAAACCAAAAGTGTGCTATCAAACTGAATGGTTGTCAATGTGTGCATTCAACTGACAGAGTTAAACTCACGTGTGGATTCAGCGGTTTGCAAACCCTTTCTGTGCAGAATCCCAAAACCGGTATTTCCAGCCCAATGCCGGCATCCGTACTAAAAAGCAGGAAACTTCGTCTAAAACTCAGGAGAAACGTTTCCTTGAAACTGCTCTGCTGTGCGTTCGTTCACCTAAGAGAGTTGAATCTATGTTGAGATTCAGCGAGTCAGAAACACGTTTCTTCTAGGAGCTGCGTTGGGATATTCCCGAGTGAATGGGACCATAGGCTGTACAGAGAAATATCTGCTTCTAAAATCAAAAGTGTGCTATCAAACTGAAAGGTTGTCAATGTGTGCATTCAACTGACAGAGTTAAACTCACGTGTGGATTCAGCGGTTTGCAAACACTTTCTGTGCAGAATCCCAAAACTGGTATTTCCAGCCCAATGCCGGCATCCGTACTAAACAGCAGGAAACTTCGTCTAAAACTCAGGAGAAACGTTTCCTTGAAACTGCTCTGCTGTGCGTTCGTTCACCTAAGAGAGTTGAATCTATGTTGAGATTCAGCGAGTCAGAAACACGTTTCTTCTAGGAGCTGCGTTGGGATATTCCAGAGTGAATGGGACCATAGGCTGTACAGAGAAATATCTGCTTCTAAAACCAAAACGGAGCTATCTAACTGAATGGTTGTCAATGTGTGCATTCAACTGACAGAGTTAAACTCACGTGTGGATTCAGCGGTTTGCAAACCCTTTCTGTGCAGAATCCCAAAACCGGTATTTCCAGCCCAATGCCGGCATACGTACTAAACAGCAGGAAACTTCGTCTAAAACTCAGGAGAAACGTTTCCTTGAAACTGCTCTGCTGTGCGTTCGATCACCTAAGAGAGTTGAATCTATGTTGAGATTCAGCGAGTCAGAAACACGTTTCTTCTAGGAGGTGCGTTGGGATATTCCCGAGTGAATGGGACCATAGGCTGTACAGAGAAATATCTGCTCCTACAACCAAAAGGGTGGTATCTAACTGAATGGTTGTCAATGTGTGCATTCAACTGACAGAGTTAAACTCACGTTTGGATTCAGCGGTTTACAAACCCTTTCAGTGCAGAATCCCAAAACCGGTAATTCCAGCTCAATGCCGGCATCCGTACTAAACAGCAGGAAACTCCGTCTAAAACTCAGGAAAACGTTTCCATGAAACTGCTCTGCTGTGCGTTCGTTCACCTAAGAGAGTTGAATCTATGTTGAGATTCAGCGAGTCAGAAACACGTTTCTTCTAGGAGCTGCGTTAGGATATTCCCGAGTGAATGGGACCATAGGCTGTGCAGAGTAATATCTGCTTCTAAAACCAAAACGGAGCTATCTAACTGAATGGTTGTCAATGTGTGCATTCAACGGACAGAGTTAAACTCACGTGTGGATTCAGCGGTTTGCAAACCCTTTCTGTGCAGAATCCCAAAACCGGTATTTCCAGCCCAATGCCAGCATACGTACTAAACAGCAGGAAACTTCGTCTAAAACTCAGGAGAAACGTTTCCTTGAAACTGCTCTGCTGTGCGTTCGTTCACCTAAGAGAGTTGAATCTATGTTGAGATTCAGCGAGTCAGAAACACGTTTCTTCTAGGAGCTGCGTTGGGATATTCCCGAGTGAATGGGACCATAGGCTGTACAGAGAAATATCTGCTTCTAAAACCAAAAGTGTGCTATCGAACTGAATGGTTGTCAATGTGTGCATTCAACTGACAGAGTTAAACTCACGTGTGGATTCAGCGGTTTGTAACCCTTTCTGTGCAGAATCCCAAAACTGGTATTTCCAGCCCAATGCCGGCATCCGTACTAAACAGCAGGAAACTTCGTCTAAAACTCAGGAGAAACGTTTCCTTGAAACTGCTCTGCTGTGCGTTCGTTCACCTAAGAGAGTTGAATCTATGTTGAGATTCAGCGAGTCAGAAACACGTTTCTTCTAGGAGCTGCTTTGGGATATTCCCGAGTGAATGTGACCATAGGCTGTACAGAGAAATATCTGCTTCTAAAACCAAAACGGAGCTATCTAACTGAATGGTTGTCAATGTGTGCATTCAACTGACAGAGTTAAACTCACGTGTGGATTCAGCGGTTTGCAAACCCTTTCTGTGCAGAATCCCAAAACCGCTATTTCCAGCCCAATGCCGGCATACGTACTAAACAGCAGGAAACTTCGTCTAAAACTCAGGAGAAACGTTTCCTTGAAACTGCTCTGCTGTGCGTTCGTTCACCTAAGAGAGTTGAATCTATGTTGAGATTCAGCGAGTCAGAAACACCTTTCTTCTAGGAGCTGCGTTGGGATATTCCCGAGTGAATGGGACCATAGGCTGTACAGAGAAATATCTGCTTCTAAAACCAAAAGTGTGCTATCTAACTGAATGGTTGTCAATGTGTGCATTCAACTGACAGAGTTAAACTCACGTGTGGATTCAGCGGTTTGTAACCCTTTCTGTGCAGAATCCCAAAGCCGGTATTTCCAGCCCAATGCCGGCATCCGTACTAAACAGCAGGAAACTTCGTCTAAAATTCAGGAAAACGTTTCCTTGAAACTGCTCTGCTGTGCGTTCGTTCACCTAAGAGAGTTGAATCTATGTTGAGATTCAGCGAGTCAGAAACACGTTTCTTCTAGGAGCTGCGTTAGGATATTCCCGAGTGAATGGGACCATAGGCTGTGCAGAGTAATATGTGCTTCTAAAACCAAAACGGAGCTATCTAACTGAATGGTTGTCAATGTGTGCATTCAACGGACAGAGTTAAACTCACGTGTGGATTCAGCGGTTTGCAAACCCTTTCTGTGCAGAATCCCAAAACCGGTATTTCCAGCCCAATGCCGGCATACGTACTAAACAGCAGGAAACTTCGTCTAAAACTCAGGAGAAACGTTTCCTTGAAACTGCTCTGCTGTGCGTTCGTTCACCTAAGAGAGTTGAATCTATGTTGAGATTCAGCGAGTCAGAAACACGTTTCTTCTAGGAGCTGAGTTGGGATATTCCCGAGTGAATGGGACCATAGGCTGTACAGAGAAATATCTGCTTCTAAAACCAAAAGTGTGCTATCGAACTGAATGGTTGTCAATGTGTGCATTCAACTGACAGAGTTAAACTCACGTGTGGATTCAGCGGTTTGTAACCCTTTCTGTGCAGAATCCCAAAACTGGTATTTCCAGCCCAATGCCGGCATCCGTACTAAACAGCAGGAAACTTCGTCTAAAACTCAGGAGAAACGTTTCCTTGAAACTGCTCTGCTGTGCGTTCGTTCACCTAAGAGAGTTGAATCTATGTTGAGATTCAGCGAGTCAGAAACACGTTTCTTCTAGGAGCTGCGTTGGGATATTCCCGAGTGAATGGGACCATAGGCTGTACAGAGAAATATCTGCTTCTAAAACCAAAAGTGTGCTATCTAACTGAATGGTTGTCAATGTGTGCATTCAACTGACAGAGTTAAACTCACGTGTGGATTCAGCGGTTTGTAACCCTTTCTGTGCAGAATCCCAAAACTGGTATTTCCAGCCCAATGCCGGCATCCGTACTAAACAGCAGGGAACTTCGTCTAAAACTCAGGAGAAACGTTTCCTTGAAACTGCTCTGCTGTGCGTTCGTTCACCTAAGAGAGTTGAATCTATGTTGAGATTCAGCGAGTCAGAAACACGTTTCTTCTAGGAGCTGCGCTGGGATATTCCCGAGTGAATGGGACCATAGGCTGTACAGAGAAATATCTGCTTCTAAAACCAAAACGGAGCTATCTAACTGAATGGTTGTCAATGTGTGCATTCAACTGACAGAGTTAAACTCACGTGTGGATTCAGCGGTTTGCAAACCCTTTCTGTGCAGAATCCCAAAACCGGTATTTCCAGCCCAATGCCGGCATACGTACTAAACAGCAGGAAACTTCGTCTAAAACTCAGGAGAAACGTTTCCTTGAAACTGCTCTGCTGTGCGTTCCTTCACCTAAGAGAGTTGAATCTATGTTGAGATTCAGCGAGTCAGAAACACGTTTCTTCTAGGAGCTGCGTTGGGATATTCCCGAGTGAATGGGACCATAGGCTGTACAGAGAAATATCTGCTTCTAAAACCAAAAGTGTGCTATCTAACTGAATGGTTGTCAATGTGTGCATTCAACTGACAGAGTTAAACTCACGTGTGGATTCAGCGGTTTGTAACCCTTTCTGTGCAGAATCCCAAAACTGGTATTTCCAGCCCAATGCCGGCATCCGTACTAAACAGCAGGAAACTTCGTCTAAAACTCAGGAGAAACGTTTCCTTGAAACTGCTCTGCTGTGCGTTCGTTCACCTAAGAGAGTTGAATCTATGTTGAGATTCAGCGAGTGAGAAACACGTTTCTTCTAGGAGCTGCGTTGGGATATTCCCGAGTGAATGGGACCATAGGCTGTACAGAGAAATATCTGCTTCTAAAACCAAAACGGAGCTATCTAAGTGAATGGTTGTCAATGTGTGCATTCAACTGACAGAGTTAAACTCACGTGTGGATTCAGCGGTTTGCAAACCCTTTCTGTGCAGAATCCCAAAACTGGTATTTCCAGCCCAATGCCGGCATCCGTACTAAACAGCAGGAAACTTCGTCTAAAACTCAGGAGAAACGTTTCCTTGAAACTGCTCTGCTGTGCGTTCGTTCACCTAAGAGAGTTGAATCTATGTTGAGATTCAGCAAGTCAGAAACACGTTTCTTCTAGGAGCTGCGTTGGGATATTCCCGAGTGAATGGGACCATAGGCTGTACAGAGAAATATCTGCTTCTAAAACCAAAACGGAGCTCTCTAACTGAATGGTTGTCAATGTGTGCATTCAACTGACAGAGTTAAACTCACGTGTGGATTCAGCGGTTTGCAAACCCTTTCTGTGCAGAATCCCAAAACCGGTATTTCCAGCCCAATGCCGGCATCCGTACTAAACAGCAGGAAACTTCGTCTAAAACTCAGGAGAAACGTTTCCTTGAAACTGCTCTGCTGTGCGTTCGATCACCTAAGAGAGTTGAATCTATGTTGAGATTCAGCGAATCAGAGACACGTTTCTTCTAGGAGGTGCGTTGGGATATTCCCGAGTGAATGGGACCATAGGCTGTACAGAGAAATATCTGCTCCTACAACCAAAAGGGTGGTATCTAACTGAATGGTTGTCAATGTGTGCATTCAACTGACAGAGTTAAACTCACGTTTGGATTCAGCGGTTTACAAACCCTTTCTGTGCAGAATCCCAAAACCGGTAATTCCAGCTCAATGCCGGCATCCGTACTAAACAGCAGGAAACTTCGTCTAAAACTCAGGAAAACGTTTCCTTGAAACTGCTCTGCTGTGCGTTCGATCACCTAAGAGAGTTGAATCTATGTTGAGATTCAGCGAGTCAGAAACACGTTTCTTCTAGGAGGTGGGTTGGGATATTCCCGAGTGAATGGGACCATAGGCTGTACAGAGAAATATCTGCTCCTACAACCAAAAGGGTGGTATCTAACTGAATTGTTGTCAATGTGTGCATTCAACTGACAGAGTTAAACTCACGATTGGATTCAGCGGTTTACAAACCCTTTCTGTGCAGAATCCCAAAACCGGTAATTCCAGCTCAATGCCGGCATCCGTACTAAACAGCAGGAAACTTCGTCTAAAACTCAGGAAAACGTTTCCTTGAAACTGCTCTGCTGTGCGTTCGTTCACCTAAGAGAGTTGAAACTATGTTGAGATTCAGCGAGTGAGAAACACGTTTATGCTAGGAGCTGCGTTGGGATATTCCCGAGTGAATGGGACCATAGGCTGTACAGAGAAATATCTGCTTCTGAAACCAAAACGGAGCTATCTAACTGAATGGTTGTCAATGTGTGCATTCAACTGACAGAGTTAAACTCCCGTGTGGATTCAGCGGTTTGCAAACCATTTCTGTGCAGAATCCCAAATCCGGTATGTCCAGCCCAATGCCGGCATCCGTACTAAACAGCAGGAAACTTCGTCTAAAACTCAGGAGAAACGTTTCCTTGAAACTGCTCTTCTGTGCGTTCGTTCACCTAAGAGAGTTGAATCTATGTTGAGATTCAGCGAGTCAGAAACACGTTTCTTCTAGGAGCTGCGTTGGGATATTCCCGAGTGAATGGGACCATAGGCTGTACAGAGAAATATCTGCTTCTAAAACCAAAAGTGTGCTATCAAACTGAATGGTTATCAATGTGTGCATTCAACTGACAGAGTTAAACTCACGTGTGGATTCAGCGGTTTGCAAACCCTTTCTGTGCAGAATCCCAAAACCGGTATTTCCAGCCCAATGCCGGCATCCGTACTAAACAGCAGGAAACTTCGTCTAAAACTCAGGAGAAACGTTTCCTTGAAACTGCTCTGCTGTGCGTTCGTTCACCTAAGAGAGTTGAATCTATGTTGAGATTCAGCGAGTCAGAAACACGTTTCTTCTAGGAGCTGCGTTGGGATATTCCCGAGTGAATGGGACCATAGGCTGTACAGAGAAATATCTGCTTCTAAAATCAAAAGTGTGCTATCAAACTGAATGGTTGTCAATGTGTGCATTCAACTGACAGAGTTAAACTCACGTGTGGATTCAGCGGTTTGCAAACCCTTTCTGTGCAGAATCCCAAAACCGGTATTTCCAGCCCAATGCCGGCATCCGTACTAAACAGCAGGAAACTTCGTCTAAAACTCAGGAGAAACGTTTCCTTGAAACTGCTCTGCTGTGCGTTCGTTCACCTAAGAGAGTTGAATCTATGTTGAGATTCAGCGAGTCAGAAACACGTTTCTTCTAGGAGCTGCGTTGGGATATTCCCGAGTGAATGGGACCATAGGCTGTACAGAGAAATATCTGCTTCTAAAACCAAAACGGAGCTATCTAACTGAATGGTTGTCAATGTGTGCATTCAACTGACAGAGTTAATCTCACGTGTGGATTCAGCGGTTTGCAAACCCTTTCTGTGCAGAATCCCAAAACCGGTATTTCCAGCCCAATGCCAGCATCCGTACTAAACAGCAGGAAACTTCGTCTAAAACTCAGGAGAAACGTTTCCTTGAAACTGCTCTGCTGTGCGTTCGATCACCTAAGAGAGTTGAATCTATGTTGAGATTCAGCGAATCAGAGACACGTTTCTTCTAGGAGGTGCGTTGGGATATTCCCGAGTGAATGGGACCATAGGCTGTACAGAGAAATATCTGCTCCTACAACCAAAAGGGTGGTATCTAACTGAATGGTTGTCAATGTGTGCATTCAACTGACAGAGTTAAACTCACGTTTGGATTCAGCGGTTTACAAACCCTTTCTGTGCAGAATCCCAAAACCGGTAATTCCAGCTCAATGCCGGCATCCGTACTAAACAGCAGGAAACTTCGTCTAAAACTCAGGAAAACGTTTCCTTGAAACTGCTCTGCTGTGCGTTCGTTCACCTAAGAGAGTTGAATCTATGTTGAGTTTCAGCGAGTCAGAAACACGTTTCTTCTAGGAGCTGCGTTAGGATATTCCCGAGTGAATGGGACCATAGGCTGTGCAGAGTAATATCTGCTTCTAAAACCAAAACGGAGCTATCTAACTTAATGGTTGTCAATGTGTGCATTCAACTGACAGAGTTAAACTCACGTGTGGATTCAGCGGTTTGCAAACCCTTTCTGTGCAGAATCCCAAAACCGCTATTTCCAGCCCAATGACGGCATACGTACTAAACAGCAGGAAACTTCGTCTAAAACTCAGGAGAAACGTTTCCTTGAAACTGCTCTGCTGTGCGTTCGTTCACCTAAGAGAGTTGAATCTATGCTGAGATCCAGCGATCCAGAAACACGTTTCTTCTAGGAGCTGCGTTGGGATATTCCCGAGTGAATGGGACCATAGGCTGTACAGAGAAATATCTGCTTCTAAAACCAAAACGGAGCTATCTAACTGAATGGTTGTCAATGTGTGCATTCAACTGACAGAGTTAAACTCACGTGTGGATTCAGCGGTTTGCAAACCCTTTCTGTGCAGAATCCCAAAACCGGTATTTCCAGCCCAATGCCGGCATCCGTACTAAACAGCAGGAAACTTCGTCTAAAACTCAGGAGAAACGTTTCCTTGAAACTGCTCTGCTGTGCGTTCGATCACCTAAGAGAGTTGAATCTATGTTGAGATTCAGTGAGTCAGAAACACGCTTCTTCTAGGAGGTGCGTTGGGATATTCCCGAGTGAATGGGACCATAGGCTGTACAGAGAAATATCTGCTCCTACAACCAAAAGGGTGGTATCTAACTGAATGGTTGTCAATGTGTGCATTCAACTGACAGAGTTAAACTCACGTTTGGATTCAGCGGTTTACAAACCCTTTCTGTGCAGAATCCCAAAACCGGTAATTCCAGCTCAATGCCGGCATCCGTACTAAACAGCAGGAAACTTCGTCTAAAACTCAGGAAAACGTTTCCTTGAAGCTGCTCTGCTGTGCGTTCGTTCACCTAAGAGAGTTGAAACTATGTTGAGATTCAGCGAGTCAGAAACACGTTTATGCTAGGAGCTGCGTTGGGATATTCCCGAGTGAATGGGACCATAGGCTGTACAGAGAAATATCTGCTTCTGAAACCAAAACGGAGCTATCTAACTGAATGGTTGTCAATGTGTGCATTCAACTGACAGAGTTAAACTCACGTGTGGATTCAGCGGTTTGCAAACCATTTCTGTGCAGAATCCCAAATCCGGTATGTCCAGCCCAATGCCGGCATCCGTACTAAACAGCAGGAAACGTCGTCTAAAACTCAGGAGAAACGTTTCCTTGAAACTGCTCTGCTGTGCGTTCGTTCACCTAAGAGAGTTGAATCTATGTTGAGATTCAGCGAGTCAGAAACACGTTTCTTCTAGGAGCTGCGTTGGGATATTCCCGAGTGAATGGGACCATAGGCTGTACAGAGAAATATCTGCTTCTAAAACCAAAAGTGTGCTATCAAACTGAATGGTTATCAATGTGTGCATTCAACTGACAGAGTTAAACTCACGTGTGGATTCAGCGGTTTGCAAACCCTTTCTGTGCAGAATCCCAAAACCGGTATTTCCAGCCCAATGCCGGCATCCGTACTAAACAGCAGGAAACTTCGTCTAAAACTCAGGAGAAACGTTTCCTTGAAACTGCTCTGCTGTGCGTTCGTTCACCTAAGAGAGTTGAATCTATGTTGAGATTCAGCGAGTCAGAAACACGTTTCTTCTAGGAGCTGCGTTGGGATATTCCCGAGTGAATGGGACCATAGGCTGTACAGAGAAATATCTGCTTCTAAAATCAAAAGTGTGCTATCAAACTGAATGGTTGTCAATGTGTGCATTCAACTGACAGAGTTAAACTCACGTGTGGATTCAGCGGTTTGCAAACCCTTTCTGTGCAGAATCCCAAAACCGGTATTTCCAGCCCAATGCCGGCATCCGTACTAAACAGCAGGAAACTTCGTCTAAAACTCAGGAGAAACGTTTCCTTGAAACTGCTCTGCTGTGCGTTCGTTCACCTAAGAGAGTTGAATCTATGTTGAGATTCAGCGAGTCAGAAACACGTTTCTTCTAGGAGCTGCGTTGGGATATTCCCGAGTGAATGGGACCATAGGCTGTACAGAGAAATATCTGCTTCTAAAACCAAAACGGAGCTATCTAACTGAATGGTTGTCAATGTGTGCATTCAACTGACAGAGTTAAACTCACGTGTGGATTCAGCGGTTTGCAAACCCTTTCTGTGCAGAATCCCAAAACCGGTATTTCCAGCCCAATGCCGGCATCCGTACTAAACAGCAGGAAACTTCGTCTAAAACTCAGGAGAAACGTTTCCTTGAAACTGCTCTGCTGTGCGTTCGTTCACCTAAGAGAGTTGAATCTATGTTGAGATTCAGCGAGTGAGAAACACGTTTCTTCTAGGAGCTGCGTTGGGATATTCCCGAGTGAATGGGACCATAGGCTGTACAGAGAAATATCTGCTTCTAAAACCAAAACGGAGCTATCTAAGTGAATGGTTGTCAATATGTGCATTCAACTGACAGAGTTAAACTCACGTGTGGATTCAGCGGTTTGCAAACCCTTTCTGTGCAGAATCCCAAAACCGGTATTTCCAGCCCAATGCCGGCATCCGTACTAAACAGCAGGAAACTTCGTCTAAAACTCAGGAGAAACGTTTCCTTGAAACTGCTCTGCTGTGCGTTCGATCACCTAAGAGAGTTGAATCTATGTTGAGATTCAGCGAGTCAGAAACACGTTTCTTCTAGGAGGTGGGTTGGGATATTCCCGAGTGAATGGGACCATAGGCTGTACAGAGAAATATCTGCTCCTACAACCAAAAGGGTGGTATCTAACTGAATTGTTGTCAATGTGTGCATTCAACTGACAGAGTTAAACTCACGATTGGATTCAGCGGTTTACAAACCCTTTCTGTGCAGAATCCCAAAACCGGTAATTCCAGCTCAATGCCGGCATCCGTACTAAACAGCAGGAAACTTCGTCTAAAACTCAGGAAAACGTTTCCTTGAAACTGCTCTGCTGTGCGTTCGTTCACCTAAGAGAGTTGAAACTATGTTGAGATTCAGCGAGTCAGAAACACGTTTATGCTAGGAGCTGCGTTGGGATATTCCCGAGTGAATGGGACCATAGGCTGTACAGAGGAATATCTGCTTCTGAAACCAAAACGGAGCTATCTAACTGAATGGTTGTCAATGTGTGCATTCAACTGACAGAGTTAAACTCACGTGTGGATTCAGCGGTTTGCAAACCATTTCTGTGCAGAATCCCAAATCCGGTATGTCCAGCCCAATGCCGGCATCCGTACTAAACAGCAGGAAACTTCATCTAAAACTCAGGAGAAACGTTTCCTTGAAACTGCTCTGCTGTGCGTTCGTTCACCTAAGAGAGTTGAATCTATGTTGAGATTCAGCGAGTCAGAAACACGTTTCTTCTAGGAGCTGCGTTGGGATATTCCCGAGTGAATGGGACCATAGGCTGTACAGAGAAATATCTGCTTCTAAAACCAAAAGTGTGCTATCAACCTGAATGGTTATCAATGTGTGCATTCAACTGACAGAGTTAAACTCACGTGTGGATTCAGCGGTTTGCAAACCCTTTCTGTGCAGAATCCCAAAACCGGTATTTCCAGCCCAATGCCGGCATCCGTACTAAACAGCAGGAAACTTCGTCTAAAACTCAGGAGAAACGTTTCCTTGAAACTGCTCTGCTGTGCGTTCGTTCACCTAAGAGAGTTGAATCTATGTTGAGATTCAGCGAGTCAGCAACACGTTTCTTCTAGGAGCTGCGTTGGGATATTCCCGAGTGAATGGGACCATAGGCTGTACAGAGAAATATCTGCTTCTAAAACCAAAACGGAGCTATCTAACTGAATGGTTGTCAATGTGTGCATTCAACTGACAGAGTTAAACTCACGTGTGGATTCAGCGGTTTGCAAACCCTTTCTGTGCAGAATCCCAAAACCGGTATTTCCAGCCCAATGCCGGCATCCGTACTAAACAGCAGGAAACTTCGTCTAAAACTCAGGAGAAACGTTTCCTTGAAACTGCTCTGCTGTGCGTTCGTTCACCTAAGAGAGTTGAATCTATGTTGAGATTCAGCGAGTGAGAAACACGTTTCTTCTAGGAGCTGCGTTGGGATATTCCCGAGTGAATGGGACCATAGGCTGTACAGAGAAATATCTGCTTCTAAAACCAAAACGGAGCTATCTAAGTGAATGGTTGTCAATATGTGCATTCAACTGACAGAGTTAAACTCACGTGTGGATTCAGCGGTTTGCAAACCCTTTCTGTGCAGAATCCCAAAACCGGTATTTCCAGCCCAATGCCGGCATCCGTACTAAACAGCAGGAAACTTCGTCTAAAACTCAGGAGAAACGTTTCCTTGAAACTGCTCTGCTGTGCGTTCGATCACCTAAGAGAGCTGAATCTATGTTGAGATTCAGCGAGTCAGAAACACGTTTCTTCTAGGAGGTGGGTTGGGATATTCCCGAGTGAATGGGACCATAGGCTGTACAGAGAAATATCTGCTCCTACAACCAAAAGGGTGGTATCTAACTGAATTGTTGTCAATGTGTGCATTCAACTGACAGAGTTAAACTCACGATTGGATTCAGCGGTTTACAAACCCTTTCTGTGCAGAATGCCAAAACCGGTAATTCCAGCTCAATGCCGGCATCCGTACTAAACAGCAGGAAACTTCGTCTAAAACTCAGGAAAACGTTTCCTTGAAACTGCTCTGCTGTGCGTTCGTTCACCTAAGTGAGTTGAAACTATGTTGAGATTCAGCGAGTCAGAAACACTTTTATGCTAGGAGCTGCGTTGGGATATTCCCGAGTGAATGGGACCATAGGCTGTACAGAGAAATATCTGCTTCTGAAACCAAAACGGAGCTATCTAACTGAATGGTTGTCAATGTGTGCATTCAACTGACAGAGTTAAACTCACGTGTGGATTCAGCGGTTTGCAAACCATTTCTGTGCAGAATCCCAAATCCGGTATGTCCAGCCCAATGCCGGCATCCGTACTAAACAGCAGGAAACTTCGTCTAAAACTCAGGAGAAACGTTTCCTTGAAACTGCTCTGCTGTGCGTTCGTTCACCTAAGAGAGTTGAATCTATGTTGAGATTCAGCGAGTCAGAAACACGTTTCTTCTAGGAGCTGCGTTGGGATATTCCCGAGTGAATGGGACCATAGGCTGTACAGAGAAATATCTGCTTCTAAAACCAAAAGTGTGCTATCAACCTGAATGGTTATCAATGTGTGCATTCAACTGACAGAGTTAAACTCACGTGTGGATTCAGCGGTTTGCAAACCCTTTCTGTGCAGAATCCCAAAACCGGTATTTCCAGCCCAATGCCGGCATCCGTACTAAACAGCAGGAAACTTCGTCTAAAACTCAGGAGAAACGTTTCCTTGAAACTGCTCTGCTGTGCGTTCGTTCACCTAAGAGAGTTGAATCTATGTTGAGATTCAGCGAGTCAGCAACACGTTTCTTCTAGGAGCTGCGTTGGGATATTCCCGAGTGAATGGGACCATAGGCTGTACAGAGAAATATCTGCTTCTAAAATCAAAAGTGTGCTATCAAACTGAATGGTTGTCAATGTGTGCATTCAACTGACAGAGTTAAACTCACGTGTGGATTCAGCGGTTTGCAAACCCTTTCTGTGCAGAATCCCAAAACCGGTATTTCCAGCCCAATGCCGGCATCCGTACTAAACAGCAGGAAACTTCGTCTAAAACTCAGGAGAAACGTTTCCTTGAAACTGCTCTGCTGTGCGTTCGTTCACCTAAGAGAGTTGAAACTATGTTGAGATTCAGCGAGTCAGAAACACGTTTCTTCTAGGAGCTGCGTTGGGATATTCCCGAGTGAATGGGACCATAGGCTGTACAGAGAAATATCTGCTTCTAAAACCAAAAGTGTGCTATCAAACTGAATGGTTGTCAATGTGTGCATTCAACTGACAGAGTTAAACTCACGTGTGGATTCAGCGGTTTGCAAACCCTTTCTGTGCAGAATCCCAAAACCGGTATTTCCAGCCCAATGCCGGCATCCGTACTAAACAGCAGGAAACTTCGTCTAAAACTCAGGAGAAACGTTTCCTTGAAACTGCTCTGCTGTGCGTTCGATCACCTAAGAGAGTTGAATCTATGTTGAGATTCAGCGAATCAGAGACACGTTTCTTCTAGGAGGTGCGTTGGGATATTCCCGAGTGAATGGGACCATAGGCTGTACAGAGAAATATCTGCTCCTACAACCAAAAGGGTGGTATCTAACTGAATGGTTGTCAATGTGTGCATTCAACTGACAGAGTTAAACTCACGTTTGGATTCAGCGGTTTACAAACCCTTTCTGTGCAGAATCCCAAAACCGGTAATTCCAGCTCAATGCCGTCATCCGTACTAAACAGCAGGAAACTTCGTCTAAAACTCAGGAAAACGTTTCCTTGAAACTGCTCTGCTGTGCGTTCGTTCACCTAAGAGAGTTGAATCTATGTTGAGTTTCAGCGAGTCAGAAACACGTTTCTTCTAGGAGCTGCGTTAGGATATTCCCGAGTGAATGGGACCATAGGCTGTGCAGAGTAATATCTGCTTCTAAAACCAAAACGGAGCTATCTAACTGAATGGTTGTCAATGTGTGCATTCAACTGACAGAGTTAAACTCACGTGTGGATTCAGCGGTTTGCAAACCCTTTCTGTGCAGAATCCCAAAACCGCTATTTCCAGCCCAATGCCGGCATACGTACTAAACAGCAGGAAACTTCGTCTAAAACTCAGGAGAAACGTTTCCTTGAAACTGCTCTGCTGTGCGTTCGTTCACCTAAGAGAGTTGAATCTATGTTGAGATTCAGCGAGTCAGAAACACGTTTCTTCTAGGAGCTGCGTTGGGATATTCCCGAGTGAATGGGACCATAGGCTGTACAGAGAAATATCTGCTTCTAAAACCAAAAGTGTGCTATCTAACTGAATGGTTGTCAATGTGTGCATTCAACTGACAGAGTTAAACTCACGTGTGGATTCAGCGGTTTGTAACCCTTTCTGTGCAGAATCCCAAAACTGGTATTTCCAGCCCAATGCCGGCATCCGTACTAAACAGCAGGAAACTTCGTCTAAAACTCAGGAGAAACGTTTCCTTGAAACTGCTCTGCTGTGCGTTCGTTCACCTAAGAGAGTTGAATCTATGCTGAGATCCATCGATCCAGAAACACGTTTCTTCTAGGAGCTGCGTTGGGATATTCCCGAGTGAATGGGACCATAGGCTGTACAGAGAAATATCTGCTTCTAAAACCAAAACGGAGCTATCTAACTGAATGGTTGTCAATGTGTGCATTCAACTGACAGATTTAAACTCACGTGTGGATTCAGCGGTTTGCAAACCCTTTCTGTGCAGAATCCCAAAACCGGTATTTCCAGCCCAATGCCGGCATACGTACTAAACAGCAGGAAACTTCGTCTAAAACTCAGGAGAAACGTTTCCTTGAAACTGCTCTGCTGTGCGATCGATCACCTAAGAGAGTTGAATCTATGTTGAGATTCAGTGAGTCAGAAACACGCTTCTTCTAGGAGGTGCGTTGGGATATTCCCGAGTGAATGGGACCATAGGCTGTACAGAGAAATATCTTCTCCTACAACCAAAAGGGTGGTATCTAACTGAATGGTTGTCAATGTGTGCATTCAACTGACAGAGTTAAACTCACGTTTGGATTCAGCGGTTTACAAACCCTTTCTGTGCAGAATCCCAAAACCGGTAATTCCAGCTCAATGCCGGCATCCGTACTAAACAGCAGGAAACTTCGTCTAAAACTCAGGAAAACGTTTCCTTGAAACTGCTCTGCTGTGCGTTCGTTCACCTAAGAGAGTTGAAACTATGTTGAGATTCAGCGAGTCAGAAACACGTTTATGCTAGGAGCTGCGTTGGGATATTCCCGAGTGAATGGGACCATAGGCTGTACAGAGAAATATCTGCTTCTGAAACCAAAACGGAGCTATCTAACTGAATGGTTGTCAATGTGTGCATTCAACTGACAGAGTTAAACTCACGTGTGGATTCAGCGGTTTGCAAACCATTTCTGTGCAGAATCCCAAATCCGGTATGTCCAGCCCAATGCCGGCATCCGTACTAAACAGCAGGAAACTTCGTCTAAAACTCAGGAGAAACGTTTCCTTGAAACTGCTCTGCTGTGCGTTCGTTCACCTAAGAGAGTTGAATCTATGTTGAGATTCAGCGAGTCAGAAACACGTTTCTTCTAGGAGCTGCGTTGGGATATTCCCGAGTGAATGGGACCATAGGCTGTACAGAGAAATATCTGCTTCTAAAACCAAAAGTGTGCTGTCAAACTGAATGGTTATCAATGTGTGCATTCAAATGACAGAGTTAAACTCACGTGTGGATTCAGCGGTTTGCAAACCCTTTCTGTGCAGAATCCCAAAACCGGTATTTCCAGCCCAATGCCGGCATCCGTACTAAACAGCAGGAAACTTCGTCTAAAACTCAGGAGAAACGTTTCCTTGAAACTGCTCTGCTGTGCGTTCGTTCACCTAAGAGAGTTGAATCTATGTTGAGATTCAGCGAGTCAGAAACACGTTTCTTCTAGGAGCTGCGTTGGGATATTCCCGAGTGAATGGGACCATAGGCTGTACAGAGAAATATCTGCTTCTAAAATCAAAAGTGTGCTATCAAACTGAATGGTTGTCAATGTGTGCATTCAACTGACAGAGTTAAACTCACGTGTGGATTCAGCGGTTTGCAAACCCTTTCTGTGCAGAATCCCAAAACCGGTATTTCCAGCCCAATGCCGGCATCCGTACTAAACAGCAGGAAACTTCGTCTAAAACTCAGGAGAAACGTTTCCTTGAAACTGCTCTGCTGTGCGTTCGTTCACCTAAGAGAGTTGAATCTATTTTGAGATTCAGCGAGTCAGAAACACGTTTCTTCTAGGAGCTGCGTTGGGATATTCCCGAGTGAATGGGACCATAGGCTGTACAGAGAAATATCTGCTTCTAAAACCAAAAGTGTGCTATCAAACTGAATGGTTGTCAATGTGTGCATTCAACTGACAGAGTTAAAGTCACGTGTGGATTCAGCGGTTTGCAAACCCTTTCTGTGCAGAATCCCAAAACCGGTATTTCCAGCCCAATGCCGGCATCCGTACTAAACAGCAGGAAACTTCGTCTAAAACTCAGGAGAAACGTTTCCGTGAAACTGCTCTGCTGTGCGTTCGATCACCTAAGAGAGTTGAATCTATGTTGAGATTCAGCGAATCAGAGACACGTTTCTTCTAGGAGGTGCGTTGGGATATTCCCGAGTGAATGGGACCATAGGCTGTACAGAGAAATATCTGCTCCTACAACCAAAAGGGTGGTATCTAACTGAATGGTTGTCAATGTGTGCATTCAACTGACAGAGTTAAACTCACGTTTGGATTCAGCGGTTTACAAACCCTTTCTGTGCAGAATCCCAAAACCGGTAATTCCAGCTCAATGCCGGCATCCGTACTAAACAGCAGGAAACTTCGTCTAAAACTCAGGAAAACGTTTCCTTGAAACTGCTCTGCTGTGCGTTCGTTCACCTAAGAGAGTTGAATCTATGTTGAGTTTCAGCGAGTCAGAAACACGTTTCTTCTAGGAGCTGCGTTAGGATATTCCCGAGTGAATGGGACCATAGGCTGTGCAGAGTAATATCTGCTTCTAAAACCAAAACGGAGCTATCTAACTTAATGGTTGTCAATGTGTGCATTCAACTGACAGAGTTAAACTCACGTGTGGATTCAGCGGTTTGCAAACCCTTTCTGTGCAGAATCCCAAAACCGCTATTTCCAGCCCAATGCCGGCATACGTACTAAACAGCAGGAAACTTCGTCTAAAACTCAGGAGAAACGTTTCCTTGAAACTGCTCTGCTGTGCGTTCGTTCACCTAAGAGAGTTGTATCTATGTTGAGATTCAGCGAGTCAGAAACACGTTTCTTCTAGGAGCTGCGTTGGGATATTCCCGAGTGAATGGGACCATAGGCTGTACAGAGAAATATCTGCTTCTAAAACCAAAAGTGTGCTATCTAACTGAATGATTGTCAATGTGTGCATTCAACTGACAGAGTTAAACTCACGTGTGGATTCAGCGGTTTGTAACACTTTCTGTGCAGAATCCCAAAACTGGTATTTCCAGCCCAATGCCGGCATCCGTACTAAACAGCAGGAAACTTCGTCTAAAACTCAGGAGAAACGTTTCCTTGAAACTGCTCTGCTGTGCGTTCGTTCACCTAAGAGAGTTGAATCTATGCTGAGATCCAGCGATCCAGAAAAACGTTTCTTCTAGGAGCTGCGTTGGGATATTCCCGAGTGAATGGGACCATAGGCTGTACAGAGAAATATCTGCTTCTAAAACCAAAACGGAGCTATCTAACTGAATGGTTGTCAATGTGTGCATTCAACTGACAGAGTTAAACTCACGTGTGGATTCAGCGGTTTGCAAACCCTTTCTGTGCAGAATCCCAAAACCGGTATTTCCAGCCCAAAGCCGGCATCCGTACTAAACAGCAGGAAACTTCGTCTAAAACTCAGGAGAAACGTTTCCTTGAAACTGCTCTGCTGTGCGATCGATCACCTAAGAGAGTTGAATCTATGTTGAGATTCAGTGAGTCAGAAACACGCTTCTTCTAGGAGGTGCGTTGGGATATTCCCGAGTGAATGGGACCATAGGCTGTACAGAGAAATATCTTCTCCTACAACCAAAAGGGTGGTATCTAACTGAATGGTTGTCAATGTGTGCATTCAACTGACAGAGTTAAACTCACGTTTGGATTCAGCGGTTTACAAACCCTTTCTGTGCAGAATCCCAAAACCGGTAATTCCAGCTCAATGCCGGCATCCGTACTAAACAGCAGGAAACTTCGTCTAAAACTCAGGAAAACGTTTCCTTGAAACTGCTCTGCTGTGCGTTCGTTCACCTAAGAGAGTTGAAACTATGTTGAGATTCAGCGAGTCAGAAACACGTTTATGCTAGGAGCTGCGTTGGGATATTCCCGAGTGAATGGGACCATAGGCTGTACAGAGAAATATCTGCTTCTGAAACCAAAACGGAGCTATCTAACTGAATGGTTGTCAATGTGTGCATTCAACTGACAGAGTTAAACTCACGTGTGGATTCAGCGGTTTGTAACCCTTTCTGTGCAGAATCCCAAAACTGGTATTTCCAGCCCAATGCCGGCATCCGTACTAAACAGCAGGAAACTTCGTCTAAAACTCAGGAGAAACGTTTCCTTGAAACTGCTCTGCTGTGCGTTCGTTCACCTAAGAGAGTTGAATCTATGTTGAGATTCAGCGAGTCAGAAACACGTTTCTTCTAGGAGCTGCGTTGGGATATTCCCGAGTGAATGGGACCATAGGCTGTACAGAGAAATATCTGCTTCTAAAACCAAAAGTGTGCTATCAAACTGAATGGTTATCAATGTGTGCATTCAACTGACAGAGTTAAACTCACGTGTGGATTCAGCGGTTTGCAAACCCTTTCTGTGCAGAATCCCAAAACCGGTATTTCCAGCCCAATGCCGGCATCCGTACTAAACAGCAGGAAACTTCGTCTAAAACTCAGGAGAAACGTTTCCTTGAAACTGCTCTGCTGTGCGTTCGTTCACCTAAGAGAGTTGAATCTATGTTGAGATTCAGCGAGTCAGAAACACGTTTCTTCTAGGAGCTGCTTTGGGATATTCCCGAGTGAATGGGACCATAGGCTGTACAGAGAAATATCTGCTTCTAAAATCAAAAGTGTGCTATCAAACTGAATGGTTGTCAATGTGTGCATTCAACTGACAGAGTTAAACTCACGTGTGGATTCAGCGGTTTGCAAACCCTTTCTGTGCAGAATCCCAAAACCGGTATTTCCAGCCCAATGCCGGCATCCGTACTAAACAGCAGGAAACTTCGTCTAAAACTCAGGAGAAACGTTTCCTTGAAACTGCTCTGCTGTGCGTTCGTTCACCTAAGAGAGTTGAATCTATGTTGAGATTCAGCGAGTCAGAAACACGTTTCTTCTAGGAGCTGCGTTGGGATATTCCCGAGTGAATGGGACCATAGGCTGTACAGAGAAATATCTGCTTCTAAAACCAAAACGGAGCTATCTAACTGAATGGTTGTCAATGTGTGCATTCAACTGACAGAGTTAAACTCACGTGTGGATTCAGCGGTTTGCAAACCCTTTCTGTGCAGAATCCCAAAACCGGTATTTCCAGCCCAATGCCGGCATCCGTACTAAACAGCAGGAAACTTCGTCTAAAACTCAGGAGAAACGTTTCCTTGAAACTGCTCTGCTGTGCGTTCGATCACCTAAGAGAGTTGAATCTATGTTGAGATTCAGCGAATCAGAGACACGTTTCTTCTAGGAGGTGCGTTGGGATATTCCCGAGTGAATGGGACCATAGGCTGTACAGAGAAATATCTGCTCCTACAACCAAAAGGGTGGTATCTAACTGAATGGTTGTCAATGTGTGCATTCAACTGACAGAGTTAAACTCACGTTTGGATTCAGCGGTTTACAAACCCTTTCTGTGCAGAATCCCAAAACCGGTAATTCCAGCTCAATGCCGGCATCCGTACTAAACAGCAGGAAACTTCGTCTAAAACTCAGGAAAACGTTTCCTTGAAACTGCTCTGCTGTGCGTTCGTTCACCTAAGAGAGTTGAAACTATGTTGAGATTCAGCGAGTCAGAAACACGTTTATGCTAGGAGCTGCGTTGGGATATTCCCGAGTGAATGGGACCATAGGCTGTACAGAGAAATATCTGCTTCTAAAACCAAAAGTGTGCTATCAAACTGAATGGTTGTCAATGTGTGCATTCAACTGACAGAGTTAAACTCACGTGTGGATTCAGCGGTTTGCCAACCCTTTCTGTGCAGAATCCCAAAACCGGTATTTCCAGCCCAATGCCGGCATACGTACTAAACAGCAGGAAACTTCGTCTAAAACTCAGGAGAAACGTTTCCTTGAAACTGCTCTGCTGTGCGTTCGTTCACCTAAGAGAGTTGAATCTATGTTGAGATTCAGCGAGTCAGAAACACGTTTCTTCTAGGAGCTGCGTTGGGATATTCCCGAGTGAATGGGACCATAGGCTGTACAGAGAAATATCTGCTTCTAAAATCAAAGGTGTGCTATCAAACTGAATGGTTGTCAATGTGTGCATTCAACTGACAGAGTTAAACTCACGTGTGGATTCAGCGGTTTGCAAACCCTTTCTGTGCAGAATCCCAAAACTGGTATTTCCAGCCCAATGCCGGCATCCGTACTAAACAGCAGGAAACTTCGTCTAAAACTCAGGAGAAACGTTTCCTTGAAACTGCTCTGCTGTGCGTTCGTTCACCTAAGAGAGTTGAATCTATGTTGAGATTCAGCGAGTCAGAAACACGTTTCTTCTAGGAGCTGCGTTGGGATATTCCCGAGTGAATGGGACCATAGGCTGTACAGAGAAATATCTGCTTCTAAAACCAAAACGGAGCTATCTAACTGAATGGTTGTCAATGTGTGCATTCAACTGACAGAGTTAAACTCACGTGTGGATTCAGCGGTTTGCAAACCCTTTCTGTGCAGAATCCCAAAACCGGTATTTCCAGCCCAATGCCGGCATCCGTACTAAACAGCAGGAAACTTCGTCTAAAACTCAGGAGAAACGTTTCCTTGAAACTGCTCTGCTGTGCGTTCGATCACCTAAGAGAGTTGAATCTATGTTGAGATTCAGCGAGTCAGAGACACGTTTCTTCTAGGAGGTGCGTTGGGATATTCCCGAGTGAATGGGACCATAGGCTGTACAGAGAAATATCTGCTCCTACAACCAAAAGGGTGGTATCTAACTGAATGGTTGTCAATGTGTGCATTCAACTGACAGAGTTAAACTCACGTTTGGATTCAGCGGTTTACAAACCCTTTCTGTGCAGAATCCCAAAACCGGTAATTCCAGCTCAATGCCGGCATCCGTACTAAACAGCAGGAAACTTCGTCTAAAACTCAGGAGAAACGTTTCCTTGAAACTGCTCTGCTGTGCGTTCGTTCACCTAAGAGAGTTGAATCTATGTTGAGATTCAGCGAGTCAGAAACACGTTTCTTCTAGGAGCTGCGTTAGGATATTCCCGAGTGAATGGGACCATAGGCTGTGCAGAGTAATATCTGCTTCTAAAACCAAAACGGAGCTATCTAACTGAATGGTTGTCAATGTGTGCATTCAACTGACAGAGTTAAACTCACGTGTGGATTCAGCGGTTTGCAAACCCTTTCTGTGCAGAATCCCAAAACCGCTATTTCCAGCCCAATGCCGGCATACGTACTAAACAGCAGGAAACTTCGTCTAAAACTCAGGAGAAACGTTTCCTTGAAACTGCTCTGCTGTGCGTTCGATCACCTAAGAGAGTTGAATCTATGTTGAGATTCAGCGAGTCAGAAACACGTTTCTTCTAGGAGCTGTGTTGGGATATTCCCGAGTGAATGGGACCATAGGCTGTACAGAGAAATATCTGCTTCTAAAACCAAAAGTGTGCTATCTAACTGAATGGTTGTCAATGTGTGCATTCAACTGACAGAGTTAAACTCACGTGTGGATTCAGCGTTTTGTAACCCTTTCTGTGCAGAATCCCAAAACTGGTATTTCCAGGCCTATGCCGGCATCCGTACTAAACAGCAGGAAACTTCGTCTAAAACTCAGGAGAAACGTTTCCTTGAAACTGCTCTGCTGTGCGTTCGTTCACCTAAGAGAGTTGAATCTATGCTGAGATTCAGCGATTCAGAAACACGTTTCTTCTAGGAGCTGCGTTGGGATATTCCCGAGTGAATGGGACCATAGGCTGTACAGAGAAATATCTGCTTCTAAAACCAAAACGGAGCTATCTAACTGAATGGCTGTCAATGTGTGCATTCAACTGACAGAGTTAAACTCACGCGTGGATTCAGCGGTTTGCAAACCCTTTCTGTGCAGAATCCCAAAACCGGTATTTCCAGCCCAATGCCGGCATCCGTACTAAACAGCAGGAAACTTCGTCTAAAACTCAGGAGAAACGTTTCCTTGAAACTGCTCTGCTGTGCGTTCGATCACCTAAGAGAGTTGAATCTATGTTGAGATTCAGCGAATCAGAGACACGTTTCTTCTAGGAGGTGCGTTGGGATATTCCCGAGTGAATGGGACCATAGGCTGTACAGAGAAATATCTGCTCCTACAACCAAAAGGGTGGTATCTAACTGAATGGTTGTCAATGTGTGCATTCAACTGACAGAGTTAAACTCACGTTTGGATTCAGCGGTTTACAAACCCTTTCTGTGCAGAATCCCAAAACCGGTAATTCCAGCTCAATGCCGGCATCCGTACTAAACAGCAGGAAACTTCGTCTAAAACTCAGGAAAACGTTTCCTTGAAACTGCTCTGCTGTGCGTTCGTTCACCTAAGAGAGTTGAAACTATGTTGAGATTCAGCGAGTCAGAAACACGTTTATGCTAGGAGCTGCGTTGGGATATTCCCGAGTGAATGGGACCATAGGCTGTACAGAGAAATATCTGCTTCTGAAACCAAAACGGAGCTATCTAACTGAATGGTTGTCAATGTGTGCATTCAACTGACAGAGTTAAACTCACGTGTGGATTCAGCGGTTTGCAAACCATTTCTGTGCAGAATCCCAAATCCGGTATGTCCAGCCCAATGCCGGCATCCGTACTGAACAGCAGGAAACTTCGTCTAAAACTCAGGAGAAACGTTTCCGTGAAACTGCTCTGCTGTGCGTTCGTTCACCTAAGAGAGTTGAATCTATGTTGAGATTCAGCGAGTCAGAAACACGTTTCGTCTAGGAGCTGCGTTGGGATATTCCCGAGTGAATGGGACCATAGGCTGTACAGAGAAATATCTGCTTCTAAAACCAAAAGTGTGCTATCAAACTGAATGGTTGTCAATGTGTGCATTCAACTGACAGAGTTAAACTCACGTGTGGATTCAGCGGTTTGCCAACCCTTTCTGTGCAGAATCCCAAAACCGGTATTTCCAGCCCAATGCCGGCATACGTACTAAACAGCAGGAAACTTCGTCTAAAACTCAGGAGAAACGTTTCCTTGAAACTGCTCTGCTGTGCGTTCGTTCACCTAAGAGAGTTGAATCTATGTTGAGATTCAGCGAGTCAGAAACACGTTTCTTCTAGGAGCTGCGTTGGGATATTCCCGAGTGAATGGGACCATAGGCTGTACAGAGAAATATCTGCTTCTAAAATCAAAGGTGTGCTATCAAACTGAATGGTTGTCAATGTGTGCATTCAACTGACAGAGTTAAACTCACGTGTGTATTCAGCGGTTTGCAAACCCTTTCTGTGCAGAATCCCAAAACTGGTATTTCCAGCCCAATGCCGGCATCCGTACTAAACAGCAGGAAACTTCGTCTAAAACTCAGGAGAAACGTTTCCTTGAAACTGCTCTGCTGTGCGTTCGTTCACCTAAGAGAGTTGAATCTATGTTGAGATTCAGCGAGTCAGAAACACGTTTCTTCTAGGAGCTGCGTTGGGATATTCCCGAGTGAATGGGACCATAGGCTGTACAGAGAAATATCTGCTTCTAAAACCAAAACGGAGCTATCTAACTGAATGGTTGTCAATGTGTGCATTCAACTGACAGAGTTAAACTCACGTGTGGATTCAGCGGTTTGGAAACCCTTTCTGTGCAGAATCCCAAAACCGGTATTTCCAGCCCAATGCCGGCATACGTACTAAACAGCAGGAAACTTCGTCTAAAACTCAGGAGAAACGTTTCCTTGAAACTGCTCTGCTGTGCGTTCGATCACCTAAGAGAGTTGAATCTATGTTGAGATTCAGCGAGTCAGAAACACGTTTCTTCTAGGAGGTGCGTTGGGATATTCCCGAGTGAATGGGACCATAGGCTGTACAGAGAAATATCTGCTCCTACAACCAAAAGGGTGGTATCTAACTGAATGGTTGTCAATGTGTGCATTCAACTGACAGAGTTAAATTCACGTTTGGATTCAGCGGTTTACAAACCCTTTCTGTGCAGAATCCCAAAACCGGTAATTCCAGCTCAATGCCGGCATCCGTACTAAACAGCAGGAAACTTCGTCTAAAACTCAGGAAAACGTTTCCTTGAAACTGCTCTGCTGTGCGTTCGTTCACCTAAGAGAGTTGAAACTATGTTGAGATTCAGCGAGTCAGAAACACGTTTATGCTAGGAGCTGCGTTGGGATATTCCCGAGTGAATGGGACCATAGGCTGTACAGAGAAATATCTGCTTCTGAAACCAAAACGGAGCTATCTAACTGAATGGTTGTCAATGTGTGCATTCAACTGACAGAGTTAAACTCACGTGTGGATTCAGCGGTTTGCAAACCATTTCTGTGCAGAATCCCAAATCCGATATGTCCAGCCCAATGCCGGCATCCGTACTAAACAGCAGGAAACTTCGTCTAAAACTCAGGAGAAACGTTTCCTTGAAACTGCTCTGCTGTGCGTTCGTTCACCTAAGAGAGTTGAATCTATGTTGAGATTCAGCGAGTCAGAAACACGTTTCTTCTAGGAGCTGCGTTGGGATATTCCCGAGTGAATGGGACCATAGGCTGTACAGAGAAATATCTGCTTCTAAAACCAAAAGTGTGCTATCAAACTGAATGGTTGTCAATGTGTGCATTCAACTGACAGAGTTAAACTCACGTGTGGATTCAGCGGTTTGCAAACCCTTTCTGTGCAGAATCCCAAAACCGGTATTTCCAGCCCAATGCCGGCATCCGTACTAAACAGCAGGAAACTTCGTCTAAAACTCAGGAGAAACGTTTCCTTGAAACTGCTCTGCTGTGCGTTCGTTCACCTAAGAGAGTTGAATCTATGTTGAGATTCAGCGAGTCAGAAACACGTTTCTTCTAGGAGCTGCGTTGGGATATTCCCGAGTGAATGGGACCATAGGCTGTACAGAGAAATATCTGCTTCTAAAACCAAAAGTGTGCTATCAAACTGAAAGGTTGTCAATGTGTGCATTCAACTGACAGAGTTAAACTCACGTGTGGATTCAGCGGTTTGCAAACCCTTTCTGTGCAGAATCCCAAAACTGGTATTTCCAGCCCAATGCCGGCATCCGTACTAAACAGCAGAAAACTTCGTCTAAAACTCAGGAGAAACGTTTCCTTGAAACTGCTCTGCTGTGCGTTCGTTCACCTAAGAGAGTTGAATCTATGTTGAGATTCAGCGAATCAGAAACACGTTTCTTCTAGGAGCTGCGTTGGGATATTCCCGAGTGAATGGGACCATAGGCTGTACTGAGAAATATCTGCTTCTAAAACCAAAACGGAGCTATCTAACTGAATGGTTGTCAATGTGTGCATTCAACTGACAGAGTTAAACTCACGTGTGGATTCAGCGGTTTGCAAACCCTTTCTGTGCAGAATCCCAAAACCGGTATTTCCAGCCCAATGCCGTCATACGTACTAAACAGCAGGAAACTTCGTCTAAAACTCAGGAGAAACGTTTCCTTGAAACTGCTCTGCTGTGCGTTCGTTCACCTAAGAGAGTTGAATCTATGTTGAGATTCAGCGAGTCAGAAACACGTTTCTTCTAGGAGCTGCGTTGGGATATTCCCGAGTGAATGGGACCATAGGCTGTACAGAGAAATATCTGCTTCTAAAACCAAAACGGAGCTATCTAAGTGAATGGTTGTCAATGTGTGCATTCAACTGACAGAGTTAAACTCACGTTTGGATTCAGCGGTTTACAAACCCTTTCTGTGCAGAATCCCAAAACCGGTAATTCCAGCTCAATGCCGGCATCCGTACTAAACAGCAGGAAACTTCGTCTAAAACTCAGGAGAAACGTTTCCTTGAAACTGCTCTGCTGTGCGTTCGTTCACCTAAGAGAGTTGAAACTATGTTGAGATTCAGCGAGTCAGAAACACGTTTCTTCTAGGAGCTGCGTTGGGATATTCCCGAGTGAATGGGACCATAGGCTGTACAGAGAAATATCTGCTTCTAAAACCAAAACGGAGCTATGTAACTGATTGGTTGTCAATGTGTGCATTCAATTGACAGAGTTAAACTCACGTGTGGATTCAGCGGTTTGCAAACCCTTTCTGTGCAGAATCCCAAAACCGGTATTTCCAGCCCAATGCCGGCATCCGTACTAAACAGCAGGAAACTTCGTCTAAAACTCAGGAGAAACGTTTCCTTGAAACTGCTCTGCTGTGCGTTCGATCACCTAAGAGAGTTGAATCTATGTTGAGATTCAGCGAGTCAGAAACACGTTTCTTCTAGGCGGTGCGTTGGGATATTCCCGAGTGAATGGTACCATAGGCTGTACAGAGAAATATCTGCTCCTACAACCAAAAGGGTGGTATCTAACTGAATGATTGTCAATGTGTGCATTCAACTGACAGAGTTAAATTCACGTTTGGATTCAGCGGTTTACAAACCCTTTCTGTGCAGAATCCCAAAACCGGTAATTCCAGCTCAATGCCGGCATCCATACTAAACAGCAGGAAACTTCGTCTAAAACTCAGGAGAAACGTTTCCTTGAAACTGCTCTGCTGTGCGTTCGTTCACCTAAGAGAATTGAAACTATGTTGAGATTCAGCGAGTCAGAAACACGTTTCTTCTAGGAGCTGCGTTGGGATATTCCCGAGTGAATGGGACCATAGGCTGTACAGAGAAATATCTGCTTCTAAAACCAAAAGTGTGCTATCAAACTGAATGGTTGTCAATGTGTGCATTCAACTGACAGAGTTAAACTCACGTTTGGATTCAGCGGTTTACAAACCCTTTCTGTACAGAATCCCAAAACCGGTAATTCCAGCTCAATGCCGGCATCCGTACTAAACAGCAGGAAACTTCGTCTAAAACTCAGGAAAACGTTTCCTTGAAACTGCTCTGCTGTGCGTTCGTTCACCTAAGAGAGTTGAAACTATGTTGAGATTCAGCGAGTCAGAAACACGTTTATGCTAGGAGCTGCGTTGGGATATTCCCGAGTGAATGGGACCATAGGCTGTACAGAGAAATATCTGCTTCTGAAACCAAAACGGAGCTATCTAACTGAATGGTTGTCAATGTGTGCATTCAACTGACAGAGTTAAACTCACGTGTGGATTCAGCGGTTTGTAACCCTTTCTGTGCAGAATCCCAAAACTGGTATTTCCAGCCCAATGCCGGCATCCGTACTAAACAGCAGGAAACTTCGTCTAAAACTCAGGAGAAACGTTTCCTTGAAACTGCTCTGCTGTGCGTTCGTTCACCTAAGAGAGTTGAATCTATGTTGAGATTCAGCGAGTCAGAAACACGTTTCTTCTAGGAGCTGCGTTGGGATATTCCCGAGTGAATGGGACCATAGGCTGTACAGAGAAATATCTGCTTCTAAAACCAAAAGTGTGCTATCAAACTGAATGGTTATCAATGTGTGCATTCAACTGACAGAGTTAAACTCACGTGTGGATTCAGCGGTTTGCAAACCCTTTCTGTGCAGAATCCCAAAACCGGTATTTCCAGCCCAATGCCGGCATCCGTACTAAACAGCAGGAAACTTCGTCTAAAACTCAGGAGAAACGTTTCCTTGAAACTGCTCTGCTGTGCGTTCGTTCACCTAAGAGAGTTGAATCTATGTTGAGATTCAGCGAGTCAGAAACACGTTTCTTCTAGGAGCTGCGTTGGGATATTCCCGAGTGAATGGGACCATAGGCTGTACAGAGAAATATCTGCTTCTAAAACCAAAACGGAGCTATCTAACTGAATGGTTGTCAATGTGTGCATTCAACTGACAGAGTTAAACTCACGTGTGGATTCAGCGGTTTGCAAACCCTTTCTGTGCAGAATCCCAAAACCGGTATTTCCAGCCCAATGCCGGCATCCGTACTAAACAGCAGGAAACTTCGTCTAAAACTCAGGAGAAACGTTTCCTTGAAACTGCTCTGCTGTGCGTTCGATCACCTAAGAGAGTTGAATCTATGTTGAGATTCAGCGAATCAGAGACACGTTTCTTCTAGGAGGTGCGTTGGGATATTCCCGAGTGAATGGGACCATAGGCTGTACAGAGAAATATCTGCTCCTACAACCAAAAGGGTGGTATCTAACTGAATGGTTGTCAATGTGTGCATTCAACTGACAGAGTTAAACTCACGTTTGGATTCAGCGGTTTACAAACCCTTTCTGTGCAGAATCCCAAAACCGGTAATTCCAGCTCAATGCCGGCATCCGTACTAAACAGCAGGAAACTTCGTCTAAAACTCAGGAAAACGTTTCCTTGAAACTGCTCTGCTGTGCGTTCGTTCACCTAAGAGAGTTGAAACTATGTTGAGATTCAGCGAGTCAGAAACACGTTTATGCTAGGAGCTGCGTTGGGATATTCCCGAGTGAATGGGACCATAGGCTGTACAGAGAAATATCTGCTTCTGAAACCAAAACGGAGCTATCTAACTGAATGGTTGTCAATGTGTGCATTCAACTGACAGAGTTAAACTCACGTGTGGATTCAGCGGTTTGCAAACCATTTCTGTGCAGAATCCCAAATCCGGTATGTCCAGCCCAATGCCGGCATCCGTACTGAACAGCAGGAAACTTCGTCTAAAACTCAGGAGAAACGTTTCCTTGAAACTGCCCTGCTGTGCGTTCGTTCACCTAAGAGAGTTGAATCTATGTTGAGATTCAGCGAGTCAGAAACACGTTTCTTCTAGGAGCTGCGTTGGGATATTCCCGAGTGAATGGGACCATAGGCTGTACAGAGAAATATCTGCTTCTAAAACCAAAAGTGTGCTATCAAACTGAATGGTTGTCAATGTGTGCATTCAACTGACAGAGTTAAACTCACGTGTGGATTCAGCGGTTTGCCAACCCTTTCTGTGCAGAATCCCAAAACCGGTATTTCCAGCCCAATGCCGGCATACGTACTAAACAGCAGGAAACTTCGTCTAAAACTCAGGAGAAACGTTTCCTTGAAACTGCTCTGCTGTGCGTTCGTTCACCTAAGAGAGTTGAATCTATGTTGAGATTCAGCGAGTCAGAAACACGTTTCTTCTAGGAGCTGCGTTGGGATATTCCCGAGTGAATGGGACCATAGGCTGTACAGAGAAATATCTGCTTCTAAAATCAAAGGTGTGCTATCAAACTGAATGGTTGTCAATGTGTGCATTCAACTGACAGAGTTAAACTCACGTGTGGATTCAGCGGTTTGCAAACCCTTTCCGTGCAGAATCCCAAAACTGGTATTTCCAGCCCAATGCCGGCATCCGTACTAAACAGCAGGAAACTTCGTCTAAAACTCAGGAGAAACGTTTCCTTGAAACTGCTCTGCTGTGCGTTCGTTCACCTAAGAGAGTTGAATCTATGTTGAGATTCAGCGAGTCAGAAACACGTTTCTTCTAGGAGCTGCGTTGGGATATTCCCGAGTGAATGGGACCATAGGCTGTACAGAGAAATATCTGCTTCTAAAACCAAAACGGAGCTATCTAACTGAATGGTTGTCAATGTGTGCATTCAACTGACAGAGTTAAACTCACGTGTGGATTCAGCGGTTTGCAAACCCTTTCTGTGCAGAATCCCAAAACCGGTATTTCCAGCCCAATGCCGGCATCCGTACTAAACAGCAGGAAACTTCGTCTAAAACTCAGGAGAAACGTTTCCTTGAAACTGCTCTGCTGTGCGTTCGATCACCTAAGAGAGTTGAATCTATGTTGAGATTCAGCGAGTCAGAGACACGTTTCTTCTAGGAGGTGCGTTGGGATATTCCCGAGTGAATGGGACCATAGGCTGTACAGAGAAATATCTGCTCCTACAACCAAAAGGGTGGTATCTAACTGAATGGTTGTCAATGTGTGCATTCAACTGACAGAGTTAAACTCACGTTTGGATTCAGCGGTTTACAAACCCTTTCTGTGCAGAATCCCAAAACCGGTAATTCCAGCTCAATGCCGGCATCCGTACTAAACAGCAGGAAACTTCGTCTAAAACTCAGGAAAACGTTTCCTTGAAACTGCTCTGCTGTGCGTTCGTTCACCTAAGAGAGTTGAAACTATGTTGAGATTCAGCGAGTCAGAAACACGTTTATGCTAGGAGCTGCGTTGGGATATTCCCGAGTGAATGGGACCATAGGCTGTACAGAGAAATATCTGCTTCTGAAACCAAAACGGAGCTATCTAACTGAATGGTTGTCAAAGTGTGCATTCAACTGACAGAGTTAAACTCACGTGTGGATTCAGCGGTTTGCAAACCATTTCTGTGCAGAATCCCAAATCCGGTATGTCCAGCCCAATGCCGGCATCCGTACTGAACAGCAGGAAACTTCGTCTAAAACTCAGGAGAAACGTTTCCTTGAAACTGCTCTGCTGTGCGTTCGTTCACCTAAGAGAGTTGAATCTATGTTGAGATTCAGCGAGTCAGAAACACGTTTCGTCTAGGAGCTGCGTTGGGATATTCCCGAGTGAATGGGACCATAGGCTGTACAGAGAAATATCTGCTTCTAAAACCAAAAGTGTGCTATCAAACTGAATGGTTGTCAATGTGTGCATTCAACTGACAGAGTTAAACTCACGTGTGGATTCAGCGGTTTGCCAACCCTTTCTGTGCAGAATCCCAAAACCGGTATTTCCAGCCCAATGCCGGCATCCGTACTAAACAGCAGGAAACTTCGTCTAAAACTCAGGAGAAACGTTTCCTTGAAACTGCTCTGCTGTGCGTTCGTTCACCTAAGAGAGTTGAATCTATGTTGAGATTCAGCGAGTCAGAAACACGTTTCTTCTAGGAGCTGCGTTGGGATATTCCCGAGTGAATGGGACCATAGGCTGTACAGAGAAATATCTGCTTCTAAAACCAAAAGTGTGCTATCAAACTGAAAGGTTGTCAATGTGTGCATTCAACTGACAGAGTTAAACTCACGTGTGGATTCAGCGGTTTGCAAACCCTTTCTGTGCAGAATCCCAAAACTGGTATTTCCAGCCCAATGCCGGCATCCGTACTAAACAGCAGGAAACTTCGTCTAAAACTCAGGAGAAACGTTTCCTTGAAACTGCTCTGCTGTGCGTTCGTTCACCTAAGAGAGTTGAATCTATGTTGAGATTCAGCGAATCAGAAACACGTTTCTTCTAGGAGCTGCGTTGGGATATTCCCGAGTGAATGGGACCATAGGCTGTACTGAGAAATATCTGCTTCTAAAACCAAAACGGAGCTATCTAACTGAATGGTTGTCAATGTGTGCATTCAACTGACAGAGTTAAACTCACGTGTGGATTCAGCGGTTTGCAAACCCTTTCTGTGCAGAATCCCAAAACCGGTATTTCCAGCCCAATGCCGTCATACGTACTAAACAGCAGGAAACTTCGTCTAAAACTCAGGAGAAACGTTTCCTTGAAACTGCTCTGCTGTGCGTTCGTTCACCTAAGAGAGTTGAATCTATGTTGAGATTCAGCGAGTCAGAAACACGTTTCTTCTAGGAGCTGCGTTGGGATATTCCCGAGTGAATGGGACCATAGGCTGAACAGAGAAATATCTGCTTCTAAAACCAAAACGGAGCTATCTAAGTGAATGGTTGTCAATGTGTGCATTCAACTGACAGAGTTAAACTCACGTTTGGATTCAGCGGTTTACAAACCCTTTCTGTGCAGAATCCCAAAACCGGTAATTCCAGCTCAATGCCGGCATCCGTACTAAACAGCAGGAAACTTCGTCTAAAACTCAGGAGAAACGTTTCCTTGAAACTGCTCTGCTGTGCGTTCGTTCACCTAAGAGAGTTGAAACTATGTTGAGATTCAGCGAGTCAGAAACACGTTTCTTCTAGGAGCTGCGTTGGGATATTCCCGAGTGAATGGGACCATAGGCTGTACAGAGAAATATCTGCTTCTAAAACCAAAACGGAGCTATGTAACTGATTGGTTGTCAATGTGTGCATTCAACTGACAGAGTTAAACTCACGTGTGGATTCAGCGGTTTGCAAACCCTTTCTGTGCAGAATCCCAAAACCGGTATTTCCAGCCCAATGCCGGCATCCGTACTAAACAGCAGGAAACTTCGTCTAAAACTCAGGAGAAACGTTTCCTTGAAACTGCTCTGCTGTGCGTTCGTTCACCTAAGAGAGTTGAAACTATGTTGAGATTCAGCGAGTCAGAAACACGTTTCTTCTAGGAGCTGCGTTGGGATATTCCCGAGTGAATGGGACCATAGGCTGTACAGAGAAATATCTGCTTCTAAAACCAAAAGTGTGCTATCAAACTGAATGGTTGTCAATGTGTGCATTCAACTGACAGAGTTAAACTCACGTGTGGATTCAGCGGTTTGCAAACCATTTCTGTGCAGAATCCCAAAACCGGTATTTCCAGCCCAATGCCGGCATACGTACTAAACAGCAGGAAACTTCGTCTAAAACTCAGGAGAAACGTTTCCTTGAAACTGCTCTGCTGTGCGTTCGATCACCTAAGAGAGTTGAATCTATGTTGAGATTCAGCGAGTCAGAAACACGTTTCTTCTAGGAGGTGTGTTGGGATATTCCCGAGTGAATGGGACCATAGGCTGTACAGAGAAATATCTGCTCCTACAACCAAAAGGGTGGTATCTAACTGAATGGTTGTCAATGTGTGCATTCAACTGACAGAGTTAAACTCACGTTTGGATTCAGCGGTTTACAAACCCTTTCTATGCAGAATCCCAAAACCGGTAATTCCAGCTCAATGCCGGCATCCGTACTAAACAGCAGGAAACTTCGTCTAAAACTCAGGAAAACGTTTCCTTGAAACTGCTCTGCTGTGCGTTCGTTCACCTAAGAGAGTTGAAACTATGTTGAGATTCAGCGAGTCAGAAACACGTTTCTTCTAGGAGCTGCGTTGGGATATTCCCGAGTGAATGGGACCATAGGCTGTACAGAGAAATATCTGCTTCTAAAACCAAAACGGAGCTATCTAACTGAATGGTTGTCAATGTGTGCATTCAACTGACAGAGTTAAACTCACGTTTGGATTCAGCGGTTTACAAACCCTTTCTGTGCAGAATCCCAAAACCGGTAATTCCAGCTCAATGCCGGCATCCGTACTAAACAGCAGGAAACTTCGTCTAAAACTCAGGAGAAACGTTTCCTTGAAACTGCTCTGCTGTGCGTTCGTTCACCTAAGAGAGTTGAAACTATGTTGAGATTCAGCGAGTCAGAAACACGTTTCTTCTAGGAGCTGCGTTGGGATATTCCCGAGTGAATGGGACCATAGGCTGTACAGAGAAATATCTGCTTCTAAAACCAAAACGGAGCTATGTAACTGATTGGTTGTCAATGTGTGCATTCAATTGACAGAGTTAAACTCACGTGTGGATTCAGCGGTTTGCAAACCCTTTCTGTGCAGAATCCCAAAACCGGTATTTCCAGCCCAATGCCGGCATCCGTACTAAACAGCAGGAAACTTCGTCTAAAACTCAGGAGAAACGTTTCCTTGAAACTGCTCTGCTGTGCGTTCGTTCACCTAAGAGAGTTGAAACTATGTTGAGATTCAGCGAGTCAGAAACACGTTTATACTAGGAGCTGCGTTGGGATATTCCCGAGTGAATGGGACCATAGGCTGTACAGAGAAATATCTGCTTCTGAAACCAAAACGGAGCTATCTAACTGAATGGTTGTCAATGTGTGCATTCAACTGACAGAGTTAAACTCACGTGTGGATTCAGCGGTTTGCAAAGCATTTCTGTGCAGAATCCCAAATCCGGTATGTCCAGCCCAAATCCGGTATGTCCAGCCCAATGCCGGCATCCGTACTAAACAGCAGGAAACTTCGTCTAAAACTCAGGAGAAACGTTTCCTTGAAACTGCTCTGCTGTGCGTTCGTTCACCTAAGAGAGTTGAATCTATGTTGAGATTCAGCGAGTCAGAAACACGTTTCTTCTAGGAGCTGCGTTGGGATATTCCCGAGTGAATGGGACCATAGGCTGTACAGAGAAATATCTGCTTCTAAAACCAAAAGTGTGCTATCAAACTGAATGGTTGTCAATGTGTGCATTCAACTGACAGAGTTAAACTCACGTGTGGATTCAGCGGTTTGCAAACCCTTTCTGTGCAGAATCCCAAAACTGGTATTTCCAGCCCAATGCCGGCATCCGTACTAAACAGCAGGAAACTTCGTCTAAAACTCAGGAGAAACGTTTCCTTGAAACTGCTCTGCTGTGCGTTCGTTCACCTAAGAGAGTTGAATCTATGTTGAGATTCAGCGAATCAGAAACACGTTTCTTCTAGGAGCTGCGTTGGGATATTCCCGAGTGAATGGGACCATAGGCTGTACAGAGAAATATCTGCTTCTAAAACCAAAACGGAGTTATCTAACTGAATGGTTGTCAATGTGTGCATTCAACTGACAGAGTTAAACTCACGTGTGGATTCAGCGGTTTGCAAACCCTTTCTGTGCAGAATCCCAAAACCGGTATTTCCAGCCCAATGCCGGCATACGTACTAAGCAGCAGGAAACTTCGTCTAAAACTCAGGAGAAACGTTTCCTTGAAACTGCTCTGCTGTGCGTTCGTTCACCTAAGAGAGTTGAATCTATGTTGAGATTCAGCGAGTCAGAAAAACGTTTCTTCTAGGAGCTGCGTTGGGATATTCCCGAGTGAATGGGACCATAGGCTGTACAGAGAAATATCTGCTTCTAAAACCAAAACGGAGCTATCTAAGTGAATGGTTGTCAATGTGTGCATTCAACTGACAGAGTTAAACTCACGTTTGGATTCAGCGGTTTACAAACCCTTTCTGTGCAGAATCCCAAAACCGGTAATTCCAGCTCAATGCCGGCATCCGTACTAAACAGCAGGAAACTTCGTCTAAAACTCAGGAGAAACGTTTCCTTGAAACTGCTCTGCTGTGCGTTCGTTCACCTAAGAAACTTGAAACTATGTTGAGATTCAGCGAGTCAGAAACACGTTTATGCTAGGAGCTGCGTTGGGATATTCCCGAGTGAATGGGACCATAGTCTGTACAGAGAAATATCTGCTTCTAAAACCAAAACGGAGCTATCTAACTGATTGGTTGTCAATGTGTGCATTCAATTGACAGAGTTAAACTCACGTGTGGATTCAGCGGTTTGCAAACCCTTTCTGTGCAGAATCCCAAAACCGGTATTTCCAGCCCAATGCCGGCATCCGTACTAAACAGCAGGAAACTTCGTCTAAAACTCAGGAGAAACGTTTCCTTGAAACTGCTCTGCTGTGCGTTCGATCACCTAAGAGAGTTGAATCTATGTTGAGATTCAGCGAGTCAGAAACACGTTTCTTCTAGGCGGTGCGTTGGGATATTCCCGAGTGAATGGTACCATAGGCTGTACAGAGAAATATCTGCTCCTACAACCAAAAGGGTGGTATCTAACTGAATGGTTGTCAATGTGTGCATTCAACTGACAGAGTTAAATTCACGTTTGGATTCAGCGGTTTACAAACCCTTTCTGTGCAGAATCCCAAAACCGGTAATTCCAGCTCAATGCCGGCATCCGTACTAAACAGCAGGAAACTTCGTCTAAAACTCAGGAGAAACGTTTCCTTGAAACTGCTCTGCTGTGCGTTCGTTCACCTAAGAGAGTTGAAACTATGTTGAGATTCAGCGAGTCAGAAACACGTTTCTTCTAGGAGCTGCGTTGGGATATTCCCGAGTGAATGGGACCATAGGCTGTACAGAGAAATATCTGCTTCTAAAACCAAAAGTGTGCTATCAAACTGAATGGTTGTCAATGTGTGCATTCAACTGACAGAGTTAAACTCACGTGTGGATTCAGCGGTTTGCAAACCCTTTCTGTGCAGAATCCCAAAACCGGTATTTCCAGCCCAATGCCGGCATCCGTACTAAACAGCAGGAAACTTCGTCTAAAACTCAGGAGAAACGTTTCCTTGAAACTGCTCTGCTGTGCGTTCGATCACCTAAGAGAGTTGAATCTATGTTGAGATTCAGCGAGTCAGAAACACGTTTCTTCTAGGAGGTGAGTTGGGATATTCCCGAGTGAATGGGACCATAGGCTGTACAGAGAAATATCTGCTCCTACAACCAAAAGGGTGGTATCTAACTGAATGGTTGTCAATGTGTGCATTCAACTGACAGAGTTAAACTCACGTTTGGATTCAGCGGTTTACAAACCCTTTCTGTGCAGAATCCCAAAACCGGTAATTCCAGCTCAATGCCGGCATCCGTACTAAACAGCAGGAAACTTCGTCTAAAACTCAGGAAAACGTTTCCTTGAAACTGCTCTGCTGTGCGTTCGTTCACCTAAGAGAGTTGAAACTATGTTGCGATTCAGCGAGTCACAAACACGTTTATGCTAGGAGCTGCGTTGGGATATTCCCGAGTGAATGGGACCATAGGCTGTACAGAGAAATATCTGCTTCTGAAACCAAAACGGAGCTATCTAACTGAATGGTTGTCAATGTGTGCATTCAACTGACAGAGTTAAACTCACGTGTGGATTCAGCGGTTTGCAAACCCTTTCTGTGCAGAATCCCAAATCCGGTATGTCCAGCCCAATGCCGGCATCCGTACTAAACAGCAGGAAACTTCGTCTAAAACTCAGGAGAAACGTTTCCTTGAAACTGCTCTGCTGTGCGTTCGTTCACCTAAGAGAGTTGAATCTATGTTGAGATTCAGCGAGTCAGAAACACGTTTCTTCTAGGAGCTGCGTTGGGATATTCCCGAGTGAATGGGACCATAGGCTGTACAGAGAAATATCTGCTTCTAAAACCAAAAGTGTGCTATCAAACTGAATGGTTGTCAATGTGTGCATTCAACTGACAGAGTTAAACTCACGTGTGGATTCAGCGGTTTGCAAACCCTTTCTGTGCAGAATCCCAAAACTGGTATTTCCAGCCCAATGCCGGCATCCGTACTAAACAGCAGGAAACTTCGTCTAAAACTCAGGAGAAACGTTTCCTTGAAACTGCTCTGCTGTGCGTTCGTTCACCTAAGAGAGTTGAATCTATGTTGAGATTCAGCGAATCAGAAACACGTTTCTTCTAGGAGCTGCGTTGGGATATTCCCGAGTGAATGGGACCATAGGCTGTACAGAGAAATATCTGCTTCTAAAACCAAAACGGAGCTATCTAAGTGAATGGTTGTCAATGTGTGCATTCAACTGACAGAGTTAAACTCACGTTTGGATTCAGCGGTTTACAAACCCTTTCTGTGCAGAATCCCAAAACCGGTAATTCCAGCTCAATGCCGGCATCCGTACTAAACAGCAGGAAACTTCGTCTAAAACTCAGGAGAAACGTTTCCTTGAAACTGCTCTGCTGTGCGTTCGTTCACCTAAGAAACTTGAAACTATGTTGAGATTCAGCGAGTCAGAAACACGTTTATGCTAGGAGCTGCGTTGGGATATTCCCGAGTGAATGGGACCATAGTCTGTACAGAGAAATATCTGCTTCTAAAACCAAAACGGAGCTATCTAACTGATTGGTTGTCAATGTGTGCATTCAATTGACAGAGTTAAACTCACGTGTGGATTCAGCGGTTTGCAAACCCTTTCTGTGCAGAATCCCAAAACCGGTATTTCCAGCCCAATGCCGGCATCCGTACTAAACAGCAGGAAACTTCGTCTAAAACTCAGGAGAAACGTTTCCTTGAAACTGCTCTGCTGTGCGTTCGATCACCTAAGAGAGTTGAATCTATGTTGAGATTCAGCGAGTCAGAAACACGTTTCTTCTAGGCGGTGCGTTGGGATATTCCCGAGTGAATGGTACCATAGGCTGTACAGAGAAATATCTGCTCCTACAACCAAAAGGGTGGTATCTAACTGAATGGTTGTCAATGTGTGCATTCAACTGACAGAGTTAAATTCACGTTTGGATTCAGCGGTTTACAAACCCTTTCTGTGCAGAATCCCAAAACCGGTAATTCCAGCTCAATGCCGGCATCCGTACTAAACAGCAGGAAACTTCGTCTAAAACTCAGGAGAAACGTTTCCTTGAAACTGCTCTGCTGTGCGTTCGTTCACCTAAGAGAGTTGAAACTATGTTGAGATTCAGCGAGTCAGAAACACGTTTCTTCTAGGAGCTGCGTTGGGATATTCCCGAGTGAATGGGACCATAGGCTGTACAGAGAAATATCTGCTTCTAAAACCAAAAGTGTGCTATCAAACTGAATGGTTGTCAATGTGTGCATTCAACTGACAGAGTTAAACTCACGTGTGGATTCAGCGGTTTGCAAACCCTTTCTGTGCAGAATCCCAAAACCGGTATTTCCAGCCCAATGCCGGCATCCGTACTAAACAGCAGGAAACTTCGTCTAAAACTCAGGAGAAACGTTTCCTTGAAACTGCTCTGCTGTGCGTTCGATCACCTAAGAGAGTTGAATCTATGTTGAGATTCAGCGAGTCAGAAACACGTTTCTTCTAGGAGGTGAGTTGGGATATTCCCGAGTGAATGGGACCATAGGCTGTACAGAGAAATATCTGCTCCTACAACCAAAAGGGTGGTATCTAACTGAATGGTTGTCAATGTGTGCATTCAACTGACAGAGTTAAACTCACGTTTGGATTCAGCGGTTTACAAACCCTTTCTGTGCAGAATCCCAAAACCGGTAATTCCAGCTCAATGCCGGCATCCGTACTAAACAGCAGGAAACTTCGTCTAAAACTCAGGAAAACGTTTCCTTGAAACTGCTCTGCTGTGCGTTCGTTCACCTAAGAGAGTTGAAACTATGTTGCGATTCAGCGAGTCACAAACACGTTTATGCTAGGAGCTGCGTTGGGATATTCCCGAGTGAATGGGACCATAGGCTGTACAGAGAAATATCTGCTTCTGAAACCAAAACGGAGCTATCTAACTGAATGGTTGTCAATGTGTGCATTCAACTGACAGAGTTAAACTCACGTGTGGATTCAGCGGTTTGCAAACCCTTTCTGTGCAGAATCCCAAATCCGGTATGTCCAGCCCAATGCCGGCATCCGTACTAAACAGCAGGAAACTTCGTCTAAAACTCAGGAGAAACGTTTCCTTGAAACTGCTCTGCTGTGCGTTCGTTCACCTAAGAGAGTTGAATCTATGTTGAGATTCAGCGAGTCAGAAACACGTTTCTTCTAGGAGCTGCGTTGGGATATTCCCGAGTGAATGGGACCATAGGCTGTACAGAGAAATATCTGCTTCTAAAACCAAAAGTGTGCTATCAAACTGAATGGTTGTCAATGTGTGCATTCAACTGACAGAGTTAAACTCACGTGTGGATTCAGCGGTTTGCAAACCCTTTCTGTGCAGAATCCCAAAACTGGTATTTCCAGCCCAATGCCGGCATCCGTACTAAACAGCAGGAAACTTCGTCTAAAACTCAGGAGAAACGTTTCCTTGAAACTGCTCTGCTGTGCGTTCGTTCACCTAAGAGAGTTGAATCTATGTTGAGATTCAGCGAATCAGAAACACGTTTCTTCTAGGAGCTGCGTTGGGATATTCCCGAGTGAATGGGACCATAGGCTGTACAGAGAAATATCTGCTTCTAAAACCAAAACGGAGCTGTCTAACTGAATGGTTGTCAATGTGTGCATTCAACTGACAGAGTTAAACTCACGTGTGGATTCAGCGGTTTGCAAACCCTTTCTGTGCAGAATCCCAAAACCGGTATTTCCAGCCCAATGCCGGCATACGTACTAAACAGCAGGAAACTTCGTCTAAAACTCAGGAGAAACGTTTCCTTGAAACTGCTCTGCTGTGCGTTCGTTCACCTAAGAGAGTTGAATCTATGTTGAGATTCAGCGAGTCAGAAACACGTTTCTTCTAGGAGCTGCGTTGGGATATTCCCGAGTGAATGGGACCATAGGCTGTACAGAGAAATATCTGCTTCTAAAACCAAAACGGAGCTATCTAAGTGAATGGTTGTCAATGTGTGCATTCAACTGACAGAGTTAAACTCACGTTTGGATTCAGCGGTTTACAAACCCTTTCTGTGCAGAATCCCAAAACCGGTAATTCCAGCTCAATGCCGGCATCCGTACTAAACAGCAGGAAACTTCGTCTAAAACTCAGGAGAAACGTTTCCTTGAAACTGCTCTGCTGTGCGTTCGTTCACCTAAGAAACTTGAAACTATGTTGAGATTCAGCGAGTCAGAAACACGTTTATGCTAGGAGCTGCGTTGGGATATTCCCGAGTGAATGGGACCATAGTCTGTACAGAGAAATATCTGCTTCTAAAACCAAAACGGAGCTATCTAACTGATTGGTTGTCAATGTGTGCATTCAATTGACAGAGTTAAACTCACGTGTGGATTCAGCGGTTTGCAAACCCTTTCTGTGCAGAATCCCAAAACCGGTATTTCCAGCCCAATGCCGGCATCCGTACTAAACAGCAGGAAACTTCGTCTAAAACTCAGGAGAAACGTTTCCTTGAAACTGCTCTGCTGTGCGTTCGATCACTTAAGAGAGTTGAATCTATGTTGAGATTCAGCGAGTCAGAAACACGTTTCTTCTAGGCGGTGCGTTGGGATATTCCCGAGTGAATGGTACCATAGGCTGTACAGAGAAATATCTGCTCCTACAACCAAAAGGGTGGTATCTAACTGAATGGTTGTCAATGTGTGCATTCAACTGACAGAGTTAAATTCACGTTTGGATTCAGCGGTTTACAAACCCTTTCTGTGCAGAATCCCAAAACCGGTAATTCCAGCTCAATGCCGGCATCCGTACTAAACAGCAGGAAACTTCGTCTAAAACTCAGGAGAAACGTTTCCTTGAAACTGCTCTGCTGTGCGTTCGTTCACCTAAGAGAGTTGAAACTATGTTGAGATTCAGCGAGTCAGAAACACGTTTCTTCTAGGAGCTGCGTTGGGATATTCCCGAGTGAATGGGACCATAGGCTGTACAGAGAAATATCTGCTTCTAAAACCAAAAGTGTGCTATCAAACTGAATGGTTGTCAATGTGTGCATTCAACTGACAGAGTTAAACTCACGTGTGGATTCAGCGGTTTGCAAACCCTTTCTGTGCAGAATCCCAAAACCGGTATTTCCAGCCCAATGCCGGCATCCGTACTAAACAGCAGGAAACTTCGTCTAAAACTCAGGAGAAACGTTTCCTTGAAACTGCTCTGCTGTGCGTTCGATCACCTAAGAGAGTTGAATCTATGTTGAGATTCAGCGAGTCAGAAACACGTTTCTTCTAGGAGGTGAGTTGGGATATTCCCGAGTGAATGGGACCATAGGCTGTACAGAGAAATATCTGCTCCTACAACCAAAAGGGTGGTATCTAACTGAATGGTTGTCAATGTGTGCATTCAACTGACAGAGTTAAACTCACGTTTGGATTCAGCGGTTTACAAACCCTTTCTGTGCAGAATCCCAAAACCGGTAATTCCAGCTCAATGCCGGCATCCGTACTAAACAGCAGGAAACTTCGTCTAAAACTCAGGAAAACGTTTCCTTGAAACTGCTCTGCTGTGCGTTCGTTCACCTAAGAGAGTTGAAACTATGTTGCGATTCAGCGAGTCAGAAACACGTTTATGCTAGGAGCTGCATTGGGATATTCCCGAGTGAATGGGACCATAGGCTGTACAGAGAAATATCTGCTTCTGAAACCAAAACGGAGCTATCTAACTGAATGGTTGTCAATGTGTGCATTCAACTGACAGAGTTAAACTCACGTGTGGATTCAGCGGTTTGCAAACCCTTTCTGTGCAGAATCCCAAATCCGGTATGTCCAGCCCAATGCCGGCATCCGTACTAAACAGCAGGAAACTTCGTCTAAAACTCAGGAGAAACGTTTCCTTGAAACTGCTCTGCTGTGCGTTCGTTCACCTAAGAGAGTTGAATCTATGTTGAGATTCAGCGAGTCAGAAACACGTTTCTTCTAGGAGCTGCGTTGGGATATTCCCGAGTGAATGGGACCATAGGCTGTACAGAGAAATATCTGCTTCTAAAACCAAAAGTGTGCTATCAAACAGAATGGTTGTCAATGTGTGCATTCAACTGACAGAGTTAAACTCACGTGTGGATTCAGCGGTTTGCAAACCCTTTCTGTGCAGAATCCCAAAACCGGTATTTCCAGCCCAATGCCGGCATCCGTACTAAAGAGCAGGAAACTTCGTCTAAAACTCAGGAGAAACGTTTCCTTGAAACTGCTCTGCTGTGCGTTCGTTCACCTAAGAGAGTTGAATCTATGTTGAGATTCAGCGAGTCAGAAACACGTTTCTTCTAGGAGCTGCGTTGGGATATTCCCGAGTGAATGGGATCATAGGCTGTACAGAGAAATATCTGCTTCTAAAACCAAAAGTGTGCTATCAAACTGAATGGTTGTCAATGTGTGCATTCAACTGACAGAGTTAAACTCACGTGTGGATTCAGCGGTTTGCAAACCCTTTCTGTGCAGAATCCCAAAACTGGTATTTCCAGCCCAATGCCGGCATCCGTACTAAACAGCAGGAAACTTCGTCTAAAACTCAGGAGAAACGTTTCCTTGAAACTGCTCTGCTGTGCGTTCGATCACCTAAGAGAGTTGAATCTATGTTGAGATTCAGCGAGTCAGAAACACGTTTCTTCTAGGCGGTGTGTTGGGATATTCCCGAGTGAATGGTACCATAGGCTGTACAGAGAAATATCTGCTCCTACAACCAAAAGGGTGGTATCTAACTGAATGGTTGTCAATGTGTGCATTCAACTGACAGAGTTAAATTCACGTTTGGATTCAGCGGTTTACAAACCCTTTCTGTGCAGAATCCCAAAACCGGTAATTCCAGCTCAATGCCGGCATCCGTACTAAACAGCAGGAAACTTCGTCTAAAACTCAGGAGAAACGTTTCCTTGAAACTGCTCTGCTGTGCGTTCGTTCACCTAAGAGAGTTGAAACTATGTTGAGATTCAGCGAGTCAGAAACACGTTTCTTCTAGGAGCTGCGTTGGGATATTCCCGAGTGAATGGGACCATAGGCTGTACAGAGAAATATCTGCTTCTAAAACCAAAAGTGTGCTATCAAACTGAATGGTTGTCAATGTGTGCATTCAACTGACAGAGTTAAACTCACGTGTGGATTCAGCGGTTTGCAAACCCTTTCTGTGCAGAATCCCAAAACCGGTATTTCCAGCCCAATGCCGGCATCCGTACTAAACAGCAGGAAACTTCGTCTAAAACTCAGGAGAAACGTTTCCTTGAAACTGCTCTGCTGTGCGTTCGATCACCTAAGAGAGTTGAATCTATGTTGAGATTCAGCGAGTCAGAAACACGTTTCTTCTAGGCGGTGCGTTGGGATATTCCCGAGTGAATGGTACCATAGGCTGTACAGAGAAATATCTGCTCCTACAACCAAAAGGGTGGTATCTAACTGAATGGTTGTCAATGTGTGCATTCAACTGACAGAGTTAAATTCACGTTTGGATTCAGCGGTTTACAAACCCTTTCTGTGCAGAATCCCAAAACCGGTAATTCCAGCTCAATGCCGGCATCCGTACTAAACAGCAGGAAACTTCGTCTAAAACTCAGGAGAAACGTTTCCTTGAAACTGCTCTGCTGTGCGTTCGTTCACCTAAGAGAGTTGAAACTATGTTGAGATTCAGCGAGTCAGAAACACGTTTCTTCTAGGAGCTGCGTTGGGATATTCCCGAGTGAATGGGACCATAGGCTGTACAGAGAAATATCTTCTTCTAAAACCAAAAGTGTGCTATCAAACTGAATGGTTGTCAATGTGTGCATTCAACTGACAGAGTTAAACTCACGTGTGGATTCAGCGGTTTGCAAACCCTTTCTGTGCAGAATCCCAAAACCGGTATTTCCAGCCCAATGCCGGCATCTGTACTAAACAGCAGGAAACTTCGTCTAAAACTCAGGAGAAACGTTTCCTTGAAACTGCTCTGCTGTGCGTTCGATCACCTAAGAGAGTTGAATCTATGTTGAGATTCAGCGAGTCAGAAACACGTTTCTTCTAGGAGGTGCGTTGGGATATTCCCGAGTGAATGGGACCATAGGCTGTACAGAGAAATATCTGCTCCTACAACCAAAAGGGTGGTATCTAACTGAATGGTTGTCAATGTGTGCATTCAACTGACAGAGTTAAACTCACGTTTGGATTCAGCGGTTTACAAACCCTTTCTGTGCAGAATCCCAAAACCGGTAATTCCAGCTCAATGCCGGCATCCGTACTAAACAGCAGGAAACTTCGTCTAAAACTCAGGAAAACGTTTCCTTGAAACTGCTCTGCTGTGCGTTCGTTCACCTAAGAGAGTTGAAACTATGTTGAGATTCAGCGAGTCAGAAACACGTTTCTTCTAGGAGCTGCGTTGGGATATTCCCGAGTGAATGGGACCATAGGCTGTACAGAGAAATATCTGCTTCTAAAACCAAAAGTGTGCTATCAAACTGAATGGTTGTCAATGTGTGCATTCAACTGACAGAGTTAAACTCACGTGTGGATTCAGCGGTTTGCAAACCCTTTCTGTGCAGAATCCCAAAACCGGTATTTCCAGCCCAATGCCGGCATCTGTACTAAACAGCAGGAAACTTCGTCTAAAACTCAGGAGAAACGTTTCCTTGAAACTGCTCTGCTGTGCGTTCGATCACCTAAGAGAGTTGAATCTATGTTGAGATTCAGCGAGTCAGAAACACGTTTCTTCTAGGAGGTGCGTTGGGATATTCCCGAGTGAATGGGACCATAGGCTGTACAGAGAAATATCTGCTCCTACAACCAAAAGGGTGGTATCTAACTGAATGGTTGTCAATGTGTGCATTCAACTGACAGAGTTAAACTCACGTTTGGATTCAGCGGTTTACAAACCCTTTCTGTGCAGAATCCCAAAACCGGTAATTCCAGCTCAATGCCGGCATCCGTACTAAACAGCAGGAAACTTCGTCTAAAACTCAGGAAAACGTTTCCTTGAAACTGCTCTGCTGTGCGTTCGTTCACCTAAGAGAGTTGAAACTATGTTACGATTCAGCGAGTCAGAAACACGTTTATGCTAGGAGCTGCGTTGGGATATTCCCGAGTGAATGGGACCATAGGCTGTACAGAGAAATATCTGCTTCTGAAACCAAAACGGAGCTATCTAACTGAATGGTTGTCAATGTGTGCATTCAACTGACAGAGTTAAACTCACGTGTGGATTTAGCGGTTTGCAAACCATTTCTGTGCAGAATCCCAAATCCGGTATGTCCAGCCCAATGCCGGCATCCGTACTAAACAGCAGGAAACTTCGTCTAAAACTCAGGAGAAACGTTTCCTTGAAACTGCTCTGCTGTGCGTTCGTTCACCTAAGAGAGTTGAATCTATGTTGAGATTCAGCGAGTCAGAAACACGTTTCTTCTAGGAGCTGCGTTGGGATATTCCCGAGTGAATGGGACCATAGGCTGTACAGAGAAATATCTGCTTCTAAAACCAAAAGTGTGCTATCAAACAGAATGGTTGTCAATGTGTGCATTCAACTGACAGAGTTAAACTCACGTGTGGATTCAGCGGTTTGCAAACCCTTTCTGTGCAGAATCCCAAAACCGGTATTTCCAGCCCAATGCCGGCATCCTAACTAAAGAGCAGGAAACTTCGTCTAAAACTCAGGAGAAACGTTTCCTTGAAACTGCTCTGCTGTGCGTTCGATCACCTAAGAGAGTTGAATCTATGTTGAGATTCAGCGAGTCAGAAACACGTTTCTTCTAGGCGGTGCGTTGGGATATTCCCGAGTGAATGGTACCATAGGCTGTACAGAGAAATATCTGCTCCTACAACCAAAAGGGTGGTATCTAACTGAATGGTTGTCAATGTGTGCATTCAACTGACAGAGTTAAATTCACGTTTGGATTCAGCGGTTTACAAACCCTTTCTGTGCAGAATCCCAAAACCGGTAATTCCAGCTCAATGCCGGCATCCGTACTAAACAGCAGGAAACTTCGTCTAAAACTCAGGAGAAACGTTTCCTTGAAACTGCTCGGCTGTGCGTTCGTTCACCTAAGAGAGTTGAAACTATGTTGAGATTCAGCGAGTCAGAAACACGTTTCTTCTAGGAGCTGCGTTGGGATATTCCCGAGTGAATGGGACCATAGGCTGTACAGAGAAATATCTGCTTCTAAAACCAAAAGTGTGCTATCAAACTGAATGGTTGTCAATGTGTGCATTCAACTGACAGAGTTAAACTCACGTGTGGATTCAGCGGTTTGCAAACCCTTTCTGTGCAGAATCCCAAAACCGGTATTTCCAGCCCAATGCCGGCATCTGTACTAAACAGCAGGAAACTTCGTCTAAAACTCAGGAGAAACGTTTCCTTGAAACTGCTCTGCTGTGCGTTCGATCACCTAAGAGAGTTGAATCTATGTTGAGATTCAGCGAGTCAGAAACACGTTTCTTCTAGGAGGTGCGTTGGGATATTCCCGAGTGAATGGGACCATAGGCTGTACAGAGAAATATCTGCTCCTACAACCAAAAGGGTGGTATCTAACTGAATGGTTGTCAATGTGTGCATTCAACTGACAGAGTTAAACTCACGTTTGGATTCAGCGGTTTACAAACCCTTTCTGTGCAGAATCCCAAAACCGGTAATTCCAGCTCAATGCCGGCATCCGTACTAAACAGCAGGAAACTTCGTCTAAAACTCAGGAGAAACGTTTCCTTGAAACTGCTCGGCTGTGCGTTCGTTCACCTAAGAGAGTTGAAACTATGTTGAGATTCAGCGAGTCAGAAACACGTTTCTTCTAGGAGCTGCGTTGGGATATTCCCGAGTGAATGGGACCATAGGCTGTACAGAGAAATATCTGCTTCTAAAACCAAAAGTGTGCTATCAAACTGAATGGTTGTCAATGTGTGCATTCAACTGACAGAGTTAAACTCACGTGTGGATTCAGCGGTTTGCAAACCCTTTCTGTGCAGAATCCCAAAACCGGTATTTCCAGCCCAATGCCGGCATCTGTACTAAACAGCAGGAAACTTCGTCTAAAACTCAGGAGAAACGTTTCCTTGAAACTGCTCTGCTGTGCGTTCGATCACCTAAGAGAGTTGAATCTATGTTGAGATTCAGCGAGTCAGAAACACGTTTCTTCTAGGAGGTGCGTTGGGATATTCCCGAGTGAATGGGACCATACGCTGTACAGAGAAATATCTGCTCCTACAACCAAAAGGGTGGTATCTAACTGAATGGTTGTCAATGTGTGCATTCAACTGACAGAGTTAAACTCACGTTTGGATTCAGCGGTTTACAAACCCTTTCTGTGCAGAATCCCAAAACTGGTAATTCCAGCTCAATGCCGGCATCCGTACTAAACAGCAGGAAACTTCGTCTAAAACTCAGGAAAACGTTTCCTTGAAACTGCTCTGCTGTGCGTTCGTTCACCTAAGAGAGTTGAAACTATGTTACGATTCAGCGAGTCAGAAACACGTTTATGCTAGGAGCTGCGTTGGGATATTCCCGAGTGAATGGGACCATAGGCTGTACAGAGAAATATCTGCTTCTGAAACCAAAACGGAGCTATCTAACTGAATGGTTGTCAATGTGTGCATTCAACTGACAGAGTTAAACTCACGTGTGGATTTAGCGGTTTGCAAACCATTTCTGTGCAGAATCCCAAATCCGGTATGTCCAGCCCAATGCTGGCATCCGTACTAAACAGCAGGAAAGTTCGTCTAAAACTCAGGAGAAACGTTTCCTTGAAACTGCTCTGCTGTGCGTTCGTTCACCTAAGAGAGTTGAATCTATGTTGAGATTCAGCGAGTCAGAAACACGTTTCTTCTAGGAGCTGCGTTGGGATATTCCCGAGTGAATGGGACCATAGGCTGTACAGAGAAATATCTGCTTCTAAAACCAAAAGTGTGCTATCAAACAGAATGGTTGTCAATGTGTGCATTCAACTGACAGAGTTAAACTCACGTGTGGATTCAGCGGTTTGCAAACCCTTTCTGTGCAGAATCCCAAAACCGGTATTTCCAGCCCAATGCCGGCATCCTAACTAAAGAGCAGGAAACTTCGTCTAAAACTCAGGAGAAACGTTTCCTTGAAACTGCTCTGCTGTGCGTTCGTTCACCTAAGAGAGTTGAATCTATGTTGAGATTCAGCGAGTCAGAAACACGTTTCTTCTAGGAGCTGCGTTGGGATATTCCCGAGTGAATGGGACCATAGGCTGTACAGAGAAATATCTGCTTCTAAAACCAAAAGTGTGCTATCAAACTGAATGGTTGTCAATGTGTGCATTCAACTGACAGAGTTAAACTCACGTGTGGATTCAGCGGTTTGCAAACCCTTTCTGTGCAGAATCCCAAAACTGGTATTTCCAGCCCAATGCCGGCATCCGTACTAAACAGCAGGAAACTTCGTCTAAAACTCAGGAGAAACGTTTCCTTGAAACTGCTCTGCTGTGCGTTCGTTCACCTAAGAGAGTTGAATCTATGTTGAGATTCAGCGAATCAGAAACACGTTTCTTCTAGGAGCTGCGTTGGGATATTCCCGAGTGAATGGGACCATAGGCTGTACAGAGAAATATCTGCTTCTAAAACCAAAACGGAGCTATCTAACTGAATGGTTGTCAAAGTGTGCATTCAACTGACAGAATTAAACTCACGTGTGGATTCAGCGGTTTGCAAACCCTTTCTGTGCAGAATCCCAAAACCGGTATTTCCAGCCCAATGCTGGCAAACGTACTAAACAGCAGGAAACTTCGTCTAAAACTCAGGAGAAACGTTTCCTTGAAACTGCTCTGCTGTGCGTTCGTTCACCTAAGAGAGTTGAATCTATGTTGAGATTCAGCGAGTCAGAAACACGTTTCTTCTAGGAGCTGCGTTGGGATATTCCCGAGTGAATGGGACCATAGGCTGTACAGAGAAATATCTGCTTCTAAAACCAAAACGGAGCTATCTAAGTGAATGGTTGTCAATGTGTGCATTCAACTGACAGAGTTAAACTCACGTTTGGATTCAGCGGTTTACAAACCCTTTCTGTGCAGAATCCCAAAACCGGTAATTCCAGCTCAATGCCGGCATCCGTACTAAACAGCAGGAAACTTCGTCTAAAACTCAGGAGAAACGTTTCCTTGAAACTGCTCTGCTGTGCGTTCGTTCACCTAAGAGAGTTGAAACTATGTTGAGATTCAGCGAGTCAGAAACACGTTTATGCTAGGAGCTGCGTTGGGATATTTCCGAGTGAATGGGACCATAGGCTGTACAGAGAAATATCTGCTTCTAAAACCAAAACGGAGCTATCTAACTGATTGGTTGTCAATGTGTGCATTCAATTGACAGAGTTAAACTCACGTGTGGATTCAGCGGTTTGCAAACCCTTTCTGTGCAGAATCCCAAAACCGGTATTTCCAGCCCAATGCCGGCATCCGTACTAAACAGCAGGAAACTTCGTCTAAAACTCAGGAGAAACGTTTCCTTGAAACTGCTCTGCTGTGCGTTCGATCACCTAAGAGAGTTGAATCTATGTTGAGATTCAGCGAGTCAGAAACACGTTTCTTCTAGGCGGTGCGTTGGGATATTCCCGAGTGAATGGTACCATAGGCTGTACAGAGAAATATCTGCTCCTACAACCAAAAGGGTGGTATCTAACTGAATGGTTGTCAATGTGTGCATTCAACTGACAGAGTTAAATTCACGTTTGGATTCAGCGGTTTACAAACCCTTTCTGTGCAGAATCCCAAAACCGGTAATTCCAGCTCACTGCCGGCATCCGTACTAAACAGCAGGAAACTTCGTCTAAAACTCAGGAGAAACGTTTCCTTGAAACTGCTCTGCTGTGCGTTCGTTCACCTAAGAGAGTTGAAACTATGTTGAGATTCAGCGAGTCAGAAACACGTTTCTTCTAGGAGCTGCGTTGGGATATTCCCGAGTGAATGGGACCATAGGCTGTACAGAGAAATATCTGCTTCTAAAACCAAAAGTGTGCTATCAAACTGAATGGTTGTCAATGTGTGCATTCAACTGACAGAGTTAAACTCACGTGTGGATTCAGCGGTTTGCAAACCCTTTCTGTGCAGAATCCCAAAACCGGTATTTCCAGCCCAATGCCGGCATACGTACTAAACAGCAGGAAACTTCGTCTAAGACTCAGGAGAAACGTTTCCTTGAAACTGCTCTGCTGTGCGTTCGTTCACCTAAGAGAGTTGAATCTATGTTGAGATTCAGCGAGTCAGAAACACGTTTCTTCTAGGAGCTGCGTTGGGATATTCCCGAGTGAATGGGACCATAGGCTGTACAGAGAAATATCTGCTTCTAAAACCAAAACGGAGCTATCTAACTGAATGGTTGTCAATGTGTGCATTCAACTGACAGAGTTAAACTCACGTGTGGATTCAGCGGTTTGCAAACCCTTTCTGTGCAGAATCCCAAAACCGGTATTTCCAGCCCAATGCCGGCATACGTACTAAACAGCAGGAAACTTCGTCTAAAACTCAGGAGAAACGTTTCCTTGAAACTGCTCTGCTGTGCGTTCGTTCACCTAAGAGAGATGAATCTATGTTGAGATTCAGCGAGTCAGAAACACGTTTCTTCTAGGAGCTGCGTTGGGATATTCCCGAGTGAATGGGACCATAGGCTGTACAGAGAAATATCTGCTTCTAAAACCAAAACGGAGCTATCTAACTGAATGGTTGTCAATGTGTGCATTCAACTGACAGAGTTAAACTCACATGTGGATTCAGCGGTTTGCAAACCCTTTCTGTGCAGAATCCCAAAACCGGTATTTCCAGCCCAATGCCGGCATACGTACTAAAGAGCAGGAAATTCGTCTAAAACTCAGGAGCAACGTTTCCTTGAAACTGCTCTGCTGTGCGTTCGTTCACCTAAGAGAGTTGAATCTATGTTGAGATTCAGCGAGTCAGAAACACGTTTCTTCTAGGAGCTGCTTTGGGATATTCCCGAGTGAATGGGACCATAGGCTGTACAGAGAAATATCTGCTTCTAAAACCAAAACGGAGCTATCTAACTGAATGGTTGTCAATGTGTGCATTCAACTGACAGAGTTAAACTCACATGTGGATTCAGCGGTTTGCAAACCCTTTCTGTGCAGAATCCCAAAACCGGTAATTCCAGCCCAATGCCGGCATACGTACTAAAGAGCAGGAAATTCGTCTAAAACTCAGGAGCAACGTTTCCTTGAAACTGCTCTGCTGTGCGTTCGTTCACCTAAGAGAGTTGAATCTATGTTGAGATTCAGCGGGTCAGAAACACGTTTCTTCTAGGAGCTGCTTTGGGATATTCCCGAGTGAATGGGACCATAGGCTGTACAGAGAAATATCTGCTCCTACAACCAAAAGGGTGGTATCTAACTGAATGGTTGTCAATGTGTGCATTCAACTGACAGAGTTAAACTCACATGTGGATTCAGCGGTTTGCAAACCCTTTCTGTGCAGAATCCCAAAACCGGTATTTCCAGCCCAATGCCGGCATACGTACTAAACAGCAGGAAACTTCGTCTAAAACTCAGGAGAAACGTTTCCTTGAAACTGCTCTGCTGTGCGTTCGTTCACCTAAGAGAATTGAAACTATGTTGAGAATCAGCGAGTCAGAAACACGTTTCTTCTAGGAGCTGCGTTGGGATATTCCCGAGTGAATGGGACCATAGGCTGTACAGAGAAATATCTGCTTCTAAAACCAAAAGTGTGCTATCAAACTGAATGGTTGTCAATGTGTGCATTCAACTGACAGAGTTAAACTCACGTGTGGATTCAGCGGTTTACAAACCCTTTCTGTGCAGAATCCCAAAACCGGTAATTCCAGCTCAATGCCGGCATCCGTACTAAACAGCAGGAAACTTCGTCTAAAACTCAAGAGAAACGTTTCCTTGAAACTGCTCTGCTGTGCGTTCGTTCACCTAAGAGAGTTGAAAGTATGTTGAGATTCACCGAGTCAGAAACACGTTTATGCTAGGAGCTGCGTTGGGATATTCCCGAGTGAATGGGACCATAGGCTGTACAGAGAAATATCTGCTTCTAAAACCAAAACGGAGCTATCTAACTGAATGGTTGTCAATGTGTGCATTCAACTGACAGAGTTAAACTGACGTGTGGATTCAGCGGTTTGCAAACCCTTTCTGTGCAGAATCCCAAAACCGGTATTTCCAGCCCAATGCCGGCATCCGTACTAAACAGCAGGAAACTTCGTCTAAAACTCAGGAGAAACGTTTCCTTGAAACTGCTCTGCTGTGCGTTCGATCACCTAAGAGAGTTGAATCTATGTTGAGATTCAGCGAGTCAGAAACACGTTTCTTCTAGGAGGTGCGTTGGGATATTCCCGAGTGAATGGGACCATAGGCTGTACAGAGAAATATCTGCTTCTAAAACCAAAAGTGTGCTATCAAACTGAATGGTTGTCAATGTGTGCATTCAACTGACAGAGTTAAACTCACGTGTGGATTCAGCGGTTTGCAAACCCTTTCTGTGCAGAATCCCAAAACCGGTATTTCCAGCCCAATGCCGGCATACGTACTAAACAGCAGGAAACTTCGTCTAAGACTCAGGAGAAACGTTTCCTTGAAACTGCTCTGCTGTGCGTTCGTTCACCTAAGAGAGTGGAATCTATGTTGAGATTCAGCGAGTCAGAAACACGTTTCTTCTAGGAGCTGCGTTGGGATATTCCCGAGTGAATGGGACCATAGGCTGTACAGAGAAATATCTGCTCCTACAACCAAAAGGGTGGTATCTAACTGAATGATTGTCAATGTGTGCATTCAACTGACAGAGTTAAATTCACGTTTGGATTCAGCGGTTTACAAACCCTTTCTGTGCAGAATCCCAAAACCGGTAATTCCAGCTCAATGCCGGCATCCATACTAAACAGCAGGAAACTTCGTCTAAAACTCAGGAGAAACGTTTCCTTGAAACTGCTCTGCTGTGCGTTCGTTCACCTAAGAGAATTGAAACTATGTTGAGATTCAGCGAGTCAGAAACACGTTTCTTCTAGGAGCTGCGTTGGGATATTCCCGAGTGAATGGGACCATAGGCTGTACAGAGAAATATCTGCTTCTAAAACCAAAAGTGTGCTATCAAACTGAATGGTTGTCAATGTGTGCATTCAACTGACAGAGTTAAACTCACGTTTGGATTCAGCGGTTTACAAACCCTTTCTGTACAGAATCCCAAAACCGGTAATTCCAGCTCAATGCCGGCATCCGTACTAAACAGCAGGAAACTTCGTCTAAAACTCAGGAAAACGTTTCCTTGAAACTGCTCTGCTGTGCGTTCGTTCACCTAAGAGAGTTGATACTATGTTGAGATTCAGCGAGTCAGAAACACGTTTATGCTAGGAGCTGCGTTGGGATATTCCCGAGTGAATGGGACCATAGGCTGTACAGAGAAATATCTGCTTCTGAAACCAAAACGGAGCTATCTAACTGAATGGTTGTCAATGTGTGCATTCAACTGACAGAGTTAAACTCACGTGTGGATTCAGCGGTTTGTAACCCTTTCTGTGCAGAATCCCAAAACTGGTATTTCCAGCCCAATGCCGGCATCCGTACTAAACAGCAGGAAACTTCGTCTAAAACTCAGGAGAAACGTTTCCTTGAAACTGCTCTGCTGTGCGTTCGTTCACCTAAGAGAGTTGAATCTATGTTGAGATTCAGCGAGTCAGAAACACGTTTCTTCTAGGAGCTGCGTTGGGATATTCCCGAGTGAATGGGACCATAGGCTGTACAGAGAAATATCTGCTTCTAAAACCAAAAGTGTGCTATCAAACTGAATGGTTATCAATGTGTGCATTCAACTGACAGAGTTAAACTCACGTGTGGATTCAGCGGTTTGCAAACCCTTTCTGTGCAGAATCCCAAAACCGGTATTTCCAGCCCAATGCCGGCATCCGTACTAAACAGCAGGAAACTTCGTCTAAAACTCAGGAGAAACGTTTCCTTGAAACTGCTCTGCTGTGCGTTCGTTCACCTAAGAGAGTTGAATCTATGTTGAGATTCAGCGAGTCAGAAACACGTTTCTTCTAGGAGCTGCGTTGGGATATTCCCGAGTGAATGGGACCATAGGCTGTACAGAGAAATATCTGCTTCTAAAACCAAAACGGAGCTATCTAACTGAATGGTTGTCAATGTGTGCATTCAACTGACAGAGTTAAACTCACGTGTGGATTCAGCGGTTTGCAAACCCTTTCTGTGCAGAATCCCAAAACCGGTATTTCCAGCCCAATGCCGGCATCCGTACTAAACAGCAGGAAACTTCGTCTAAAACTCAGGAGAAACGTTTCCTTGAAACTGCTCTGCTGTGCGTTCGATCACCTAAGAGAGTTGAATCTATGTTGAGATTCAGCGAATCAGAGACACGTTTCTTCTAGGAGGTGCGTTGGGATATTCCCGAGTGAATGGGACCATAGGCTGTACAGAGAAATATCTGCTCCTACAACCAAAAGGGTGGTATCTAACTGAATGGTTGTCAATGTGTGCATTCAACTGACAGAGTTAAACTCACGTTTGGATTCAGCGGTTTACAAACCCTTTCTGTGCAGAATCCCAAAACCGGTAATTCCAGCTCAATGCCGGCATCCGTACTAAACAGCAGGAAACTTCGTCTAAAACTCAGGAAAACGTTTCCTTGAAACTGCTCTGCTGTGCGTTCGTTCACCTAAGAGAGTTGAAACTATGTTGAGATTCAGCGAGTCAGAAACACGTTTATGCTAGGAGCTGCGTTGGGATATTCCCGAGTGAATGGGACCATAGGCTGTACAGAGAAATATCTGCTTCTGAAACCAAAACGGAGCTATCTAACTGAATGGTTGTCAATGTGTGCATTCAACTGACAGAGTTAAACTCACGTGTGGATTCAGCGGTTTGCAAACCATTTCTGTGCAGAATCCCAAATCCGGTATGTCCAGCCCAATGCCGGCATCCGTACTGAACAGCAGGAAACTTCGTCTAAAACTCAGGAGAAACGTTTCCTTGAAACTGCCCTGCTGTGCGTTCGTTCACCTAAGAGAGTTGAATCTATGTTGAGATTCAGCGAGTCAGAAACACGTTTCTTCTAGGAGCTGCGTTGGGATATTCCCGAGTGAATGGGACCATAGGCTGTACAGAGAAATATCTGCTTCTAAAACCAAAAGTGTGCTATCAAACTGAATGGTTGTCAATGTGTGCATTCAACTGACAGAGTTAAACTCACGTGTGGATTCAGCGGTTTGCCAACCCTTTCTGTGCAGAATCCCAAAACCGGTATTTCCAGCCCAATGCCGGCATACGTACTAAACAGCAGGAAACTTCGTCTAAAACTCAGGAGAAACGTTTCCTTGAAACTGCTCTGCTGTGCGTTCGTTCACCTAAGAGAGTTGAATCTATGTTGAGATTCAGCGAGTCAGAAACACGTTTCTTCTAGGAGCTGCGTTGGGATATTCCCGAGTGAATGGGACCATAGGCTGTACAGAGAAATATCTGCTTCTAAAATCAAAGGTGTGCTATCAAACTGAATGGTTGTCAATGTGTGCATTCAACTGACAGAGTTAAACTCACGTGTGGATTCAGCGGTTTGCAAACCCTTTCCGTGCAGAATCCCAAAACTGGTATTTCCAGCCCAATGCCGGCATCCGTACTAAACAGCAGGAAACTTCGTCTAAAACTCAGGAGAAACGTTTCCTTGAAACTGCTCTGCTGTGCGTTCGTTCACCTAAGAGAGTTGAATCTATGTTGAGATTCAGCGAGTCAGAAACACGTTTCTTCTAGGAGCTGCGTTGGGATATTCCCGAGTGAATGGGACCATAGGCTGTACAGAGAAATATCTGCTTCTAAAACCAAAACGGAGCTATCTAACTGAATGGTTGTCAATGTGTGCATTCAACTGACAGAGTTAAACTCACGTGTGGATTCAGCGGTTTGCAAACCCTTTCTGTGCAGAATCCCAAAACCGGTATTTCCAGCCCAATGCCGGCATCCGTACTAAACAGCAGGAAACTTCGTCTAAAACTCAGGAGAAACGTTTCCTTGAAACTGCTCTGCTGTGCGTTCGATCACCTAAGAGAGTTGAATCTATGTTGAGATTCAGCGAGTCAGAGACACGTTTCTTCTAGGAGGTGCGTTGGGATATTCCCGAGTGAATGGGACCATAGGCTGTACAGAGAAATATCTGCTCCTACAACCAAAAGGGTGGTATCTAACTGAATGGTTGTCAATGTGTGCATTCAACTGACAGAGTTAAACTCACGTTTGGATTCAGCGGTTTACAAACCCTTTCTGTGCAGAATCCCAAAACCGGTAATTCCAGCTCAATGCCGGCATCCGTACTAAACAGCAGGAAACTTCGTCTAAAACTCAGGAAAACGTTTCCTTGAAACTGCTCTGCTGTGCGTTCGTTCACCTAAGAGAGTTGAAACTATGTTGAGATTCAGCGAGTCAGAAACACGTTTATGCTAGGAGCTGCGTTGGGATATTCCCGAGTGAATGGGACCATAGGCTGTACAGAGAAATATCTGCTTCTGAAACCAAAACGGAGCTATCTAACTGAATGGTTGTCAAAGTGTGCATTCAACTGACAGAGTTAAACTCACGTGTGGATTCAGCGGTTTGCAAACCATTTCTGTGCAGAATCCCAAATCCGGTATGTCCAGCCCAATGCCGGCATCCGTACTGAACAGCAGGAAACTTCGTCTAAAACTCAGGAGAAACGTTTCCTTGAAACTGCTCTGCTGTGCGTTCGTTCACCTAAGAGAGTTGAATCTATGTTGAGATTCAGCGAGTCAGAAACACGTTTCGTCTAGGAGCTGCGTTGGGATATTCCCGAGTGAATGGGACCATAGACTGTACAGAGAAATATCTGCTTCTAAAACCAAAAGTGTGCTATCAAACTGAATGGTTGTCAATGTGTGCATTCAACTGACAGAGTTAAACTCACGTGTGGATTCAGCGGTTTGCCAACCCTTTCTGTGCAGAATCCCAAAACCGGTATTTCCAGCCCAATGCCGGCATCCGTACTAAACAGCAGGAAACTTCGTCTAAAACTCAGGAGAAACGTTTCCTTGAAACTGCTCTGCTGTGCGTTCGTTCACCTAAGAGAGTTGAATCTATGTTGAGATTCAGCGAGTCAGAAACACGTTTCTTCTAGGAGCTGCGTTGGGATATTCCCGAGTGAATGGGACCATAGGCTGTACAGAGAAATATCTGCTTCTAAAACCAAAAGTGTGCTATCAAACTGAAAGGTTGTCAATGTGTGCATTCAACTGACAGAGTTAAACTCACGTGTGGATTCAGCGGTTTGCAAACCCTTTCTGTGCAGAATCCCAAAACTGGTATTTCCAGCCCAATGCCGGCATCCGTACTAAACAGCAGGAAACTTCGTCTAAAACTCAGGAGAAACGTTTCCTTGAAACTGCTCTGCTGTGCGTTCGTTCACCTAAGAGAGTTGAATCTATGTTGAGATTCAGCGAATCAGAAACACGTTTCTTCTAGGAGCTGCGTTGGGATATTCCCGAGTGAATGGGACCATAGGCTGTACTGAGAAATATCTGCTTCTAAAACCAAAACGGAGCTATCTAACTGAATGGTTGTCAATGTGTGCATTCAACTGACAGAGTTAAACTCACGTGTGGATTCAGCGGTTTGCAAACCCTTTCTGTGCAGAATCCCAAAACCGGTATTTCCAGCCCAATGCCGTCATACGTACTAAACAGCAGGAAACTTCGTCTAAAACTCAGGAGAAACGTTTCCTTGAAACTGCTCTGCTGTGCGTTCGTTCACCTAAGAGAGTTGAATCTATGTTGAGATTCAGCGAGTCAGAAACACGTTTCTTCTAGGAGCTGCGTTGGGATATTCCCGAGTGAATGGGACCATAGGCTGAACAGAGAAATATCTGCTTCTAAAACCAAAACGGAGCTATCTAAGTGAATGGTTGTCAATGTGTGCATTCAACTGACAGAGTTAAACTCACGTTTGGATTCAGCGGTTTACAAACCCTTTCTGTGCAGAATCCCAAAACCGGTAATTCCAGCTCAATGCCGGCATCCGTACTAAACAGCAGGAAACTTCGTCTAAAACTCAGGAGAAACGTTTCCTTGAAACTGCTCTGCTGTGCGTTCGTTCACCTAAGAGAGTTGAAACTATGTTGAGATTCAGCGAGTCAGAAACACGTTTCTTCTAGGAGCTGCGTTGGGATATTCCCGAGTGAATGGGACCATAGGCTGTACAGAGAAATATCTGCTTCTAAAACCAAAACGGAGCTATGTAACTGATTGGTTGTCAATGTGTGCATTCAACTGACAGAGTTAAACTCACGTGTGGATTCAGCGGTTTGCAAACCCTTTCTGTGCAGAATCCCAAAACCGGTATTTCCAGCCCAATGCCGGCATCCGTACTAAACAGCAGGAAACTTCGTCTAAAACTCAGGAGAAACGTTTCCTTGAAACTGCTCTGCTGTGCGTTCGTTCACCTAAGAGAGTTGAAACTATGTTGAGATTCAGCGAGTCAGAAACACGTTTCTTCTAGGAGCTGCGTTGGGATATTCCCGAGTGAATGGGACCATAGGCTGTACAGAGAAATATCTGCTTCTAAAACCAAAAGTGTGCTATCAAACTGAATGGTTGTCAATGTGTGCATTCAACTGACAGAGTTAAACTCACGTGTGGATTCAGCGGTTTGCAAACCATTTCTGTGCAGAATCCCAAAACCGGTATTTCCAGCCCAATGCCGGCATACGTACTAAACAGCAGGAAACTTCGTCTAAAACTCAGGAGAAACGTTTCCTTGAAACTGCTCTGCTGTGCGTTCGATCACCTAAGAGAGTTGAATCTATGTTGAGATTCAGCGAGTCAGAAACACGTTTCTTCTAGGAGGTGTGTTGGGATATTCCCGAGTGAATGGGACCATAGGCTGTACAGAGAAATATCTGCTCCTACAACCAAAAGGGTGGTATCTAACTGAATGGTTGTCAATGTGTGCATTCAACTGACAGAGTTAAACTCACGTTTGGATTCAGCGGTTTACAAACCCTTTCTATGCAGAATCCCAAAACCGGTAATTCCAGCTCAATGCCGGCATCCGTACTAAACAGCAGGAAACTTCGTCTAAAACTCAGGAAAACGTTTCCTTGAAACTGCTCTGCTGTGCGTTCGTTCACCTAAGAGAGTTGAAACTATGTTGAGATTCAGCGAGTCAGAAACACGTTTCTTCTAGGAGCTGCGTTGGGATATTCCCGAGTGAATGGGACCATAGGCTGTACAGAGAAATATCTGCTTCTAAAACCAAAACGGAGCTATCTAACTGAATGGTTGTCAATGTGTGCATTCAACTGACAGAGTTAAACTCACGTTTGGATTCAGCGGTTTACAAACCCTTTCTGTGCAGAATCCCAAAACCGGTAATTCCAGCTCAATGCCGGCATCCGTACTAAACAGCAGGAAACTTCGTCTAAAACTCAGGAGAAACGTTTCCTTGAAACTGCTCTGCTGTGCGTTCGTTCACCTAAGAGAGTTGAAACTATGTTGAGATTCAGCGAGTCAGAAACACGTTTCTTCTAGGAGCTGCGTTGGGATATTCCCGAGTGAATGGGACCATAGGCTGTACAGAGAAATATCTGCTTCTAAAACCAAAACGGAGCTATGTAACTGATTGGTTGTCAATGTGTGCATTCAATTGACAGAGTTAAACTCACGTGTGGATTCAGCGGTTTGCAAACCCTTTCTGTGCAGAATCCCAAAACCGGTATTTCCAGCCCAATGCCGGCATCCGTACTAAACAGCAGGAAACTTCGTCTAAAACTCAGGAGAAACGTTTCCTTGAAACTGCTCTGCTGTGCGTTCGTTCACCTAAGAGAGTTGAAACTATGTTGAGATTCAGCGAGTCAGAAACACGTTTATGCTAGGAGCTGCGTTGGGATATTCCCGAGTGAATGGGACCATAGGCTGTACAGAGAAATATCTGCTTCTGAAACCAAAACGGAGCTATCTAACTGAATGGTTGTCAATGTGTGCATTCAACTGACAGAGTTAAACTCACGTGTGGATTCAGCGGTTTGCAAAGCATTTCTGTGCAGAATCCCAAATCCGGTATGTCCAGCCCAAATCCGGTATGTCCAGCCCAATGCCGGCATCCGTACTAAACAGCAGGAAACTTCGTCTAAAACTCAGGAGAAACGTTTCCTTGAAACTGCTCTGCTGTGCGTTCGTTCACCTAAGAGAGTTGAATCTATGTTGAGATTCAGCGAGTCAGAAACACGTTTCTTCTAGGAGCTGCGTTGGGATATTCCCGAGTGAATGGGACCATAGGCTGTACAGAGAAATATCTGCTTCTAAAACCAAAAGTGTGCTATCAAACTGAATGGTTGTCAATGTGTGCATTCAACTGACAGAGTTAAACTCACGTGTGGATTCAGCGGTTTGCAAACCCTTTCTGTGCAGAATCCCAAAACTGGTATTTCCAGCCCAATGCCGGCATCCGTACTAAACAGCAGGAAACTTCGTCTAAAACTCAGGAGAAACGTTTCCTTGAAACTGCTCTGCTGTGCGTTCGTTCACCTAAGAGAGTTGAATCTATGTTGAGATTCAGCGAATCAGAAACACGTTTCTTCTAGGAGCTGCGTTGGGATATTCCCGAGTGAATGGGACCATAGGCTGTACAGAGAAATATCTGCTTCTAAAACCAAAACGGAGTTATCTAACTGAATGGTTGTCAATGTGTGCATTCAACTGACAGAGTTAAACTCACGTGTGGATTCAGCGGTTTGCAAACCCTTTCTGTGCAGAATCCCAAAACCGGTATTTCCAGCCCAATGCCGGCATACGTACTAAGCAGCAGGAAACTTCGTCTAAAACTCAGGAGAAACGTTTCCTTGAAACTGCTCTGCTGTGCGTTCGTTCACCTAAGAGAGTTGAATCTATGTTGAGATTCAGCGAGTCAGAAAAACGTTTCTTCTAGGAGCTGCGTTGGGATATTCCCGAGTGAATGGGACCATAGGCTGTACAGAGAAATATCTGCTTCTAAAACCAAAACGGAGCTATCTAAGTGAATGGTTGTCAATGTGTGCATTCAACTGACAGAGTTAAACTCACGTTTGGATTCAGCGGTTTACAAACCCTTTCTGTGCAGAATCCCAAAACCGGTAATTCCAGCTCAATGCCGGCATCCGTACTAAACAGCAGGAAACTTCGTCTAAAACTCAGGAGAAACGTTTCCTTGAAACTGCTCTGCTGTGCGTTCGTTCACCTAAGAAACTTGAAACTATGTTGAGATTCAGCGAGTCAGAAACACGTTTATGCTAGGAGCTGCGTTGGGATATTCCCGAGTGAATGGGACCATAGTCTGTACAGAGAAATATCTGCTTCTAAAACCAAAACGGAGCTATCTAACTGATTGGTTGTCAATGTGTGCATTCAATTGACAGAGTTAAACTCACGTGTGGATTCAGCGGTTTGCAAACCCTTTCTGTGCAGAATCCCAAAACCGGTATTTCCAGCCCAATGCCGGCATCCGTACTAAACAGCAGGAAACTTCGTCTAAAACTCAGGAGAAACGTTTCCTTGAAACTGCTCTGCTGTGCGTTCGATCACCTAAGAGAGTTGAATCTATGTTGAGATTCAGCGAGTCAGAAACACGTTTCTTCTAGGCGGTGCGTTGGGATATTCCCGAGTGAATGGTACCATAGGCTGTACAGAGAAATATCTGCTCCTACAACCAAAAGGGTGGTATCTAACTGAATGGTTGTCAATGTGTGCATTCAACTGACAGAGTTAAATTCACGTTTGGATTCAGCGGTTTACAAACCCTTTCTGTGCAGAATCCCAAAACCGGTAATTCCAGCTCAATGCCGGCATCCGTACTAAACAGCAGGAAACTTCGTCTAAAACTCAGGAGAAACGTTTCCTTGAAACTGCTCTGCTGTGCGTTCGTTCACCTAAGAGAGTTGAAACTATGTTGAGATTCAGCGAGTCAGAAACACGTTTCTTCTAGGAGCTGCGTTGGGATATTCCCGAGTGAATGGGACCATAGGCTGTACAGAGAAATATCTGCTTCTAAAACCAAAAGTGTGCTATCAAACTGAATGGTTGTCAATGTGTGCATTCAACTGACAGAGTTAAACTCACGTGTGGATTCAGCGGTTTGCAAACCCTTTCTGTGCAGAATCCCAAAACCGGTATTTCCAGCCCAATGCCGGCATCCGTACTAAACAGCAGGAAACTTCGTCTAAAACTCAGGAGAAACGTTTCCTTGAAACTGCTCTGCTGTGCGTTCGATCACCTAAGAGAGTTGAATCTATGTTGAGATTCAGCGAGTCAGAAACACGTTTCTTCTAGGAGGTGAGTTGGGATATTCCCGAGTGAATGGGACCATAGGCTGTACAGAGAAATATCTGCTCCTACAACCAAAAGGGTGGTATCTAACTGAATGGTTGTCAATGTGTGCATTCAACTGACAGAGTTAAACTCACGTTTGGATTCAGCGGTTTACAAACCCTTTCTGTGCAGAATCCCAAAACCGGTAATTCCAGCTCAATGCCGGCATCCGTACTAAACAGCAGGAAACTTCGTCTAAAACTCAGGAAAACGTTTCCTTGAAACTGCTCTGCTGTGCGTTCGTTCACCTAAGAGAGTTGAAACTATGTTGCGATTCAGCGAGTCACAAACACGTTTATGCTAGGAGCTGCGTTGGGATATTCCCGAGTGAATGGGACCATAGGCTGTACAGAGAAATATCTGCTTCTGAAACCAAAACGGAGCTATCTAACTGAATGGTTGTCAATGTGTGCATTCAACTGACAGAGTTAAACTCACGTGTGGATTCAGCGGTTTGCAAACCCTTTCTGTGCAGAATCCCAAATCCGGTATGTCCAGCCCAATGCCGGCATCCGTACTAAACAGCAGGAAACTTCGTCTAAAACTCAGGAGAAACGTTTCCTTGAAACTGCTCTGCTGTGCGTTCGTTCACCTAAGAGAGTTGAATCTATGTTGAGATTCAGCGAGTCAGAAACACGTTTCTTCTAGGAGCTGCGTTGGGATATTCCCGAGTGAATGGGACCATAGGCTGTACAGAGAAATATCTGCTTCTAAAACCAAAAGTGTGCTATCAAACTGAATGGTTGTCAATGTGTGCATTCAACTGACAGAGTTAAACTCACGTGTGGATTCAGCGGTTTGCAAACCCTTTCTGTGCAGAATCCCAAAACTGGTATTTCCAGCCCAATGCCGGCATCCGTACTAAACAGCAGGAAACTTCGTCTAAAACTCAGGAGAAACGTTTCCTTGAAACTGCTCTGCTGTGCGTTCGTTCACCTAAGAGAGTTGAATCTATGTTGAGATTCAGCGAATCAGAAACACGTTTCTTCTAGGAGCTGCGTTGGGATATTCCCGAGTGAATGGGACCATAGGCTGTACAGAGAAATATCTGCTTCTAAAACCAAAACGGAGCTATCTAAGTGAATGGTTGTCAATGTGTGCATTCAACTGACAGAGTTAAACTCACGTTTGGATTCAGCGGTTTACAAACCCTTTCTGTGCAGAATCCCAAAACCGGTAATTCCAGCTCAATGCCGGCATCCGTACTAAACAGCAGGAAACTTCGTCTAAAACTCAGGAGAAACGTTTCCTTGAAACTGCTCTGCTGTGCGTTCGTTCACCTAAGAAACTTGAAACTATGTTGAGATTCAGCGAGTCAGAAACACGTTTATGCTAGGAGCTGCGTTGGGATATTCCCGAGTGAATGGGACCATAGTCTGTACAGAGAAATATCTGCTTCTAAAACCAAAACGGAGCTATCTAACTGATTGGTTGTCAATGTGTGCATTCAATTGACAGAGTTAAACTCACGTGTGGATTCAGCGGTTTGCAAACCCTTTCTGTGCAGAATCCCAAAACCGGTATTTCCAGCCCAATGCCGGCATCCGTACTAAACAGCAGGAAACTTCGTCTAAAACTCAGGAGAAACGTTTCCTTGAAACTGCTCTGCTGTGCGTTCGATCACCTAAGAGAGTTGAATCTATGTTGAGATTCAGCGAGTCAGAAACACGTTTCTTCTAGGCGGTGCGTTGGGATATTCCCGAGTGAATGGTACCATAGGCTGTACAGAGAAATATCTGCTCCTACAACCAAAAGGGTGGTATCTAACTGAATGGTTGTCAATGTGTGCATTCAACTGACAGAGTTAAATTCACGTTTGGATTCAGCGGTTTACAAACCCTTTCTGTGCAGAATCCCAAAACCGGTAATTCCAGCTCAATGCCGGCATCCGTACTAAACAGCAGGAAACTTCGTCTAAAACTCAGGAGAAACGTTTCCTTGAAACTGCTCTGCTGTGCGTTCGTTCACCTAAGAGAGTTGAAACTATGTTGAGATTCAGCGAGTCAGAAACACGTTTCTTCTAGGAGCTGCGTTGGGATATTCCCGAGTGAATGGGACCATAGGCTGTACAGAGAAATATCTGCTTCTAAAACCAAAAGTGTGCTATCAAACTGAATGGTTGTCAATGTGTGCATTCAACTGACAGAGTTAAACTCACGTGTGGATTCAGCGGTTTGCAAACCCTTTCTGTGCAGAATCCCAAAACCGGTATTTCCAGCCCAATGCCGGCATCCGTACTAAACAGCAGGAAACTTCGTCTAAAACTCAGGAGAAACGTTTCCTTGAAACTGCTCTGCTGTGCGTTCGATCACCTAAGAGAGTTGAATCTATGTTGAGATTCAGCGAGTCAGAAACACGTTTCTTCTAGGAGGTGAGTTGGGATATTCCCGAGTGAATGGGACCATAGGCTGTACAGAGAAATATCTGCTCCTACAACCAAAAGGGTGGTATCTAACTGAATGGTTGTCAATGTGTGCATTCAACTGACAGAGTTAAACTCACGTTTGGATTCAGCGGTTTACAAACCCTTTCTGTGCAGAATCCCAAAACCGGTAATTCCAGCTCAATGCCGGCATCCGTACTAAACAGCAGGAAACTTCGTCTAAAACTCAGGAAAACGTTTCCTTGAAACTGCTCTGCTGTGCGTTCGTTCACCTAAGAGAGTTGAAACTATGTTGCGATTCAGCGAGTCACAAACACGTTTATGCTAGGAGCTGCGTTGGGATATTCCCGAGTGAATGGGACCATAGGCTGTACAGAGAAATATCTGCTTCTGAAACCAAAACGGAGCTATCTAACTGAATGGTTGTCAATGTGTGCATTCAACTGACAGAGTTAAACTCACGTGTGGATTCAGCGGTTTGCAAACCCTTTCTGTGCAGAATCCCAAATCCGGTATGTCCAGCCCAATGCCGGCATCCGTACTAAACAGCAGGAAACTTCGTCTAAAACTCAGGAGAAACGTTTCCTTGAAACTGCTCTGCTGTGCGTTCGTTCACCTAAGAGAGTTGAATCTATGTTGAGATTCAGCGAGTCAGAAACACGTTTCTTCTAGGAGCTGCGTTGGGATATTCCCGAGTGAATGGGACCATAGGCTGTACAGAGAAATATCTGCTTCTAAAACCAAAAGTGTGCTATCAAACTGAATGGTTGTCAATGTGTGCATTCAACTGACAGAGTTAAACTCACGTGTGGATTCAGCGGTTTGCAAACCCTTTCTGTGCAGAATCCCAAAACTGGTATTTCCAGCCCAATGCCGGCATCCGTACTAAACAGCAGGAAACTTCGTCTAAAACTCAGGAGAAACGTTTCCTTGAAACTGCTCTGCTGTGCGTTCGTTCACCTAAGAGAGTTGAATCTATGTTGAGATTCAGCGAATCAGAAACACGTTTCTTCTAGGAGCTGCGTTGGGATATTCCCGAGTGAATGGGACCATAGGCTGTACAGAGAAATATCTGCTTCTAAAACCAAAACGGAGCTGTCTAACTGAATGGTTGTCAATGTGTGCATTCAACTGACAGAGTTAAACTCACGTGTGGATTCAGCGGTTTGCAAACCCTTTCTGTGCAGAATCCCAAAACCGGTATTTCCAGCCCAATGCCGGCATACGTACTAAACAGCAGGAAACTTCGTCTAAAACTCAGGAGAAACGTTTCCTTGAAACTGCTCTGCTGTGCGTTCGTTCACCTAAGAGAGTTGAATCTATGTTGAGATTCAGCGAGTCAGAAACACGTTTCTTCTAGGAGCTGCGTTGGGATATTCCCGAGTGAATGGGACCATAGGCTGTACAGAGAAATATCTGCTTCTAAAACCAAAACGGAGCTATCTAAGTGAATGGTTGTCAATGTGTGCATTCAACTGACAGAGTTAAACTCACATTTGGATTCAGCGGTTTACAAACCCTTTCTGTGCAGAATCCCAAAACCGGTAATTCCAGCTCAATGCCGGCATCCGTACTAAACAGCAGGAAACTTCGTCTAAAACTCAGGAGAAACGTTTCCTTGAAACTGCTCTGCTGTGCGTTCGTTCACCTAAGAAACTTGAAACTATGTTGAGATTCAGCGAGTCAGAAACACGTTTATGCTAGGAGCTGCGTTGGGATATTCCCGAGTGAATGGGACCATAGTCTGTACAGAGAAATATCTGCTTCTAAAACCAAAACGGAGCTATCTAACTGATTGGTTGTCAATGTGTGCATTCAATTGACAGAGTTAAACTCACGTGTGGATTCAGCGGTTTGCAAACCCTTTCTGTGCAGAATCCCAAAACCGGTATTTCCAGCCCAATGCCGGCATCCGTACTAAACAGCAGGAAACTTCGTCTAAAACTCAGGAGAAACGTTTCCTTGAAACTGCTCTGCTGTGCGTTCGATCACTTAAGAGAGTTGAATCTATGTTGAGATTCAGCGAGTCAGAAACACGTTTCTTCTAGGCGGTGCGTTGGGATATTCCCGAGTGAATGGTACCATAGGCTGTACAGAGAAATATCTGCTCCTACAACCAAAAGGGTGGTATCTAACTGAATGGTTGTCAATGTGTGCATTCAACTGACAGAGTTAAATTCACGTTTGGATTCAGCGGTTTACAAACCCTTTCTGTGCAGAATCCCAAAACCGGTAATTCCAGCTCAATGCCGGCATCCGTACTAAACAGCAGGAAACTTCGTCTAAAACTCAGGAGAAACGTTTCCTTGAAACTGCTCTGCTGTGCGTTCGTTCACCTAAGAGAGTTGAAACTATGTTGAGATTCAGCGAGTCAGAAACACGTTTCTTCTAGGAGCTGCGTTGGGATATTCCCGAGTGAATGGGACCATAGGCTGTACAGAGAAATATCTGCTTCTAAAACCAAAAGTGTGCTATCAAACTGAATGGTTGTCAATGTGTGCATTCAACTGACAGAGTTAAACTCACGTGTGGATTCAGCGGTTTGCAAACCCTTTCTGTGCAGAATCCCAAAACCGGTATTTCCAGCCCAATGCCGGCATCCGTACTAAACAGCAGGAAACTTCGTCTAAAACTCAGGAGAAACGTTTCCTTGAAACTGCTCTGCTGTGCGTTCGATCACCTAAGAGAGTTGAATCTATGTTGAGATTCAGCGAGTCAGAAACACGTTTCTTCTAGGAGGTGAGTTGGGATATTCCCGAGTGAATGGGACCATAGGCTGTACAGAGAAATATCTGCTCCTACAACCAAAAGGGTGGTATCTAACTGAATGGTTGTCAATGTGTGCATTCAACTGACAGAGTTAAACTCACGTTTGGATTCAGCGGTTTACAAACCCTTTCTGTGCAGAATCCCAAAACCGGTAATTCCAGCTCAATGCCGGCATCCGTACTAAACAGCAGGAAACTTCGTCTAAAACTCAGGAAAACGTTTCCTTGAAACTGCTCTGCTGTGCGTTCGTTCACCTAAGAGAGTTGAAACTATGTTGCGATTCAGCGAGTCAGAAACACGTTTATGCTAGGAGCTGCATTGGGATATTCCCGAGTGAATGGGACCATAGGCTGTACAGAGAAATATCTGCTTCTGAAACCAAAACGGAGCTATCTAACTGAATGGTTGTCAATGTGTGCATTCAACTGACAGAGTTAAACTCACGTGTGGATTCAGCGGTTTGCAAACCCTTTCTGTGCAGAATCCCAAATCCGGTATGTCCAGCCCAATGCCGGCATCCGTACTAAACAGCAGGAAACTTCGTCTAAAACTCAGGAGAAACGTTTCCTTGAAACTGCTCTGCTGTGCGTTCGTTCACCTAAGAGAGTTGAATCTATGTTGAGATTCAGCGAGTCAGAAACACGTTTCTTCTAGGAGCTGCGTTGGGATATTCCCGAGTGAATGGGACCATAGGCTGTACAGAGAAATATCTGCTTCTAAAACCAAAAGTGTGCTATCAAACAGAATGGTTGTCAATGTGTGCATTCAACTGACAGAGTTAAACTCACGTGTGGATTCAGCGGTTTGCAAACCCTTTCTGTGCAGAATCCCAAAACCGGTATTTCCAGCCCAATGCCGGCATCCGTACTAAAGAGCAGGAAACTTCGTCTAAAACTCAGGAGAAACGTTTCCTTGAAACTGCTCTGCTGTGCGTTCGTTCACCTAAGAGAGTTGAATCTATGTTGAGATTCAGCGAGTCAGAAACACGTTTCTTCTAGGAGCTGCGTTGGGATATTCCCGAGTGAATGGGATCATAGGCTGTACAGAGAAATATCTGCTTCTAAAACCAAAAGTGTGCTATCAAACTGAATGGTTGTCAATGTGTGCATTCAACTGACAGAGTTAAACTCACGTGTGGATTCAGCGGTTTGCAAACCCTTTCTGTGCAGAATCCCAAAACTGGTATTTCCAGCCCAATGCCGGCATCCGTACTAAACAGCAGGAAACTTCGTCTAAAACTCAGGAGAAACGTTTCCTTGAAACTGCTCTGCTGTGCGTTCGATCACCTAAGAGAGTTGAATCTATGTTGAGATTCAGCGAGTCAGAAACACGTTTCTTCTAGGCGGTGTGTTGGGATATTCCCGAGTGAATGGTACCATAGGCTGTACAGAGAAATATCTGCTCCTACAACCAAAAGGGTGGTATCTAACTGAATGGTTGTCAATGTGTGCATTCAACTGACAGAGTTAAATTCACGTTTGGATTCAGCGGTTTACAAACCCTTTCTGTGCAGAATCCCAAAACCGGTAATTCCAGCTCAATGCCGGCATCCGTACTAAACAGCAGGAAACTTCGTCTAAAACTCAGGAGAAACGTTTCCTTGAAACTGCTCTGCTGTGCGTTCGTTCACCTAAGAGAGTTGAAACTATGTTGAGATTCAGCGAGTCAGAAACACGTTTCTTCTAGGAGCTGCGTTGGGATATTCCCGAGTGAATGGGACCATAGGCTGTACAGAGAAATATCTGCTTCTAAAACCAAAAGTGTGCTATCAAACTGAATGGTTGTCAATGTGTGCATTCAACTGACAGAGTTAAACTCACGTGTGGATTCAGCGGTTTGCAAACCCTTTCTGTGCAGAATCCCAAAACCGGTATTTCCAGCCCAATGCCGGCATCCGTACTAAACAGCAGGAAACTTCGTCTAAAACTCAGGAGAAACGTTTCCTTGAAACTGCTCTGCTGTGCGTTCGATCACCTAAGAGAGTTGAATCTATGTTGAGATTCAGCGAGTCAGAAACACGTTTCTTCTAGGCGGTGCGTTGGGATATTCCCGAGTGAATGGTACCATAGGCTGTACAGAGAAATATCTGCTCCTACAACCAAAAGGGTGGTATCTAACTGAATGGTTGTCAATGTGTGCATTCAACTGACAGAGTTAAATTCACGTTTGGATTCAGCGGTTTACAAACCCTTTCTGTGCAGAATCCCAAAACCGGTAATTCCAGCTCAATGCCGGCATCCGTACTAAACAGCAGGAAACTTCGTCTAAAACTCAGGAGAAACGTTTCCTTGAAACTGCTCTGCTGTGCGTTCGTTCACCTAAGAGAGTTGAAACTATGTTGAGATTCAGCGAGTCAGAAACACGTTTCTTCTAGGAGCTGCGTTGGGATATTCCCGAGTGAATGGGACCATAGGCTGTACAGAGAAATATCTTCTTCTAAAACCAAAAGTGTGCTATCAAACTGAATGGTTGTCAATGTGTGCATTCAACTGACAGAGTTAAACTCACGTGTGGATTCAGCGGTTTGCAAACCCTTTCTGTGCAGAATCCCAAAACCGGTATTTCCAGCCCAATGCCGGCATCTGTACTAAACAGCAGGAAACTTCGTCTAAAACTCAGGAGAAACGTTTCCTTGAAACTGCTCTGCTGTGCGTTCGATCACCTAAGAGAGTTGAATCTATGTTGAGATTCAGCGAGTCAGAAACACGTTTCTTCTAGGAGGTGCGTTGGGATATTCCCGAGTGAATGGGACCATAGGCTGTACAGAGAAATATCTGCTCCTACAACCAAAAGGGTGGTATCTAACTGAATGGTTGTCAATGTGTGCATTCAACTGACAGAGTTAAACTCACGTTTGGATTCAGCGGTTTACAAACCCTTTCTGTGCAGAATCCCAAAACCGGTAATTCCAGCTCAATGCCGGCATCCGTACTAAACAGCAGGAAACTTCGTCTAAAACTCAGGAAAACGTTTCCTTGAAACTGCTCTGCTGTGCGTTCGTTCACCTAAGAGAGTTGAAACTATGTTGAGATTCAGCGAGTCAGAAACACGTTTCTTCTAGGAGCTGCGTTGGGATATTCCCGAGTGAATGGGACCATAGGCTGTACAGAGAAATATCTGCTTCTAAAACCAAAAGTGTGCTATCAAACTGAATGGTTGTCAATGTGTGCATTCAACTGACAGAGTTAAACTCACGTGTGGATTCAGCGGTTTGCAAACCCTTTCTGTGCAGAATCCCAAAACCGGTATTTCCAGCCCAATGCCGGCATCTGTACTAAACAGCAGGAAACTTCGTCTAAAACTCAGGAGAAACGTTTCCTTGAAACTGCTCTGCTGTGCGTTCGATCACCTAAGAGAGTTGAATCTATGTTGAGATTCAGCGAGTCAGAAACACGTTTCTTCTAGGAGGTGCGTTGGGATATTCCCGAGTGAATGGGACCATAGGCTGTACAGAGAAATATCTGCTCCTACAACCAAAAGGGTGGTATCTAACTGAATGGTTGTCAATGTGTGCATTCAACTGACAGAGTTAAACTCACGTTTGGATTCAGCGGTTTACAAACCCTTTCTGTGCAGAATCCCAAAACCGGTAATTCCAGCTCAATGCCGGCATCCGTACTAAACAGCAGGAAACTTCGTCTAAAACTCAGGAAAACGTTTCCTTGAAACTGCTCTGCTGTGCGTTCGTTCACCTAAGAGAGTTGAAACTATGTTACGATTCAGCGAGTCAGAAACACGTTTATGCTAGGAGCTGCGTTGGGATATTCCCGAGTGAATGGGACCATAGGCTGTACAGAGAAATATCTGCTTCTGAAACCAAAACGGAGCTATCTAACTGAATGGTTGTCAATGTGTGCATTCAACTGACAGAGTTAAACTCACGTGTGGATTTAGCGGTTTGCAAACCATTTCTGTGCAGAATCCCAAATCCGGTATGTCCAGCCCAATGCCGGCATCCGTACTAAACAGCAGGAAACTTCGTCTAAAACTCAGGAGAAACGTTTCCTTGAAACTGCTCTGCTGTGCGTTCGTTCACCTAAGAGAGTTGAATCTATGTTGAGATTCAGCGAGTCAGAAACACGTTTCTTCTAGGAGCTGCGTTGGGATATTCCCGAGTGAATGGGACCATAGGCTGTACAGAGAAATATCTGCTTCTAAAACCAAAAGTGTGCTATCAAACAGAATGGTTGTCAATGTGTGCATTCAACTGACAGAGTTAAACTCACGTGTGGATTCAGCGGTTTGCAAACCCTTTCTGTGCAGAATCCCAAAACCGGTATTTCCAGCCCAATGCCGGCATCCTAACTAAAGAGCAGGAAACTTCGTCTAAAACTCAGGAGAAACGTTTCCTTGAAACTGCTCTGCTGTGCGTTCGATCACCTAAGAGAGTTGAATCTATGTTGAGATTCAGCGAGTCAGAAACACGTTTCTTCTAGGCGGTGCGTTGGGATATTCCCGAGTGAATGGTACCATAGGCTGTACAGAGAAATATCTGCTCCTACAACCAAAAGGGTGGTATCTAACTGAATGGTTGTCAATGTGTGCATTCAACTGACAGAGTTAAATTCACGTTTGGATTCAGCGGTTTACAAACCCTTTCTGTGCAGAATCCCAAAACCGGTAATTCCAGCTCAATGCCGGCATCCGTACTAAACAGCAGGAAACTTCGTCTAAAACTCAGGAGAAACGTTTCCTTGAAACTGCTCGGCTGTGCGTTCGTTCACCTAAGAGAGTTGAAACTATGTTGAGATTCAGCGAGTCAGAAACACGTTTCTTCTAGGAGCTGCGTTGGGATATTCCCGAGTGAATGGGACCATAGGCTGTACAGAGAAATATCTGCTTCTAAAACCAAAAGTGTGCTATCAAACTGAATGGTTGTCAATGTGTGCATTCAACTGACAGAGTTAAACTCACGTGTGGATTCAGCGGTTTGCAAACCCTTTCTGTGCAGAATCCCAAAACCGGTATTTCCAGCCCAATGCCGGCATCTGTACTAAACAGCAGGAAACTTCGTCTAAAACTCAGGAGAAACGTTTCCTTGAAACTGCTCTGCTGTGCGTTCGATCACCTAAGAGAGTTGAATCTATGTTGAGATTCAGCGAGTCAGAAACACGTTTCTTCTAGGAGGTGCGTTGGGATATTCCCGAGTGAATGGGACCATAGGCTGTACAGAGAAATATCTGCTCCTACAACCAAAAGGGTGGTATCTAACTGAATGGTTGTCAATGTGTGCATTCAACTGACAGAGTTAAACTCACGTTTGGATTCAGCGGTTTACAAACCCTTTCTGTGCAGAATCCCAAAACCGGTAATTCCAGCTCAATGCCGGCATCCGTACTAAACAGCAGGAAACTTCGTCTAAAACTCAGGAAAACGTTTCCTTGAAACTGCTCTGCTGTGCGTTCGTTCACCTAAGAGAGTTGAAACTATGTTGAGATTCAGCGAGTCAGAAACACGTTTCTTCTAGGAGCTGCGTTGGGATATTCCCGAGTGAATGGGACCATAGGCTGTACAGAGAAATATCTGCTTCTAAAACCAAAAGTGTGCTATCAAACTGAATGGTTGTCAATGTGTGCATTCAACTGACAGAGTTAAACTCACGTGTGGATTCAGCGGTTTGCAAACCCTTTCTGTGCAGAATCCCAAAACCGGTATTTCCAGCCCAATGCCGGCATCTGTACTAAACAGCAGGAAACTTCGTCTAAAACTCAGGAGAAACGTTTCCTTGAAACTGCTCTGCTGTGCGTTCGATCACCTAAGAGAGTTGAATCTATGTTGAGATTCAGCGAGTCAGAAACACGTTTCTTCTAGGAGGTGCGTTGGGATATTCCCGAGTGAATGGGACCATAGGCTGTACAGAGAAATATCTGCTCCTACAACCAAAAGGGTGGTATCTAACTGAATGGTTGTCAATGTGTGCATTCAACTGACAGAGTTAAACTCACGTTTGGATTCAGCGGTTTACAAACCCTTTCTGTGCAGAATCCCAAAACCGGTAATTCCAGCTCAATGCCGGCATCCGTACTAAACAGCAGGAAACTTCGTCTAAAACTCAGGAAAACGTTTCCTTGAAACTGCTCTGCTGTGCGTTCGTTCACCTAAGAGAGTTGAAACTATGTTACGATTCAGCGAGTCAGAAACACGTTTATGCTAGGAGCTGCGTTGGGATATTCCCGAGTGAATGGGACCATAGGCTGTACAGAGAAATATCTGCTTCTGAAACCAAAACGGAGCTATCTAACTGAATGGTTGTCAATGTGTGCATTCAACTGACAGAGTTAAACTCACGTGTGGATTTAGCGGTTTGCAAACCATTTCTGTGCAGAATCCCAAATCCGGTATGTCCAGCCCAATGCTGGCATCCGTACTAAACAGCAGGAAAGTTCGTCTAAAACTCAGGAGAAACGTTTCCTTGAAACTGCTCTGCTGTGCGTTCGTTCACCTAAGAGAGTTGAATCTATGTTGAGATTCAGCGAGTCAGAAACACGTTTCTTCTAGGAGCTGCGTTGGGATATTCCCGAGTGAATGGGACCATAGGCTGTACAGAGAAATATCTGCTTCTAAAACCAAAAGTGTGCTATCAAACAGAATGGTTGTCAATGTGTGCATTCAACTGACAGAGTTAAACTCACGTGTGGATTCAGCGGTTTGCAAACCCTTTCTGTGCAGAATCCCAAAACCGGTATTTCCAGCCCAATGCCGGCATCCTAACTAAAGAGCAGGAAACTTCGTCTAAAACTCAGGAGAAACGTTTCCTTGAAACTGCTCTGCTGTGCGTTCGTTCACCTAAGAGAGTTGAATCTATGTTGAGATTCAGCGAGTCAGAAACACGTTTCTTCTAGGAGCTGCGTTGGGATATTCCCGAGTGAATGGGACCATAGGCTGTACAGAGAAATATCTGCTTCTAAAACCAAAAGTGTGCTATCAAACTGAATGGTTGTCAATGTGTGCATTCAACTGACAGAGTTAAACTCACGTGTGGATTCAGCGGTTTGCAAACCCTTTCTGTGCAGAATCCCAAAACTGGTATTTCCAGCCCAATGCCGGCATCCGTACTAAACAGCAGGAAACTTCGTCTAAAACTCAGGAGAAACGTTTCCTTGAAACTGCTCTGCTGTGCGTTCGTTCACCTAAGAGAGTTGAATCTATGTTGAGATTCAGCGAATCAGAAACACGTTTCTTCTAGGAGCTGCGTTGGGATATTCCCGAGTGAATGGGACCATAGGCTGTACAGAGAAATATCTGCTTCTAAAACCAAAACGGAGCTATCTAACTGAATGGTTGTCAAAGTGTGCATTCAACTGACAGAATTAAACTCACGTGTGGATTCAGCGGTTTGCAAACCCTTTCTGTGCAGAATCCCAAAACCGGTATTTCCAGCCCAATGCTGGCATACGTACTAAACAGCAGGAAACTTCGTCTAAAACTCAGGAGAAACGTTTCCTTGAAACTGCTCGGCTGTGCGTTCGTTCACCTAAGAGAGTTGAATCTATGTTGAGATTCAGCGAGTCAGAAACACGTTTCTTCTAGGAGCTGCGTTGGGATATTCCCGAGTGAATGGGACCATAGGCTGTACAGAGAAATATCTGCTTCTAAAACCAAAACGGAGCTATCTAAGTGAATGGTTGTCAATGTGTGCATTCAACTGACAGAGTTAAACTCACGTTTGGATTCAGCGGTTTACAAACCCTTTCTGTGCAGAATCCCAAAACCGGTAATTCCAGCTCAATGCCGGCATCCGTACTAAACAGCAGGAAACTTCGTCTAAAACTCAGGAGAGACGTTTCCTTGAAACTGCTCTGCTGTGCGTTCGTTCACCTAAGAGAGTTGAAACTATGTTGAGATTCAGCGAGTCAGAAACACGTTTATGCTAGGAGCTGCGTTGGGATATTTCCGAGTGAATGGGACCATAGGCTGTACAGAGAAATATCTGCTTCTAAAACCAAAACGGAGCTATCTAACTGATTGGTTGTCAATGTGTGCATTCAATTGACAGAGTTAAACTCACGTGTGGATTCAGCGGTTTGCAAACCCTTTCTGTGCAGAATCCCAAAACCGGTATTTCCAGCCCAATGCCGGCATCCGTACTAAACAGCAGGAAACTTCGTCTAAAACTCAGGAGAAACGTTTCCTTGAAACTGCTCTGCTGTGCGTTCGATCACCTAAGAGAGTTGAATCTATGTTGAGATTCAGCGAGTCAGAAACACGTTTCTTCTAGGCGGTGCGTTGGGATATTCCCGAGTGAATGGTACCATAGGCTGTACAGAGAAATATCTGCTCCTACAACCAAAAGGGTGGTATCTAACTGAATGGTTGTCAATGTGTGCATTCAACTGACAGAGTTAAATTCACGTTTGGATTCAGCGGTTTACAAACCCTTTCTGTGCAGAATCCCAAAACCGGTAATTCCAGCTCACTGCCGGCATCCGTACTAAACAGCAGGAAACTTCGTCTAAAACTCAGGAGAAACGTTTCCTTGAAACTGCTCTGCTGTGCGTTCGTTCACCTAAGAGAGTTGAAACTATGTTGAGATTCAGCGAGTCAGAAACACGTTTCTTCTAGGAGCTGCGTTGGGATATTCCCGAGTGAATGGGACCATAGGCTGTACAGAGAAATATCTGCTTCTAAAACCAAAAGTGTGCTATCAAACTGAATGGTTGTCAATGTGTGCATTCAACTGACAGAGTTAAACTCACGTGTGGATTCAGCGGTTTGCAAACCCTTTCTGTGCAGAATCCCAAAACCGGTATTTCCAGCCCAATGCCGGCATACGTACTAAACAGCAGGAAACTTCGTCTAAGACTCAGGAGAAACGTTTCCTTGAAACTGCTCTGCTGTGCGTTCGTTCACCTAAGAGAGTTGAATCTATGTTGAGATTCAGCGAGTCAGAAACACGTTTCTTCTAGGAGCTGCGTTGGGATATTCCCGAGTGAATGGGACCATAGGCTGTACAGAGAAATATCTGCTTCTAAAACCAAAACGGAGCTATCTAACTGAATGGTTGTCAATGTGTGCATTCAACTGACAGAGTTAAACTCACGTGTGGATTCAGCGGTTTGCAAACCCTTTCTGTGCAGAATCCCAAAACCGGTATTTCCAGCCCAATGCCGGCATACGTACTAAACAGCAGGAAACTTCGTCTAAAACTCAGGAGAAACGTTTCCTTGAAACTGCTCTGCTGTGCGTTCGTTCACCTAAGAGAGATGAATCTATGTTGAGATTCAGCGAGTCAGAAACACGTTTCTTCTAGGAGCTGCGTTGGGATATTCCCGAGTGAATGGGACCATAGGCTGTACAGAGAAATATCTGCTTCTAAAACCAAAACGGAGCTATCTAACTGAATGGTTGTCAATGTGTGCATTCAACTGACAGAGTTAAACTCACATGTGGATTCAGCGGTTTGCAAACCCTTTCTGTGCAGAATCCCAAAACCGGTATTTCCAGCCCAATGCCGGCATACGTACTAAAGAGCAGGAAATTCGTCTAAAACTCAGGAGCAACGTTTCCTTGAAACTGCTCTGCTGTGCGTTCGTTCACCTAAGAGAGTTGAATCTATGTTGAGATTCAGCGAGTCAGAAACACGTTTCTTCTAGGAGCTGCTTTGGGATATTCCCGAGTGAATGGGACCATAGGCTGTACAGAGAAATATCTGCTTCTAAAACCAAAACGGAGCTATCTAACTGAATGGTTGTCAATGTGTGCATTCAACTGACAGAGTTAAACTCACATGTGGATTCAGCGGTTTGCAAACCCTTTCTGTGCAGAATCCCAAAACCGGTAATTCCAGCCCAATGCCGGCATACGTACTAAAGAGCAGGAAATTCGTCTAAAACTCAGGAGCAACGTTTCCTTGAAACTGCTCTGCTGTGCGTTCGTTCACCTAAGAGAGTTGAATCTATGTTGAGATTCAGCGGGTCAGAAACACGTTTCTTCTAGGAGCTGCTTTGGGATATTCCCGAGTGAATGGGACCATAGGCTGTACAGAGAAATATCTGCTCCTACAACCAAAAGGGTGGTATCTAACTGAATGGTTGTCAATGTGTGCATTCAACTGACAGAGTTAAACTCACATGTGGATTCAGCGGTTTGCAAACCCTTTCTGTGCAGAATCCCAAAACCGGTATTTCCAGCCCAATGCCGGCATACGTACTAAACAGCAGGAAACTTCGTCTAAAACTCAGGAGAAACGTTTCCTTGAAACTGCTCTGCTGTGCGTTCGTTCACCTAAGAGAATTGAAACTATGTTGAGAATCAGCGAGTCAGAAACACGTTTCTTCTAGGAGCTGCGTTGGGATATTCCCGAGTGAATGGGACCATAGGCTGTACAGAGAAATATCTGCTTCTAAAACCAAAAGTGTGCTATCAAACTGAATGGTTGTCAATGTGTGCATTCAACTGACAGAGTTAAACTCACGTGTGGATTCAGCGGTTTACAAACCCTTTCTGTGCAGAATCCCAAAACCGGTAATTCCAGCTCAATGCCGGCATCCGTACTAAACAGCAGGAAACTTCGTCTAAAACTCAAGAGAAACGTTTCCTTGAAACTGCTCTGCTGTGCGTTCGTTCACCTAAGAGAGTTGAAAGTATGTTGAGATTCACCGAGTCAGAAACACGTTTATGCTAGGAGCTGCGTTGGGATATTCCCGAGTGAATGGGACCATAGGCTGTACAGAGAAATATCTGCTTCTAAAACCAAAACGGAGCTATCTAACTGAATGGTTGTCAATGTGTGCATTCAACTGACAGAGTTAAACTGACGTGTGGATTCAGCGGTTTGCAAACCCTTTCTGTGCAGAATCCCAAAACCGGTATTTCCAGCCCAATGCCGGCATCCGTACTAAACAGCAGGAAACTTCGTCTAAAACTCAGGAGAAACGTTTCCTTGAAACTGCTCTGCTGTGCGTTCGATCACCTAAGAGAGTTGAATCTATGTTGAGATTCAGCGAGTCAGAAACACGTTTCTTCTAGGAGGTGCGTTGGGATATTCCCGAGTGAATGGGACCATAGGCTGTACAGAGAAATATCTGCTTCTAAAACCAAAAGTGTGCTATCAAACTGAATGGTTGTCAATGTGTGCATTCAACTGACAGAGTTAAACTCACGTGTGGATTCAGCGGTTTGCAAACCCTTTCTGTGCAGAATCCCAAAACCGGTATTTCCAGCCCAATGCCGGCATACGTACTAAACAGCAGGAAACTTCGTCTAAGACTCAGGAGAAACGTTTCCTTGAAACTGCTCTGCTGTGCGTTCGTTCACCTAAGAGAGTGGAATCTATGTTGAGATTCAGCGAGTCAGAAACACGTTTCTTCTAGGAGCTGCGTTGGGATATTCCCGAGTGAATGGGACCATAGGCTGTACAGAGAAATATCTGCTTCTAAACCAAAAGTGTGCTATCTAACTGAATGGTTGTCAATATGTGCATTCAACTGACAGAGTTAAACTCACGTGTGGATTCAGCGGTTTGCAAACCCTTTCTGTGCAGAATCCCAAAACCGGTATTTCCAGCCCAATGACGGCATACGTACTAAACAGCAGGAAACTTCGTCTAAGACTCAGGAGAAACGTTTCCTTGAAACTGCTCTGCTGTGCGTTCGTTCACCTAAGAGAGTTGAATCTATGTTGAGATTCAGCGAGTCAGAAACACGTTTCTTCTAGGAGCTGCTTTGGGATATTCCGGAGTGAATGGGACCATAGGCTGTACAGAGAAATATCTGCTTCTAAAACCAAAAGTGTGCTATCAAACTGAATGGTTGTCAATGTGTGCATTCAACTGACAGAGTTAAACTCACGTGTGGATTCAGCAGTTTACAAACCCTTTCTGTGCAGAATCCCAAAACCGGTATTTCCAGCCCAATGCCGGCATCCGTACTAAAGAGCAGGAAACTTCGTCTAAAACTCAGGAGAAACGTTTCCTTGAAACTGCTCTGCTGTGCGTTCGTTCACCTAAGAGAGTTGAATCTATGTTGAGATTCAGCGAGTCAGAAACACGTTTCTTCTAGGAGCTGCGTTGGGATATTCCCGAGTGAATGGGACCATAGGCTGTACCGAGAAATATCTGCTTCTAAAACCAAAACGGAGCTATCTAACTGAATGGTTGTCAATGTGTGCATTCAACTGACAGAGTTAAACTCACATGTGGATTCAGCGGTTTGCAAACCCTTTCTGTGCAGAATCCCAAAACCGGTATTTCCAGCCCAATGCCGGCATCCGTACTAAACAGCAGGAAACTTCGTCTAAAACTCAGGAGAAACGTTTCCTTGAAACTGCTCTGCTGTGCGTTCGATCACCTAAGAGAGTTGAATCTATGTTGAGATTCAGCGAGTCAGAAACACGTTTCTTCTAGGAGGTGCGTTGGGATATTCCCGAGTGAATGGGACCATAGGCTGTACAGAGAAATATCTGCTCCTACAACCAAAAGGGTGGTATCTAACTGAATGGTTGTCAATGTGTGCATTCAACTGACAGAGTTAAACTCACGTTTGGATTCAGCGGTTTACAAACCCTTTCTGTGCAGAATCCCAAAACCGGTAATTCCAGCTCAATGCCGGCATCTGTACTAAACAGCAGGAAACTTCGTCTAAAACTCAGGAGAAACGTTTCCTTGAAACTGCTCTGCTGTGCGTTCGTTCACCTAAGAGAGTTGAAACTATGTTGAGATTCAGCGAGTCAGAAACACGTTTATGCTAGGAGCTGCGTTGGGATATTCCCGAGTGAATGGGACCATAGGCTGTACAGAGAAATATCTGCTTCTGAAACCAAAACGGAGCTATCTAACTGAATGGTTGTCAATGTGTGCATTCAACTGACAGAGTTAAACTCACATGTGGATTCAGCGGTTTGCAAACCCTTTCTGTGCAGAATCCCAAAACCGGTATTTCCAGCCCAATGCCGGCATACGTACTAAAGAGCAGGAAATTCGTCTAAAACTCAGGAGAAACGTTTCCTTGAAACTGCTCTGCTGTGCGTTCGTTCACCTAAGAGAGTTGAATCTATGTTGAGATTCAGCGAGTCAGAAACACGTTTCTTCTAGGAGCTGCTTTGGGATATTCCCGAGTGAATGGGACCATAGGCTGTACAGAGAAATATCTGCTTCTAAAACCAAAACGGAGCTATCTAACTGAATGGTTGTCAATGTGTGCATTCAACTGACAGAGTTAAACTCACGTGTGGATTCAGCGGTTTGCAAACCCTTTATGTGCAGAATCCCAAAACCGGTATTTCCAGCCCAATGCCGGCATCCGTACTAAACAGCAGGAAACTTCGTCTAAAACTCAGGAGAAACGTTTCCTTGAAACTGCTCTGCTGTGCGTTCGTTCACCTAAGAGAGTTGAATCTATGTTGAGATTCAGCGAGTCAGAAACACGTTTCTTCTAGGAGCTGCGTTGGGATATTCCCGAGTGAATGGGACCATAGGCTGTACAGAGAAATATCTGCTTCTAAAACCAAAAGTGTGGTATCAAACTGAATGGTTGTCAATGTGTGCATTCAACTGACAGAGTTAAACTCACGTGTGGATTCAGCGGTTTGCAAACCCTTTCTGTGCAGAATCCCAAAACCGCTATTTCCAGCCCAATGCCGGCATCCGTACTAAACAGCAGGAAACTTCGTCTAAAACTCAGGCGCAACGTTTCCTTGAAACTGCTCTGCTGTGCGTTCCTTCAACTAAGAGAGTTGAATCTATGTTGAGATTCAGCGAGTCAGAAACACGTTTCTTCTAGGAGCTGCTTTGGGATATTCCCGAGTGAATGGGACCATAGGCTGTACAGAGAAATATCTGCTTCTAAAACCAAAACGGAGCTATCTAACTGAATGGTTGTCAATGTGTGCATTCAACTGACAGAGTTAAACTCACATGTGGATTCAGCGGTTTGCAAACCCTTTCTGTGCAGAATCCCAAAACCGGTATTTCCAGCCCAATGCCGGCATACGTACTAAAGAGCAGGAAATTCGTCTAAAACTCAGGAGCAACGTTTCCTTGAAACTGCTCTGCTGTGCGTTCGTTCACCTAAGAGAGTTGAATCTATGTTGAGATTCAGCGAGTCAGAAACACGTTTCTTCTAGGAGCTGCTTTGGGATATTCCCGAGTGAATGGGACCATAGGCTGTACAGAGAAATATCTGCTTCTAAAACCAAAACGGAGCTATCTAACTGAATGGTTGTCAATGTGTGCATTCAACTGACAGAGTTAAACTCACGTGTGGATTCAGCGGTTTGCAAACCCTTTCTGTGCAGAATCCCAAAACCGGTATTTCCAGCCCAATGCCGGCATCCGTACTAAACAGCAGGAAACTTCGTCTAAAACTCAGGAGAAACGTTTCCTTGAAACTGCTCTGCTGTGCGTTCGTTCACCTAAGAGAGTTGAATCTATGTTGAGATTCAGCGAGTGAGAAACACGTTTCTTCTAGGAGCTGCGTTGGGATATTCCCGAGTGAATGGGACCATAGGCTGTACAGAGAAATATCTGCTTCTAAAACCAAAAGTGTGCTATCAAACTGAATGGTTGTCAATGTGTGCATTCAACTGACAGAGTTAAACTCACGTGTGGATTCAGCGGTTTGCAAACCCTTTCTGTGCAGAATCCCAAAACCGCTATTTCCAGCCCAATGCCGGCATCCGTACTAAACAGCAGGAAACTTCGTCTAAAACTCAGGAGAAACGTTTCCTTGAAACTGCTCTGCTGTGCGTTCGTTCACCTAAGAGAGTTGAATCTATGTTGAGATTCAGCGAGTGAGAAACACGTTTCTTCTAGGAGCTGCGTTGGGATATTCCCGAGTGAATGGGACCATAGGCTGTACCGAGAAATATCTGCTTCTAAAACCAAAAGTGTGCTATCTAACTGAATGGTTGTCAATGTGTGCATTCAACTGACAGAGTTAAACTCACATGTGGATTCAGCGGTTTGCAAACCCTTTCTGTGCAGAATCCCAAAACCGGTATATCCAGCCCAATGCCGGCATACGTACTAAAGAGCAGGAAACTTCGTCTAAAACTCAGGAGCAACGTTTCCTTGAAACTGCTCTGCTGTGCGTTCGTTCACCTAAGAGAGTTGAATCTATGTTGAGATTCAGCGAGTCAAAAACACGTTTCTTCTAGGAGGTGCGTTGGTATATTCCCGAGTGAATGGGACCATAGGCTGTACAGAGAAATATCTGCTTCTAAAACCAAAAGTGTGCTATCAAACTGAATGGTTGTCAATGTGTGCATTCAACTGACAGAGTTAAACTCACGTGTGGATTCAGCGGTTTGCAAACCCTTTCTGTGCAGAATCCCAAAACCGGTATTTCCAGCCCAATGCCGGCATACGTACTAAACAACAGGAAGCTTCGTCTAAGACTCAGGAGAAACGTTTCCTTGAAACTGCTCTGCTGTGCGTTCGTTCACCTAAGAGAGTTGAATCTATGTTGAGATTCAGCGAGTCAGAAACACGTTTCGTCTAGGAGCTGCGTTGGGATATTCCCGAGTGAATGGGACCATAGGCTGTACCGAGAAATATCTGCTTCTAAAACCAAAACGGAGCTATCTAACTGAATGGTTGTCAATGTGTGCATTCAACTGACAGAGTTAAACTCACGTGTGGATTCAGCGGTTTGCAAACCCTTTCTGTGCAGAATCCCAAAACCGGTATTTCCAGCCCAATGCCGGCATACGTACTAAAGAGCAGGAAATTCGTCTAAAACTCAGGAGCAACGTTTCCTTGAAACTGCTCTGCTGTGCGTTCGTTCACCTAAGATTGTTGAATCTATGTTGAGATTCAGCGAGTCAGAAACACGTTTCTTCTAGGAGCTGCTTTGGGATATTCCCGAGTGAATGGGACCATAGGCTGTACAGAGAAATATCTGCTTCTAAAACCAAAACGGAGCTATCTAACTGAATGGTTGTCAATGTGTGCATTCAACTGACAGAGTTAAACTCACGTGTGGATTCAGCGGTTTGCAAACCCTTTATGTGCAGAATCCCAAAACCGGTATTTCCAGCCCAATGCCGGCATCCGTACTAAACAGCAGGAAACTTCGTCTAAAACTCAGGAGAAACGTTTCCTTGAAACTGCTCTGCTGTGCGTTCGTTCACCTAAGAGAGTTGAATCTATGTTGAGATTCAGCGAGTCAGAAGCACGTTTCTTCTAGGAGCTGCGTTGGGATATTCCCGAGTGAATGGGACCATAGGCTGTACAGAGAAATATCTGCTTCTAAAACCAAAAGTGTGCTATCAAACTGAATGGTTGTCAATGTGTGCATTCAACTGACAGAGTTAAACTCACGTGTGGATTCAGCGGTTTGCAAACCCTTTCTGTGCAGAATCCCAAAACCGCTATTTCCAGCCCAATGCCGGCATCCGTACTAAACAGCAGGAAACTTCGTCTAAAACTCAGGAGAAACGTTTCCTTGAAACTGCTCTGCTGTGCGTTCGTTCACCTAAGAGAGTTGAATCTATGTTGAGATTCAGCGAGTCAAAAACACGTTTCTTCTAGGAGGTGCGTTGGTATATTCCCGAGTGAATGGGACCATAGGCTGTACAGAGAAATATCTGCTTCTAAAACCAAAAGTGTGCTATCAAACTGAATGGTTGTCAATGTGTGCATTCAACTGACAGAGTTAAACTCACGTGTGGATTCAGCGGTTTGCAAACCCTTTCTGTGCAGAATCCCAAAACCTCTATTTCCAGCCCAATGCCGGCATCCGTACTAAACAGCAGGAAACTTCGTCTAAAACTCAGGAGAAACGTTTCCTTGAAACTGCTCTGCTGTGCGTTCGCTCACCTAAGAGAGTTGAATCTATGTTGAGATTCAGCGAGTCAGAAACACGTTTCTTCTAGGAGCTGCGTTGGGATATTCCCGAGTGAATGGGACCATAGGCTGTACCGAGAAATATCTGCTTCTAAAACCAAAACGGAGCTATCTAACTGAATGGTTGTCAATGTGTGCATTCAACTGACAGAGTTAAACTCACGTGTGGATTCAGCGGTTTGCAAACCCTTTCTGTGCAGAATCCCAAAACCGGTATTTCCAGCCCAATGCCGGCATACGTACTAAAGAGCAGGAAATTCGTCTAAAACTCAGGAGCAACGTTTCCTTGAAACTGCTCTGCTGTGCGTTCGTTCACCTAAGAGAGTTGAATCTATGTTGAGATTCAGCGAGTCAGAAACACGTTTCTTCTAGGAGCTGCTTTGGGATATTCCCGAGTGAATGGGACCATAGGCTGTACAGAGAAATATCTGCTTCTAAAACCAAAACGGAGCTATCTAACTGAATGGTTGTCAATGTGTGCATTCAACTGACAGAGTTAAACTCACGTGTGGGTTCAGCGGTTTGCAAACCCTTTCTGTGCAGAATCCCAAAACCGGTATTTCCAGCCCAATGCCGGCATCCGTACTAAACAGCAGGAAACTTCGTCTAAAACTCAGGAGAAACGTTTCCTTGAAACTGCTCTGCTGTGCGTTCGTTCACCTAAGAGAGTTGAATCTATGATGAGATTCAGCGAGTCAGAAGCACGTTTCTTCTAGGAGCTGCGTTGGGATATTCCCGAGTGAATGGGACCATAGGCTGTACAGAGAAATATCTGCTTCTAAAACCAAAAGTGTGCTATCAAACTGAATGGTTGTCAATGTGTGCATTCAACTGACAGAGTTAAACTCACGTGTGGATTCAGCGGTTTGCAAACCCTTTCTGTGCAGAATCCCAAAACCGCTATTTCCAGCCCAATGCCGGCATCCGTACTAAACAGCAGGAAACTTCGTCTAAAACTCAGGAGAAACGTTTCCTTGAAACTGCTCTGCTGTGCGTTCGTTCACCTAAGAGAGTTGAATCTATGTTGAGATTCAGCGAGTCAGAAACACGTTTCTTCTAGGAGCTGCGTTGTGATATTCCCGAGTGAATGGGACCATAGGCTGTACCGAGAAATATCTGCTTCTAAAACCAAAACGGAGCTATCTAACTGAATGGTTGTCAATGTGTGCATTCAACTGACAGAGTTAAACTCACGTGTGGATTCAGCGGTTTGCAAACCCTTTCTGTGCAGAATCCCAAAACCGGTATTTCCAGCCCAATGCCGGCATACGTACTAAAGAGCAGGAAATTCGTCTAAAACTCAGGAGCAACGTTTCCTTGAAACTGCTCTGCTGTGCGTTCGTTCACCTAAGATTGTTGAATCTATGTTGAGATTCAGCGAGTCAGAAACACGTTTCTTCTAGGAGCTGCTTTGGGATATTCCCGAGTGAATGGGACCATAGGCTGTACAGAGAAATATCTGCTTCTAAAACCAAAACGGAGCTATCTAACTGAATGGTTGTCAATGTGTGCATTCAACTGACAGAGTTAAACTCACGTGTGGATTCAGCGGTTTGCAAACCCTTTATGTGCAGAATCCCAAAACCGGTATTTCCAGCCCAATGCCGGCATCCGTACTAAACAGCAGGAAATTTCGTCTAAAACTCAGGAGAAACGTTTCCTTGAAACTGCTCTGCTGTGCGTTCGTTCACCTAAGAGAGTTGAATCTATGTTGAGATTCAGCGAGTCAGAAGCACGTTTCTTCTAGGAGCTGCGTTGGGATATTCCCGAGTGAATGGGACCATAGGCTGTACAGAGAAATATCTGCTTCTAAAACCAAAAGTGTGCTATCCAACTGAATGGTTGTCAATGTGTGCATTCAACTGACAGAGTTAAACTCACGTGTGGATTCAGCGGTTTGCAAACCCTTTCTGTGCAGAATCCCAAAACCGCTATTTCCAGCCCAATGCCGGCATCCGTACTAAACAGCAGGAAACTTCGTCTAAAACTCAGGAGAAACGTTTCCTTGAAACTGCTCTGCTGTGCGTTCGTTCACCTAAGAGAGTTGAATCTATGTTGAGATTCAGCGAGTCAAAAACACGTTTCTTCTAGGAGGTGCGTTGGTATATTCCCGAGTGAATGGGACCATAGGCTGTACAGAGAAATATCTGCTTCTAAAACCAAAAGTGTGCTATCAAACTGAATGGTTGTCAATGTGTGCATTCAACTGACAGAGTTAAACTCACGTGTGGATTCAGCGGTTTGCAAACCCTTTCTGTGCAGAATCCCAAAACCGCTATTTCCAGCCCAATGCCGGCATCCGTACTAAACAGCAGGAAACTTCGTCTAAAACTCAGGAGAAACGTTTCCTTGAAACTGCTCTGCTGTGCGTTCGTTCACCTAAGAGAGTTGAATCTATGTTGAGATTCAGCGAGTCAGAAACACGTTTCTTCTAGGAGCTGCGTTGGGATATTCCCGAGTGAATGGGACCATAGGCTGTACCGAGAAATATCTGCTTCTAAAACCAAAACGGAGCTATCTAACTGAATGGTTGTCAATGTGTGCATTCAACTGACAGAGTTAAACTCACGTGTGGATTCAGCGGTTTGCAAACCCTTTCTGTGCAGAATCCCAAAACCGGTATTTCCAGCCCAATGCCGGCATACGTACTAAAGAGCAGGAAATTCGTCTAAAACTCAGGAGCAACGTTTCCTTGAAACTGCTCTGCTGTGCGTTCGTTCACCTAAGAGAGTTGAATCTATGTTGAGATTCAGCGAGTCAGAAACACGTTTCTTCTAGGAGCTGCTTTGGGATATTCCCGAGTGAATGGGACCATAGGCTGTACAGAGAAATATCTGCTTCTAAAACCAAAACGGAGCTATCTAACTGAATGGTTGTCAATGTGTGCATTCAACTGACAGAGTTAAACTCACGTGTGGGTTCAGCGGTTTGCAAACCCTTTATGTGTAGAATCCCAAAACCGGTATTTCCAGCCCAATGCCGGCATCCGTACTAAACAGCAGGAAACTTCGTCTAAAACTCAGGAGAAACGTTTCCTTGAAACTGCTCTGCTGTGCGTTCGTTCACCTAAGAGAGTTGAATCTATGATGAGATTCAGCGAGTCAGAAGCACGTTTCTTCTAGGAGCTGCGTTGGGATATTCCCGAGTGAATGGGACCATAGGCTGTACAGAGAAATATCTGCTTCTAAAACCAAAAGTGTGCTATCAAACTGAATGGTTGTCAATGTGTGCATTCAACTGACAGAGTTAAACTCACGTGTGGATTCAGCGGTTTGCAAACCCTTTCTGTGCAGAATCCCAAAACCGCTATTTCCAGCCCAATGCCGGCATCCGTACTAAACAGCAGGAAACTTCGTCTAAAACTCAGGAGAAACGTTTCCTTGAAACTGCTCTGCTGTGCGTTCGTTCACCTAAGAGAGTTGAATCTATGTTGAGATTCAGCGAGTCAGAAACACGTTTCTTCTAGGAGCTGCGTTGTGATATTCCCGAGTGAATGGGACCATAGGCTGTACCGAGAAATATCTGCTTCTAAAACCAAAACGGAGCTATCTAACTGAATGGTTGTCAATGTGTGCATTCAACTGACAGAGTTAAACTCACATGTGGATTCAGCGGTTTGCAAACCCTTTCTGTGCAGAATCCCAAAACCGGTATTTCCAGCCCAATGCCGGCATACGTACTAAAGAGCAGGAAACTTCGTCTAAAACTCAGGAGCAACGTTTCCTTGAAACTGCTCTGCTGTGCGTTCGTTCACCTAAGAGAGTTGAATCTATGTTGAGATTCAGCGAGTCAGAAACACGTTTCTTCTAGGAGCTGCTTTGGGATATTCCCGAGTGAATGGGACCATAGGCTGTACAGAGAAATATCTGCTTCTAAAACCAAAACGGAGCTATCTAACTGAGTGGTTGTCAATGTGTGCATTCAACTGACAGAGATAAACTCACGTGTGGATTCAGCCGTTTGCAAACCCTTTATGTGCAGAATCCCAAAACCGGTATTTCCAGCCCAATGCCGGCATCCGTACTAAACAGCAGGAAACTTCGTCTAAAACTCAGGAGAAACGTTTCCTTGAAACTGCTCTGCTGTGCGTTCGTTCACATAAGAGAGTTGAAACTATGTTGAGATTCAGCGAGTCAGAAACACGTTTATGCTAGGAGCTGCGTTGGGATATTCCCGAGTGAATGGGACCATAGGCTGTACAGAGAAATATCTGCTTCTGAAACCAAAACGGAGCTATCTAACTGAATGGTTGTCAATGTGTGCATTCAACTGACAGAGTTAAACTCACGTGTGGATTCAGCGGTTTGTAACCCTTTCTGTGCAGAATCCCAACACTGGTATTTCCAGCCCAATGCCGGCATCCGTACTAAACAGCAGGAAACTTCGTCTAAAACTCAGGAGAAACGTTTCCTTGAAACTGCTCTGCTGTGCGTTCGTTCACCTAAGAGAGCTGAATCTATGTTGAGATTCAGCGAGTCAGAAACACGTTTCTTCTAGGAGCTGCGTTGGGATATTCCCGAGTGAATGGGACCATAGGCTGTACAGAGAAATATCTGCTTCTAAAACCAAAAGTGTGCTATCAAACTGAATGGTTGTCAATGTGTGCATTCAACTGACAGAGTTAAACTCACGTGTGGATTCAGCGGTTTGCAAACCCTTTCTGTGCAGAATTCCAAAACCGGTATTTCCAGCCCAATGCCGGCATCCGTACTAAACAGCAGGAAACTTCGTCTAAAACTCAGGAGAAACGTTTCCTTGAAACTGCTCTGCTGTGCGTTCGTTCACCTAAGAGAGTTGAATCTATGTTGAGATTCAGCGAGTCAGAAACACGTTTCTTCTAGGAGCTGCGTTGGGATATTCCCGAGTGAATGGGACCATAGGCTGTACAGAGAAATATCTGCTTCTAAACCAAAAGTGTGCTATCAAACTGAATGGTTGTCAATGTGTGCATTCAACTGACAGAGTTAAACTCACGTGTGGATTCAGCGGTTTGCAAACCCTTTCTGTGCAGAATCCCAAAACCGGTATTTCCAGCCCAATGCCGACATACGTACTAAACAGCAGGAAACTTCGTCTAAAACTCAGGAGAAACGTTTCCTTGAAACTGCTCTGCTGTGCGTTCGTTCACCTAAGAGAGTTGAATCTATGTTGAGATTCAGCGAGTGAGAAACACGTTTCTTCTAGGAGCTGCGTTGGGATATTCCCGAGTGAATGGGACCATAGGCTGTACCGAGAAATATCTGCTTCTAAAACCAAAAGTGTGCTATCTAACTGAATGGTTGTCAATGTGTGCATTCAACTGACAGAGTTAAACTCACATGTGGATTCAGCGGTTTGCAAACCCTTTCTGTGCAGAATCCCAAAACCGGTATTTCCAGCCCAATGCCGGCATACGTACTAAAGAGCAGGAAACTTCGTCTAAAACTCAGGAGCAACGTTTCCTTGAAACTGCTCTGCTGTGCGTTCGTTCACCTAAGAGAGTTGAATCTATGTTGAGATTCAGCGAGTCAGAAACACGTTTCTTCTAGGAGCTGCTTTGGGATATTCCCGAGTGAATGGGACCATAGGCTGTACAGAGAAATATCTGCTTCTAAAACCAAAACGGAGCTATCTAACTGAATGGTTGTCAATGTGTGCATTCAACTGACAGAGTTAAACTCACGTGTGGATTCAGCGGTATGCAAACCCTTTATGTGCAGAATCCCAAAACCGGTATTTCCAGCCCAATGCCGGCATCCGTACTAAACAGCAGGAAACTTCGTCTAAAACTCAGGAGAAACGTTTCCTTGAAACTGCTCTGCTGTGCGTTCGATCACCTAAGAGAGTTGAATCTATGTTGAGATTCAGCGAGTCAGAAACACGTTTCTTCTAGGAGGTGCATTGGGATATTCCCGAGTGAATGGGACCATAGGCTGTACTGAGAAATATCTGCTCCTACAACCAAAAGGGTGGTATCTAACTGAATGGTTGTCAATGTGTGCATTCAACTGACAGAGTTAAACTCACGTTTGGATTCAGCGGTTTACAAACCCTTTCTGTGCAGAATCCCAAAACCGGTAATTCCAGCTCAATGCCGGCATCTGTACTAAACAGCAGGAAACTTCGTCTAAAACTCAGGAGAAACGTTTCCTTGAAACTGCTCTGCTGTGCGTTCGTTCACCTAAGAGAGTTGAAACTATGTTGAGATTCAGCGAGTCAGAAACACGTTTCTTCTAGGAGCTGCGTTGGGATATTCCCGAGTGAATGGGACCATAGGCTGTACAGAGAAATATCTGCTTCTGAAACCAAAACGGAGCTATCTAACTGAATGGTTGTCAATGTGTGCATTCAACTGACAGAGTTAAACTCACGTGTGGATTCAGCGGTTTGTAACCCTTTCTGTGCAGAATCCCAAAACCGGTATTTCCAGCCCAATGCCGGCATCCGTACTAAACAGCAGGAAACTTCGTCTAAAACTCAGGAGAAACGTTACCTTGAAACTGCTCTGCTGTGCGTTCGTTCACCTAAGAGAGTTGAATCTATGTTGAGATTCAGCGAGTCAAAAACACGTTTCTTCTAGGAGGTGCGTTGGTATAATCCCGAGTGAATGGGACCATAGGCTGTACAGAGAAATATCTGCTTCTAAATCCAAAAGTGTGCTATCAAACTGAATGGTTGTCAATGTGTGCATTCAACTGACAGAGTTAAACTCACGTGTGGATTCAGCGGTTTGCAAACCCTTTCTGTGCAGAATCCCAAAACCGCTATTTCCAGCCCAATGCCGGCATCCGTACTAAACAGCAGGAAACTTCGTCTAACACTCAGGAGAAACGTTTCCTTGAAACTGCTCTGCTGTGCGTTCGTTCACCTAAGAGAGTTGAATCTATGTTGAGATTCAGCGAGTCAGAAACACGTTTCTTCTAGGAGCTGCGTTGGGATATTCCCGAGTGAATGGGACCATAGGCTGTACCGAGAAATATCTGCTTCTAAAACCAAAACGGAGCTATCTAACTGAATGGTTGTCAATGTGTGCATTCAACTGACAGAGTTAAACTCACGTGTGGATTCAGCGGTTTGCAAACCCTTTCTGTGCAGAATCCCAAAACCGGTATTTCCAGCCCAATGCCGGCATACGTACTAAAGAGCAGGAAATTCGTCTAAAACTCAGGAGCAACGTTTCCTTGAAACTGCTCTGCTGTGCGTTCGTTCACCTAAGAGAGTTGAATCTATGTTGAGATTCAGCGAGTCAGAAACACGTTTCTTCTAGGAGCTGCTTTGGGATATTCCCGAGTGAATGGGACCATAGGCTGTACAGAGAAATATCTGCTTCTAAAACCAAAACGGAGCTATCTAACTGAATGGTTGTCAATGTGTGCATTCAACTGACAGAGTTAAACTCACGTGTGGATTCAGCGGTTTGCAAACCCTTTCTGTGCAGAATCCCAAAACCGGTATTTCCAGCCCAATGCCGGCATCCGTACTAAACAGCAGGAAACTTCGTCTAAAACTCAGGAGAAACGTTTCCTTGAAACTGCTCTGCTGTGCGTTCGTTCACCTAAGAGAGTTGAATCTATGTTGAGATTCAGCGAGTCAGAAACACGTTTCTTCTAGGAGCTGCGTTGGGATATTCCCGAGTGAATGGGACCATAGGCTGTACCGAGAAATATCTGCTTCTGAAACCAAAACGGAGCTATCTAACTGAATGGTTGTCAATGTGTGCATTCAACTGACAGAGTTAAACTCACATGTGGATTCAGCGGTTTGCAAACCCTTTCTGTGCAGAATCCCAAAACCGGTATTTCCAGCCCAATGCCGGCATACGTACTAAAGAGCAGGAAACTTCGTCTAAAACTCAGGAGCAACGTTTCCTTGAAACTGCTCTGCTGTGCGTTCGTTCACCTAAGAGAGTTGAATCTATGTTGAGATTCAGCGAGTCAGAAGCACGTTTCTTCTAGGAGCTGCGTTTGGATATTCCCGAGTGAATGGGACCATAGGCTGTACAGAGAAATATCTGCTTCTAAAACCAAAAGTGTGCTATCAAACTGAATGGTTGTCAATGTGTGCATTCAACTGACAGAGTTAAACTCACGTGTGGATTCAGCGGTTTGCAAACCCTTTCTGTGCAGAATCCCAAAACCGCTATTTCCAGCCCAATGCCGGCATCCGTACTAAACAGCAGGAAACTTCGTCTAAAACTCAGGAGAAACGTTTCCTTGAAACTGCTCTGCTGTGCGTTCGATCACCTAAGAGAGTTGAATCTATGTTGAGATTCAGCGAGTCAGAAACACGTTTCTTCTAGGAGGTGCGTTGGGATATTCCCGAGTGAATGGGACCATAGGCTGTACAGAGAAATATCTGCTCCTACAACCAAAAGGGTGGTATCTAACTGAATGGTTGTCAATGTGTGCATTCAACTGACAGAGTTAAACTCACGTTTGGATTCAGCGGTTTACAAACCCTTTCTGTGCAGAATCCCAAAACCGGTAATTCCAGCTCAATGCCGGCATCCGTACTAAACAGCAGGAAACTTCGTCTAAAACTCAGGAAAACGTTTCCTTGAAACTGCTCTGCTGTGCGTTCGTTCACCTAAGAGAGTTGAATCTATGTTGAGATTCAGCGAGTCAGAAACACGTTTCTTCTAGGAGCTGCGTTAGGATATTCCCGAGTGAATGGGACCATAGGCTGTGCAGAGTAATATGTGCTTCTAAAACCAAAACGGAGCTATCTAACTGAATGGTTGTCAATGTGTGCATTCAACTGACAGAGTTAAACTCACGTGTGGATTCAGCGGTTTGCAAACCCTTTCTGTGCAGAATCCCAAAACCGGTATTTCCAGCCCAATGCCGGCATACGTACTAAACAGCAGGAAACTTCGTCTAAAACTCAGGAGAAACGTTTCCTTGAAACTGCTCTGCTGTGCGTTCGTTCACCTAAGAGAGTTGAATCTATGTTGAGATTCAGCGAGTCAGAAACACGTTTCTTCTAGGAGCTGCGTTGGGATATTCCCGAGTGAATGGGACCATAGGCTGTACAGAGAAATATCTGCTTCTAAAACCAAAAGTGTGCTATCGAACTGAATGGTTGTCAATGTGTGCATTCAACTGACAGAGTTAAACTCACGTGTGGATTCAGCGGTTTGTAACCCTTTCTGTGCAGAATCCCAAAACAGGTATTTCCAGCCCAATGCCGGCATCCGTACTAAACAGCAGGAAACTTCGTCTAAAACTCAGGAGAAACGTTTCCTTGAAACTGCTCTGCTGTGCGTTCGTTCACCTAAGAGAGTTGAATCTATGTTGAGATTCAGCGAGTCAGAAACACGTTTCTTCTAGGAGCTGCGTTGGGATATTCCCGAGTGAATGGGACCATAGGCTGTACAGAGAAATATCTGCTTCTAAAACCAAAACGGAGCTATCTAACTGAATGGTTGTCAATGTGTGCATTCAACTGACAGAGTTAAACTCACGTGTGGATTCAGCGGTTTGCAAACCCTTTCTGTGCAGAATCTCAAAACCGCTATTTCCAGCCCAATGCCGGCATACGTACTAAACAGCAGGAAACTTCGTCTAAAACTCAGGAGAAACGTTTCCTTGAAACTGCTCTGCTGTGCGTTCGTTCACCTAAGAGAGTTGAATCTATGTTGAGATTCAGCGAGTCAGAAACACGTTTCTTCTAGGAGCTGCGTTGGGATATTCCCGAGTGAATGGGACCATAGGCTGTACAGAGAAATATCTGCTTCTAAAACCAAAAGTGTGCTATCGAACTGAATGGTTGTCAATGTGTGCATTCAACTGACAGAGTTAAACTCACGTGTGGATTCAGCGGTTTGTAACCCTTTCTGTGCAGAATCCCAAAACCGGTATTTCCAGCCCAATGCCGGCATCCGTACTAAACAGCAGGAAACTTCGTCTAAAACTCAGGAGAAACGTTTCCTTGAAACTGCTCTGCTGTGCGTTCGTTCACCTAAGAGAGTTGAATCTATGTTGAGATTCAGCGAGTCAGAAACACGTTTCTTCTAGGAGCTGCGTTGGGATATTCCCGAGTGAATGGGACCATAGGCTGTACAGAGAAATATCTGCTTCTAAAACCAAAACGGAGCTATCTAAGTGAATGGTTGTCAATGTGTGCATTCAACTGACAGAGTTAAACTCACGTGTGGATTCAGCGGTTTGCAAACCCTTTCTGTGCAGAATCCCAAAACTGGTATTTCCAGCCCAATGCCGGCATCCGTACTAAACAGCAGGAAACTTCGTCTAAAACTCAGGAGAAACGTTTCCTTGAAACTGCTCTGCTGTGCGTTCGTTCACCTAAGAGAGTTGAATCTATGTTGAGATTCAGCAAGTCAGAAACACGTTTCTTCTAGGAGCTGCGTTGGGATATTCCCGAGTGAATGGGACCATAGGCTGTACAGAGAAATATCTGCTTCTAAAACCAAAACGGAGCTCTCTAACTGAATGGTTGTCAATGTGTGCATTCAACTGACAGAGTTAAACTCACGTGTGGATTCAGCGGTTTGCAAACCCTTTCTGTGCAGAATACCAAAACCGGTATTTCCAGCCCAATGCCGGCATCCATACTAAACAGCAGGAAACTTCGTCTAAAACTCAGGAGAAACGTTTCCTTGAATCTGCTCTGCTGTGCGTTCGATCACCTAAGAGAGTTGAATCTATGTTGAGATTCAGCGAATCAGAGACACGTTTCTTCTAGGAGGTGCGTTGGGATATTCCCGAGTGAATGGGACCATAGGCTGTACAGAGAAATATCTGCTCCTACAACCAAAAGGGTGGTATCTAACTGAATGGTTGTCAATGTGTGCATTCAACTGACAGAGTTAAACTCACGTTTGGATTCAGCGGTTTACAAACCCTTTCTGTGCAGAATCCCAAAACCGGTAATTCCAGCTCAATGCCGGCATCCGTACTAAACAGCAGGAAACTTCGTCTAAAACTCAGGAAAACGTTTCCTTGAAACTGCTCTGCTGTGCGTTCGATCACCTAAGAGAGTTGAATCTATGTTGAGATTCAGCGAGTCAGAAACACGTTTCTTCTAGGAGGTGGGTTGGGATATTCCCGAGTGAATGGGACCATAGGCTGTACAGAGAAATATCTGCTCCTACAACCAAAAGGGTGGTATCTAACTGAATTGTTGTCAATGTGTGCATTCAACTGACAGAGTTAAACTCACGATTGGATTCAGCGGTTTACAAACCCTTTCTGTGCAGAATCCCAAAACCGGTAATTCCAGCTCAATGCCGGCATCCGTACTAAACAGCAGGAAACTTCGTCTAAAACTCAGGAAAACGTTTCCTTGAAACTGCTCTGCTGTGCGTTCGTTCACCTAAGAGAGTTGAAACTATGTTGAGATTCAGCGAGTCAGAAACACGTTTATGCTAGGAGCTGCGTTGGGATATTCCCGAGTGAATGGGACCATAGGCTGTACAGAGAAATATCTGCTTCTGAAACCAAAACGGAGCTATCTAACTGAATGGTTGTCAATGTGTGCATTCAACTGACAGAGTTAAACTCACGTGTGGATTCAGCGGTTTGCAAACCATTTCTGTGCAGAATCCCAAATCCGGTATGTCCAGCCCAATGCCGGCATCCGTACTAAACAGCAGGAAACTTCGTCTAAAACTCAGGAGAAACGTTTCCTTGAAACTGCTCTGCTGTGCGTTCGTTCACCTAAGAGAGTTGAATCTATGTTGAGATTCAGCGAGTCAGAAACACGTTTCTTCTAGGAGCTGCGTTGGGATATTCCCGAGTGAATGGGACCATAGGCTGTACAGAGAAATATCTGCTTCTAAAACCAAAAGTGTGCTATCAAACTGAATGGTTATCAATGTGTGCATTCAACTGACAGAGTTAAACTCACGTGTGGATTCAGCGGTTTGCAAACCCTTTCTGTGCAGAATCCCAAAACCGGTATTTCCAGCCCAATTCCGGCATCCGTACTAAACAGCAGGAAACTTCGTCTAAAACTCAGGAGAAACGTTTCCTTGAAACTGCTCTGCTGTGCGTTCGTTCACCTAAGAGAGTTGAATCTATGTTGAGATTCAGCGAGTCAGAAACACGTTTCTTCTAGGAGCTGCGTTGGGATATTCCCGAGTGAATGGGACCATAGGCTGTACAGAGAAATATCTGCTTCTAAAATCAAAAGTGTGATATCAAACTGAATGGTTGTCAATGTGTGCATTCAACTGACAGAGTTAAACTCACGTGTGGATTCAGCGGTTTGCAAACCCTTTCTGTGCAGAATCCCAAAACCGGTATTTCCAGCCCAATGCCGGCATCCGTACTAAACAGCAGGAAACTTCGTCTAAAACTCAGGAGAAACGTTTCCTTGAAACTGCTCTGCTGTGCGTTCGTTCACCTAAGAGAGTTGAATCTATGTTGAGATTCAGCGAGTCAGAAACACGTTTCTTCTAGGAGCTGCGTTGGGATATTCCCGAGTGAATGGGACCATAGGCTGTACAGAGAAATATCTGCTTCTAAAACCAAAACGGAGCTATCTAACTGAATGGTTGTCAATGTGTGCATTCAACTGACAGAGTTAATCTCACGTGTGGATTCAGCGGTTTGCAAACCCTTTCTGTGCAGAATCCCAAAACCGGTATTTCCAGCCCAATGCCGGCATCCGTACTAAACAGCAGGAAACTTCGTCTAAAACTCAGGAGAAAAGTTTCCTTGAAACTGCTCTGCTGTGCGTTCGATCACCTAAGAGAGTTGAATCTATGTTGAGATTCAGCGAATCAGAGACACGTTTCTTCTAGGAGGTGCGTTGGGATATTCCCGAGTGAATGGGACCATAGGCTGTACAGAGAAATATCTGCTCCTACAACCAAAAGGGTGGTATCTAACTGAATGGTTGTCAATGTGTGCATTCAACTGACAGAGTTAAACTCACGTTTGGATTCAGCGGTTTACAAACCCTTTCTGTGCAGAATCCCAAAACCGGTAATTCCAGCTCAATGCCGGCATCCGTACTAAACAGCAGGAAACTTCGTCTAAAACTCAGGAAAACGTTTCCTTGAAACTGCTCTGCTGTGCGTTCGTTCACCTAAGAGAGTTGAATCTATGTTGAGTTTCAGCGAGTCAGAAACACGTTTCTTCTAGGAGCTGCGTTAGGATATTCCCGAGTGAATGGGACCATAGGCTGTGCAGAGTAATATCTGCTTCTAAAACCAAAACGGAGCTATCTAACTTAATGGTTGTCAATGTGTGCATTCAACTGACAGAGTTAAACTCACGTGTGGATTCAGCGGTTTGCAAACCCTTTCTGTGCAGAATCCCAAAACCGCTATTTCCAGCCCAATGCCGGCATACGTACTAAACAGCAGGAAACTTCGTCTAAAACTCAGGAGAAACGTTTCCTTGAAACTGCTCTGCTGTGCGTTCGTTCACCTAAGAGAGTTGAATCTATGCTGAGATCCAGCGATCCAGAAACACGTTTCTTCTAGGAGCTGCGTTGGGATATTCCCGAGTGAATGGGACCATAGGCTGTACAGAGAAATATCTGCTTCTAAAACCAAAACGGAGCTATCTAACTGAATGGTTGTCAATGTGTGCATTCAACTGACAGAGTTAAACTCACGTGTGGATTCAGCGGTTTGCAAACCCTTTCTGTGCAGAATCCCAAAACCGGTATTTCCAGCCCAATGCCGGCATCCGTACTAAACAGCAGGAAACTTCGTCTAAAACTCAGGAGAAACGTTTCCTTGAAACTGCTCTGCTGTGCGTTCGATCACCTAAGAGAGTTGAATCTATGTTGAGATTCAGTGAGTCAGAAACACGCTTCTTCTAGGAGGTGCGTTGGGATATTCCCGAGTGAATGGGACCATAGGCTGTACAGAGAAATATCTGCTCCTACAACCAAAAGGGTGGTATCTAACTGAATGGTTGTCAATGTGTGCATTCAACTGACAGAGTTAAACTCACGTGTGGATTCAGCGGTTTGCAAACCATTTCTGTGCAGAATCCCAAATCCGGTATGTCCAGCCCAATGCCGGCATCCGTACTAAACAGCAGGAAACGTCGTCTAAAACTCAGGAGAAACGTTTCCTTGAAACTGCTCTGCTGTGCGTTCGTTCACCTAAGAGAGTTGAATCTATGTTGAGATTCAGCGAGTCAGAAACACGTTTCTTCTAGGAGCTGCGTTGGGATATTCCCGAGTGAATGGGACCATAGGCTGTACAGAGAAATATCTGCTTCTAAAACCAAAAGTGTGCTATCAAACTGAATGGTTATCAATGTGTGCATTCAACTGACAGAGTTAAACTCACGTGTGGATTCAGCGGTTTGCAAACCCTTTCTGTGCAGAATCCCAAAACCGGTATTTCCAGCCCAATGCCGGCATCCGTACTAAACAGCAGGAAACTTCGTCTAAAACTCAGGAGAAACGTTTCCTTGAAACTGCTCTGCTGTGCGTTCGTTCACCTAAGAGAGTTGAATCTATGTTGAGATTCAGCGAGTCAGAAACACGTTTCTTCTAGGAGCTGCGTTGGGATATTCCCGAGTGAATGGGACCATAGGCTGTACAGAGAAATATCTGCTTCTAAAATCAAAAGTGTGCTATCAAACTGAATGGTTGTCAATGTGTGCATTCAACTGACAGAGTTAAACTCACGTGTGGATTCAGCGGTTTGCAAACCCTTTCTGTGCAGAATCCCAAAACCGGTATTTCCAGCCCAATGCCGGCATCCGTACTAAACAGCAGGAAACTTCGTCTAAAACTCAGGAGAAACGTTTCCTTGAAACTGCTCTGCTGTGCGTTCGTTCACCTAAGAGAGTTGAATCTATGTTGAGATTCAGCGAGTCAGAAACACGTTTCTTCTAGGAGCTGCGTTGGGATATTCCCGAGTGAATGGGACCATAGGCTGTACAGAGAAATATCTGCTTCTAAAACCAAAACGGAGCTATCTAACTGAATGGTTGTCAATGTGTGCATTCAACTGACAGAGTTAAACTCACGTGTGGATTCAGCGGTTTGCAAACCCTTTCTGTGCAGAATCCCAAAACCGGTATTTCCAGCCCAATGCCGGCATCCGTACTAAACAGCAGGAAACTTCGTCTAAAACTCAGGAGAAACGTTTCCTTGAAACTGCTCTGCTGTGCGTTCGTTCACCTAAGAGAGTTGAATCTATGTTGAGATTCAGCGAGTGAGAAACACGTTTCTTCTAGGAGCTGCGTTGGGATATTCCCGAGTGAATGGGACCATAGGCTGTACAGAGAAATATCTGCTTCTAAAACCAAAACGGAGCTATCTAAGTGAATGGTTGTCAATATGTGCATTCAACTGACAGAGTTAAACTCACGTGTGGATTCAGCGGTTTGCAAACCCTTTCTGTGCAGAATCCCAAAACCGGTATTTCCAGCCCAATGCCGGCATCCGTACTAAACAGCAGGAAACTTCGTCTAAAACTCAGGAGAAACGTTTCCTTGAAACTGCTCTGCTGTGCGTTCGATCACCTAAGAGAGTTGAATCTATGTTGAGATTCAGCGAGTCAGAAACACGTTTCTTCTAGGAGGTGGGTTGGGATATTCCCGAGTGAATGGGACCATAGGCTGTACAGAGAAATATCTGCTCCTACAACCAAAAGGGTGGTATCTAACTGAATTGTTGTCAATGTGTGCATTCAACTGACAGAGTTAAACTCACGATTGGATTCAGCGGTTTACAAACCCTTTCTGTGCAGAATCCCAAAACCGGTAATTCCAGCTCAATGCCGGCATCCGTACTAAACAGCAGGAAACTTCGTCTAAAACTCAGGAAAACGTTTCCTTGAAACTGCTCTGCTGTGCGTTCGTTCACCTAAGAGAGTTGAAACTATGTTGAGATTCAGCGAGTCAGAAACACGTTTATGCTAGGAGCTGCGTTGGGATATTCCCGAGTGAATGGGACCATAGGCTGTACAGAGAAATATCTGCTTCTGAAACCAAAACGGAGCTATCTAACTGAATGGTTGTCAATGTGTGCATTCAACTGACAGAGTTAAACTCACGTGTGGATTCAGCGGTTTGCAAACCATTTCTGTGCAGAATCCCAAATCCGGTATGTCCAGCCCAATGCCGGCATCCGTACTAAACAGCAGGAAACTTCGTCTAAAACTCAGGAGAAACGTTTCCTTGAAACTGCTCTGCTGTGCGTTCGTTCACCTAAGAGAGTTGAATCTATGTTGAGATTCAGCGAGTCAGAAACACGTTTCTTCTAGGAGCTGCGTTGGGATATTCCCGAGTGAATGGGACCATAGGCTGTACAGAGAAATATCTGCTTCTAAAACCAAAAGTGTGCTATCAACCTGAATGGTTATCAATGTGTGCATTCAACTGACAGAGTTAAACTCACGTGTGGATTCAGCGGTTTGCAAACCCTTTCTGTGCAGAATCCCAAAACCGGTATTTCCAGCCCAATGCCGGCATCCGTACTAAACAGCAGGAAACTTCGTCTAAAACTCAGGAGAAACGTTTCCTTGAAACTGCTCTGCTGTGCGTTCGTTCACCTAAGAGAGTTGAATCTATGTTGAGATTCAGCGAGTCAGCAACACGTTTCTTCTAGGAGCTGCGTTGGGATATTCCCGAGTGAATGGGACCATAGGCTGTACAGAGAAATATCTGCTTCTAAAACCAAAACGGAGCTATCTAACTGAATGGTTGTCAATGTGTGCATTCCACTGACAGAGTTAAACTCACGTGTGGATTCAGCGGTTTGCAAACCCTTTCTGTGCAGAATCCCAAAACCGGTATTTCCAGCCCAATGCCGGCATCCGTACTAAACAGCAGGAAACTTCGTCTAAAACTCAGGAGAAACGTTTCCTTGAAACTGCTCTGCTGTGCGTTCGTTCACCTAAGAGAGTTGAATCTATGTTGAGATTCAGCGAGTGAGAAACACGTTTCTTCTAGGAGCTGCGTTGGGATATTCCCGAGTGAATGGGACCATAGGCTGTACAGAGAAATATCTGCTTCTAAAACCAAAACGGAGCTATCTAAGTGAATGGTTGTCAATATGTGCATTCAACTGACAGAGTTAAACTCACGTGTGGATTCAGCGGTTTACAAACCCTTTCTGTGCAGAATCCCAAAACCGGTATTTCCAGCCCAATGCCGGCATCCGTACTAAACAGCAGGAAACTTCGTCTAAAACTCAGGAGAAACGTTTCCTTGAAACTGCTCTGCTGTGCGTTCGATCACCTAAGAGAGCTGAATCTATGTTGAGATTCAGCGAGTCAGAAACACGTTTCTTCTAGGAGGTGGGTTGGGATATTCCCGAGTGAATGGGACCATAGGCTGTACAGAGAAATATCTGCTCCTACAACCAAAAGGGTGGTATCTAACTGAATTGTTGTCAATGTGTGCATTCAACTGACAGAGTTAAACTCACGATTGGATTCAGCGGTTTACAAACCCTTTCTGTGCAGAATCCCAAAACCGGTAATTCCAGCTCAATGCCGGCATCCGTACTAAACAGCAGGAAACTTCGTCTAAAACTCAGGAAAACGTTTCCTTGAAACTGCTCTGCTGTGCGTTCGTTCACCTAAGAGAGTTGAAACTATGTTGAGATTCAGCGAGTCAGAAACACGTTTATGCTAGGAGCTGCGTTGGGATATTCCCGAGTGAATGGGACCATAGGCTGTACAGAGAAATATCTGCTTCTGAAACCAAAACGGAGCTATCTAACTGAATGGTTGTCAATGTGTGCATTCAACTGACAGAGTTAAACTCACGTGTGGATTCAGCGGTTTGCAAACCATTTCTGTGCAGAATCCCAAATCCGGTATGTCCAGCCCAATGCCGGCATCCGTACTAAACAGCAGGAAACTTCGTCTAAAACTCAGGAGAAACGTTTCCTTGAAACTGCTCTGCTGTGCGTTCGTTCACCTAAGAGAGTTGAATCTATGTTGAGATTCAGCGAGTCAGAAACACGTTTCTTCTAGGAGCTGCGTTGGGATATTCCCGAGTGAATGGGACCATAGGCTGTACAGAGAAATATCTGCTTCTAAAACCAAAAGTGTGCTATCAACCTGAATGGTTATCAATGTGTGCATTCAACTGACAGAGTTAAACTCACGTGTGGATTCAGCGGTTTGCAAACCCTTTCTGTGCAGAATCCCAAAACCGGTATTTCCAGCCCAATGCCGGCATCCGTACTAAACAGCAGGAAACTTCGTCTAAAACTCAGGAGAAACGTTTCCTTGAAACTGCTCTGCTGTGCGTTCGTTCACCTAAGAGAGTTGAATCTATGTTGAGATTCAGCGAGTCAGCAACACGTTTCTTCTAGGAGCTGCGTTGGGATATTCCCGAGTGAATGGGACCATAGGCTGTACAGAGAAATATCTGCTTCTAAAATCAAAAGTGTGCTATCAAACTGAATGGTTGTCAATGTGTGCATTCAACTGACAGAGTTAAACTCACGTGTGGATTCAGCGGTTTGCAAACCCTTTCTGTGCAGAATCCCAAAACCGGTATTTCCAGCCCAATGCCGGCATCCGTACTAAACAGCAGGAAACTTCGTCTAAAACTCAGGAGAAACGTTTCCTTGAAACTGCTCTGCTGTGCGTTCGTTCACCTAAGAGAGTTGAAACTATGTTGAGATTCAGCGAATCAGAGACACGTTTCTTCTAGGAGCTGCGTTGGGATATTCCCGAGTGAATGGGACCATAGGCTGTACAGAGAAATATCTGCTTCTAAAACCAAAACGGAGCTATCTAACTGAATGGTTGTCAATGTGTGCATTCAACTGACAGAGTTAAACTCACGTGTGGATTCAGCGGTTTGCAAACCCTTTCTGTGCAGAATCCCAAAACCGGTATTTCCAGCCCAATGCCGGCATCCGTACTAAACAGCAGGAAACTTCGTCTAAAACTCAGGAGAAACGTTTCCTTGAAACTGCTCTGCTGTGCGTTCGATCACCTAAGAGAGTTGAATCTATGTTGAGATTCAGCGAATCAGAGACACGTTTCTTCTAGGAGGTGCGTTGGGATATTCCCGAGTGAATGGGACCATAGGCTGTACAGAGAAATATCTGCTCCTACAACCAAAAGGGTGGTATCTAACTGAATGGTTGTCAATGTGTGCATTCAACTGACAGAGTTAAACTCACGTTTGGATTCAGCGGTTTACAAACCCTTTCTGTGCAGAATCCCAAAACCGGTAATTCCAGCTCAATGCCGGCATCCGTACTAAACAGCAGGAAACTTCGTCTAAAACTCAGGAAAACGTTTCCTTGAAACTGCTCTGCTGTGCGTTCGTTCACCTAAGAGAGTTGAAACTATGTTGAGATTCAGCGAGTCAGAAACACGTTTATGCTAGGAGCTGCGTTGGGATATTCCCGAGTGAATGGGACCATAGGCTGTACAGAGAAATATCTGCTTCTGAAACCAAAACGGAGCTATCTAACTGAATGGTTGTCAATGTGTGCATTCAACTGACAGAGTTAAACTCACGTGTGGATTCAGCGGTTTGCAAACCATTTCTGTGCAGAATCCCAAATCCGGTATGTCCAGCCCAATGCCGGCATACGTACTAAACAGCAGGAAACTTCGTCTAAAACTCAGGAGAAACGTTTCCTTGAAACTGCTCTGCTGTGCGTTCGTTCACCTAAGAGAGTTGAATCTATGTTGAGATTCAGCGAGTCAGAAACACGTTTCTTCTAGGAGCTGCGTTGGGATATTCCCGAGTGAATGGGACCATAGGCTGTACAGAGAAATATCTGCTTCTAAAATCAAAGGTGTGCTATCAAACTGAATGGTTGTCAATGTGTGCATTCAACTGACAGAGTTAAACTCACGTGTGGATTCAGCGGTTTGCAAACCCTTTCTGTGCAGAATCCCAAAACTGGTATTTCCAGCCCAATGCCGGCATCCGTACTAAACAGCAGGAAACTTCGTCTAAAACTCAGGAGAAACGTTTCCTTGAAACTGCTCTGCTGTGCGTTCGTTCACCTAAGAGAGTTGAATCTATGTTGAGATTCAGTGAGTCAGAAACACGTTTCTTCTAGGAGCTGCGTTGGGATATTCCCGAGTGAATGGGACCATAGGCTGTACAGAGAAATATCTGCTTCTAAAACCAAAACGGAGCTATCTAACTGAATGGTTGTCAATGTGTGCATTCAACTGACAGAGTTAAACTCACGTGTGGATTCAGCGGTTTGCAAACCCTTTCTGTGCAGAATCCCAAAACCGGTATTTCCAGCCCAATGCCGGCATCCGCACTAAACAGCAGGAAACTTCGTCTAAAATTCAGGAGAAACGTTTCCTTGAAACTGCTCTGCTGTGCGTTCGATCACCTAAGAGAGTTGAATCTATGTTGAGATTCAGCGAGTCAGAGACACGTTTCTTCTAGGAGGTGCGTTGGGATATTCCCGAGTGAATGGGACCATAGGCTGTACAGAGAAATATCTGCTCCTACAACCAAAAGGGTGGTATCTAACTGAATGGTTGTCAATGTGTGCATTCAACTGACAGAGTTAAACTCACGTTTGGATTCAGCGGTTTACAAACCCTTTCTGTGCAGAATCCCAAAACCGGTAATTCCAGCTCAATGCCGGCATCCGTACTAAACAGCAGGAAACTTCGTCTAAAACTCAGGAGAAACGTTTCCTTGAAACTGCTCTGCTGTGCGTTCGTTCACCTAATAGAGTTGAATCTATGTTGAGATTCAGCGAGTCAGAAACACGTTTCTTCTAGGAGCTGCGTTAGGATATTCCCGAGTGAATGGGACCATAGGCTGTGCAGAGTAATATCTGCTTCTAAAACCAAAACGGAGCTATCTAACTGAATGGTTGTCAATGTGTGCATTCAACTGACAGAGTTAAACTCACGTGTGGATTCAGCGGTTTGCAAACCCTTTCTGTGCAGAATCCCAAAACCGCTAATTCCAGCCCAATGCCGGCATCCGTACTAAACAGCAGGAAACTTCGTCTAAAACTCAGGAGAAACGTTTCCTTGAAACTGCTCTGCTGTGCGTTCGATCACCTAAGAGAGTTGAATCTATGTTGAGATTCAGCGAGTCAGAAACACGTTTCTTCTAGGAGCTGTGTTGGGATATTCCCGAGTGAATGGGACCATAGGCTGTACAGAGAAATATCTGCTTCTAAAACCAAAAGTGTGCTATCTAACTGAATGGTTGTCAATGTGTGCATTCAACTGACAGAGTTAAACTCACGTGTGGATTCAGCGTTTTGTAACCCTTTCTGTGCAGAATCCCAAAACTGGTATTTCCAGGCCTATGCCGGCATCCGTACTAAACAGCAGGAAACTTCGTCTAAAACTCAGGAGAAACGTTTCCTTGAAACTGCTCTGCTGTGCGTTCGTTCAACTAAGAGAGTTGAATCTATGCTGAGATTCAGCGATTCAGAAACACGTTTCTTCTAGGAGCTGCGTTGGGATATTCCCGAGTGAATGGGACCATAGGCTGTACAGAGAAATATCTGCTTCTAAAACCAAAACGGAGCTATCTAACTGAATGGCTGTCAATGTGTGCATTCAACTGACAGAGTTAAACTCACGTGTGGATTCAGCGGTTTGCAAACCCTTTCTGTGCAGAATCCCAAAACCGGTATTTCCAGCCCAATGCCGGCATCCGTACTAAACAGCAGGAAACTTCGTCTAAAACTCAGGAGAAACGTTTCCTTGAAACTGCTCTGCTGTGCGTTCGATCACCTAAGAGAGTTGAATCTATGTTGAGATTCAGCGAGTCAGAAACACGTTTATGCTAGGAGCTGCGTTGGGATATTCCCGAGTGAATGGGACCATAGGCTGTACAGAGAAATATCTGCTTCTGAAACCAAAACGGAGCTATCTAACTGAATGGTTGTCAAAGTGTGCATTCAACTGACAGAGTTAAACTCACGTGTGGATTCAGCGGTTTGCAAACCATTTCTGTGCAGAATCCCAAATCCGATATGTCCAGCCCAATGCCGGCATCCGTACTAAACAGCAGGAAACTTCGTCTAAAACTCAGGAGAAACGTTTCCTTGAAACTGCTCTGCTGTGCGTTCGTTCACCTAAGAGAGTTGAATCTATGTTGAGATTCAGCGAGTCAGAAACACGTTTCTTCTAGGAGCTGCGTTGGGATATTCCCGAGTGAATGGGACCATAGGCTGTACAGAGAAATATCTGCTTCTAAAACCAAAAGTGTGCTATCAAACTGAATGGTTGTCAATGTGTGCATTCAACTGACAGAGTTAAACTCACGTGTGGATTCAGCGGTTTGCCAACCCTTTCTGTGCAGAATCCCAAAACCGGTATTTCCAGCCCAATGCCGGCATACGTACTAAACAGCAGGAAACTTCGTCTAAAACTCAGGAGAAACGTTTCCTTGAAACTGCTCTGCTGTGCGTTCGTTCACCTAAGAGAGTTGAATCTATGTTGAGATTCAGCGAGTCAGAAACACGTTTCTTCTAGGAGCTGCGTTGGGATATTCCCGAGTGAATGGGACCATAGGCTGTACAGAGAAATATCTGCTTCTAAAATCAAAGGTGTGCTATCAAACTGAATGGTTGTCAATGTGTGCATTCAACTGACAGAGTTAAACTCACGTGTGTATTCAGCGGTTTGCAAACACTTTCTGTGCAGAATCCCAAAACTGGTATTTCCAGCCCAATGCCGGCATCCGTACTAAACAGCAGGAAACTTCGTCTAAAACTCAGGAGAAACGTTTCCTTGAAACTGCCCTGCTGTGCGTTCGTTCACCTAAGAGAGTTGAATCTATGTTGAGATTCAGCGAGTCAGAAACACGTTTCTTCTAGGAGCTGCGTTGGGATATTCCCGAGTGAATGGGACCATAGGCTGTACAGAGAAATATCTGCTTCTAAAACCAAAACGGAGCTATCTAACTGAATGGTTGTCAATGTGTGCATTCAACTGACAGAGTTAAACTCACGTGTGGATTCAGCGGTTTGGAAACCCTTTCTGTGCAGAATCCCAAAACCGGTATTTCCAGCCCAATGCCGGCATACGTACTAAACAGCAGGAAACTTCGTCTAAAACTCAGGAGAAACGTTTCCTTGAAACTGCTCTGCTGTGCGTTCGATCACCTAAGAGAGTTGAATCTATGTTGAGATTCAGCGAGTCAGAAACACGTTTCTTCTAGGAGGTGCGTTGGGATATTCCCGAGTGAATGGGACCATAGGCTGTACAGAGAAATATCTGCTCCTACAACCAAAAGGGTGGTATCTAACTGAATGGTTGTCAATGTGTGCATTCAACTGACAGAGTTAAATTCACGTTTGGATTCAGCGGTTTACAAACCCTTTCTGTGCAGAATCCCAAAACCGGTAATTCCAGCTCAATGCCGGCATCCGTACTAAACAGCAGGAAACTTCGTCTAAAACTCAGGAAAACGTTTCCTTGAAACTGCTCTGCTGTGCGTTCGTTCACCTAAGAGAGTTGAAACTATGTTGAGATTCAGCGAGTCAGAAACACGTTTATGCTAGGAGCTGCGTTGGGATATTCCCGAGTGAATGGGACCATAGGCTGTACAGAGAAATATCTGCTTCTGAAACCAAAACGGAGCTATCTAACTGAATGGTTGTCAAAGTGTGCATTCAACTGACAGAGTTAAACTCACGTGTGGATTCAGCGGTTTGCAAACCATTTCTGTGCAGAATCCCAAATCCGATATGTCCAGCCCAATGCCGGCATCCGTACTAAACAGCAGGAAACTTCGTCTAAAACTCAGGAGAAACGTTTCCTTGAAACTGCTCTGCTGTGCGTTCGTTCACCTAAGAGAGTTGAATCTATGTTGAGATTCAGCGAGTCAGAAACACGTTTCTTCTAGGAGCTGCGTTGGGATATTCCCGAGTGAATGGGACCATAGGCTGTACAGAGAAATATCTGCTTCTAAAACCAAAAGTGTGCTATCAAACTGAATGGTTGTCAATGTGTGCATTCAACTGACAGAGTTAAACTCACGTGTGGATTCAGCGGTTTGCAAACCCTTTCTGTGCAGAATCCCAAAACCGGTATTTCCAGCCCAATGCCGGCATCCGTACTAAACAGCAGGAAACTTCGTCTAAAACTCAGGAGAAACGTTTCCTTGAAACTGCTCTGCTGTGCGTTCGTTCACCTAAGAGAGTTGAATCTATGTTGAGATTCAGCGAGTCAGAAACACGTTTCTTCTAGGAGCTGCGTTGGGATATTCCCGAGTGAATGGGACCATAGGCTGTACAGAGAAATATCTGCTTCTAAAGCCAAAAGTGTGCTATCAAACTGAAAGGTTGTCAATGTGTGCATTCAACTGACAGAGTTAAACTCACGTGTGGATTCAGCGGTTTGCAAACCCTTTCTGTGCAGAATCCCAAAACTGGTATTTCCAGCCCAATGCCGGCATCCGTACTAAACAGCAGGAAACTTCGTCTAAAACTCAGGAGAAACGTTTCCTTGAAACTGCTCTGCTGTGCGTTCGTTCACCTAAGAGAGTTGAATCTATGTTGAGATTCAGCGAATCAGAAACACGTTTCTTCTAGGAGCTGCGTTGGGATATTCCCGAGTGAATGGGACCATAGGCTGTACTGAGAAATATCTGCTTCTAAAACCAAAACGGAGCTATCTAACTGAATGGTTGTCAATGTGTGCATTCAACTGACAGAGTTAAACTCACGTGTGGATTCAGCGGTTTGCAAACCCTTTCTGTGCAGAATCCCAAAACCGGTATTTCCAGCCCAATGCCGTCATACGTACTAAACAGCAGGAAACTTCGTCTAAAACTCAGGAGAAACGTTTCCTTGAAACTGCTCTGCTGTGCGTTCGTTCACCTAAGAGAGTTGAATCTATGTTGAGATTCAGCGAGTCAGAAACACGTTTCTTCTAGGAGCTGCGTTGGGATATTCCCGAGTGAATGGGACCATAGGCTGTACAGAGAAATATCTGCTTCTAAAACCAAAACGGAGCTATCTAAGTGAATGGTTGTCAATGTGTGCATTCAACTGACAGAGTTAAACTCACGTTTGGATTCAGCGGTTTACAAACCCTTTCTGTGCAGAATCCCAAAACCGGTAATTCCAGCTCAATGCCGGCATCCGTACTAAACAGCAGGAAACTTCGTCTAAAACTCAGGAGAAACGTTTCCTTGAAACTGCTCTGCTGTGCGTTCGTTCACCTAAGAGAGTTGAAACTATGTTGAGATTCAGCGAGTCAGAAACACGTTTCTTCTAGGAGCTGCGTTGGGATATTCCCGAGTGAATGGGACCATAGGCTGTACAGAGAAATATCTGCTTCTAAAACCAAAACGGAGCTATTTAACTGATTGGTTGTCAATGTGTGCATTCAATTGACAGAGTTAAACTCACGTGTGGATTCAGCGGTTTGCAAACCCTTTCTGTGCAGAATCCCAAAACCGGTATTTCCAGCCCAATGCCGGCATCCGTACTAAACAGCAGGAAACTTCGTCTAAAACTCAGGAGAAACGTTTCCTTGAAACTGCTCTGCTGTGCGTTCGATCACCTAAGAGAGTTGAATCTATGTTGAGATTCATCGAGTCAGAAACACGTTTCTTCTAGGCGGTGCGTTGGGATATTCCCGAGTGAATGGTACCATAGGCTGTACAGAGAAATATCTGCTCCTACAACCAAAAGGGTGGTATCTAACTGAATGATTGTCAATGTGTGCATTCAACTGACAGAGTTAAATTCACGTTTGGATTCAGCGGTTTACAAACCCTTTCTGTGCAGAATCCCAAAACCGGTAATTCCAGCTCAATGCCGGCATCCGTACTAAACAGCAGGAAACTTCGTCTAAAACTCAGGAGAAACGTTTCCTTGAAACTGCTCTGCTGTGCGTTCGTTCACCTAAGAGAGTTGAAACTATGTTGAGATTCAGCGAGTCAGAAACACGTTTCTTCTAGGAGCTGCGTTGGGATATTCCCGAGTGAATGGGACCATAGGCTGTACAGAGAAATATCTGCTTCTAAAACCAAAAGTGTGCTATCAAACTGAATGGTTGTCAATGTGTGCATTCAACTGACAGAGTTAAACTCACGTTTGGATTCAGCGGTTTACAAACCCTTTCTGTGCAGAATCCCAAAACCGGTAATTCCAGCTCAATGCCGGCATCCGTACTAAACAGCAGGAAACTTCGTCTAAAACTCAGGAAAACGTTTCCTTGAAACTGCTCTGCTGTGCGTTCGTTCACCTAAGAGAGTTGAAACTATGTTGAGATTCAGCGAGTCAGAAACACGTTTATGCTAGGAGCTGCGTTGGGATATTCCCGAGTGAATGGGACCATAGGCTGTACAGAGAAATATCTGCTTCTGAAACCAAAACGGAGCTATCTAACTGAATGGTTGTCAATGTGTGCATTCAACTGACAGAGTTAAACTCACGTGTGGATTCAGCGGTTTGTAACCCTTTCTGTGCAGAATCCCAAAACTGGTATTTCCAGCCCAATGCCGGCATCCGTACTAAACAGCAGGAAACTTCGTCTAAAACTCAGGAGAAACGTTTCCTTGAAACTGCTCTGCTGTGCGTTCGTTCACCTAAGAGAGTTGAATCTATGTTGAGATTCAGCGAGTCAGAAACACGTTTCTTCTAGGAGCTGCGTTGGGATATTCCCGAGTGAATGGGACCATAGGCTGTACAGAGAAATATCTGCTTCTAAAACCACAAGTGTGCTATCAAACTGAATGGTTATCAATGTGTGCATTCAACTGACAGAGTTAAACTCACGTGTGGATTCAGCGGTTTGCAAACCCTTTCTGTGCAGAATCCCAAAACCGGTATTTCCAGCCCAATGCCGGCATCCGTACTAAACAGCAGGAAACTTCGTCTAAAACTCAGGAGAAACGTTTCCTTGAAACTGCTCTGCTGTGCGTTCGTTCACCTAAGAGAGTTGAATCTATGTTGAGATTCAGCGAGTCAGAAACACGTTTCTTCTAGGAGCTGCGTTGGGATATTCCCGAGTGAATGGGACCATAGGCTGTACAGAGAAATATCTGCTTCTAAAATCAAAAGTGTGCTATCAAACTGAATGGTTGTCAATGTGTGCATTCAACTGACAGAGTTAAACTCACGTGTGGATTCAGCGGTTTGCAAACCCTTTCTGTGCAGAATCCCAAAACCGGTATTTCCAGCCCAATGCCGGCATCCGTACTAAACAGCAGGAAACTTCGTCTAAAACTCAGGAGAAACGTTTCCTTGAAACTGCTCTGCTGTGCGTTCGTTCACCTAAGAGAGTTGAATCTATGTTGAGATTCAGCGAGTCAGAAACACGTTTCTTCTAGGAGCTGCGTTGGGATATTCCCGAGTGAATGGGACCATAGGCTGTACAGAGAAATATCTGCTTCTAAAACCAAAACGGAGCTATCTAACTGAATGGTTGTCAATGTGTGCATTCAACTGACAGAGTTAAACTCACGTGTGGATTCAGCGGTTTGCAAACCCTTTCTGTGCAGAATCCCAAAACCGGTATTTCCAGCCCAATGCCGGCATCCGTACTAAACAGCAGGAAACTTCGTCTAAAACTCAGGAGAAACGTTTCCTTGAAACTGCTCTGCTGTGCGTTCGATCACCTAAGAGAGTTGAATCTATGTTGAGATTCAGCGAATCAGAGACACGTTTCTTCTAGGAGGTGCGTTGGGATATTCCCGAGTGAATGGGACCATAGGCTGTACAGAGAAATATCTGCTCCTACAACCAAAAGGGTGGTATCTAACTGAATGGTTGTCAATGTGTGCATTCAACTGACAGAGTTAAACTCACGTTTGGATTCAGCGGTTTACAAACCCTTTCTGTGCAGAATCCCAAAACCGGTAATTCCAGCTCAATGCCGGCATCCGTACTAAACAGCAGGAAACTTCGTCTAAAACTCAGGAAAACGTTTCCTTGAAACTGCTCTGCTGTGCGTTCGTTCACCTAAGAGAGTTGAAACTATGTTGAGATTCAGCGAGTCAGAAACACGTTTATGCTAGGAGCTGCGTTGGGATATTCCCGAGTGAATGGGACCATAGGCTGTACAGAGAAATATCTGCTTCTGAAACCAAAACGGAGCTATCTAACTGAATGGTTGTCAATGTGTGCATTCAACTGACAGAGTTAAACTCACGTGTGGATTCAGCGGTTTGCAAACCATTTCTGTGCAGAATCCCAAATCCGGTATGTCCAGCCCAATGCCGGCATCCGTACTGAACAGCAGGAAACTTCGTCTAAAACTCAGGAGAAACGTTTCCTTGAAACTGCCCTGCTGTGCGTTCGTTCACCTAAGAGAGTTGAATCTATGTTGAGATTCAGCGAGTCAGAAACACGTTTCTTCTAGGAGCTGCGTTGGGATATTCCCGAGTGAATGGGACCATAGGCTGTACAGAGAAATATCTGCTTCTAAAACCAAAAGTGTGCTATCAAACTGAATGGTTGTCAATGTGTGCATTCAACTGACAGAGTTAAACTCACGTGTGGATTCAGCGGTTTGCCAACCCTTTCTGTGCAGAATCCCAAAACCGGTATTTCCAGCCCAATGCCGGCATACGTACTAAACAGCAGGAAACTTCGTCTAAAACTCAGGAGAAACGTTTCCTTGAAACTGCTCTGCTGTGCGTTCGTTCACCTAAGAGAGTTGAATCTATGTTGAGATTCAGCGAGTCAGAAACACGTTTCTTCTAGGAGCTGCGTTGGGATATTCCCGAGTGAATGGGACCATAGGCTGTACAGAGAAATATCTGCTTCTAAAATCAAAGGTGTGCTATCAAACTGAATGGTTGTCAATGTGTGCATTCAACTGACAGAGTTAAACTCACGTGTGGATTCAGCGGTTTGCAAACCCTTTCTGTGCAGAATCCGAAAACTGGTATTTCCAGCCCAATGCCGGCATCCGTACTAAACAGCAGGAAACTTCGTCTAAAACTCAGGAGAAACGTTTCCTTGAAACTGCTCTGCTGTGCGTTCGTTCACCTAAGAGAGTTGAATCTATGTTGAGATTCAGCGAGTCAGAAACACGTTTCTTCTAGGAGCTGCGTTGGGATATTCCCGAGTGATTGGGACCATAGGCTGTACAGAGAAATATCTGCTTCTAAAACCAAAACGGAGCTATCTAACTGAATGGTTGTCAATGTGTGCATTCAACTGACAGAGTTAAACTCACGTGTGGATTCAGCGGTTTGCAAACCCTTTCTGTGCAGAATCCCAAAACCGGTATTTCCAGCCCAATGCCGGCATCCGTACTAAACAGCAGGAAACTTCGTCTAAAACTCAGGAGAAACGTTTCCTTGAAACTGCTCTGCTGTGCGTTCGATCACCTAAGAGAGTTGAATCTATGTTGAGATTCAGCGAGTCAGAGACACGTTTCTTCTAGGAGGTGCGTTGGGATATTCCCGAGTGAATGGGACCATAGGCTGTACAGAGAAATATCTGCTCCTACAACCAAAAGGGTGGTATCTAACTGAATGGTTGTCAATGTGTGCATTCAACTGACAGAGTTAAACTCACGTTTGGATTCAGCGGTTTACAAACCCTTTCTGTGCAGAATCCCAAAACCGGTAATTCCAGCTCAATGCCGGCATCCGTACTAAACAGCAGGAAACTTCGTCTAAAACTCAGGAGAAACGTTTCCTTGAAACTGCTCTGCTGTGCGTTCGTTCACCTAAGAGAGTTGAATCTATGTTGAGATTCAGCGAGTCAGAAACACGTTTCTTCTAGGAGCTGCGTTAGGATATTCCCGAGTGAATGGGACCATAGGCTGTGCAGAGTAATATCTGCTTCTAAAACCAAAACGGAGCTATCTAACTGAATGGTTGTCAATGTGTGCATTCAACTGACAGAGTTAAACTCACGTGTGGATTCAGCGGTTTGCAAACCCTTTCTGTGCAGAATCCCAAAACCGCTATTTCCAGCCCAATGCCGGCATACGTACTAAACAGCAGGAAACTTCGTCTAAAACTCAGGAGAAACGTTTCCTTGAAACTGCTCTGCTGTGCGTGCGATCACCTAAGAGAGTTGAATCTATGTTGATATTCAGCGACTCAGAAACACGTTTCTTCTAGGAGCTGTGTTGGGATATTCCCGAGTGAATGGGACCATAGGCTGTACAGAGAAATATCTGCTTCTAAAACCAAAAGTGTGCTATCTAACTGAATGGTTGTCAATGTGTGCATTCAACTGACAGAGTTAAACTCACGTGTGGATTCAGCGTTTTGTAACCCTTTCTGTGCAGAATCCCAAAACTGGTATTTCCAGGCCTATGCCGGCATCCGTACTAAACAGCAGGAAACTTCGTCTAAAACTCAGGAGAAACGTTTCCTTGAAACTGCTCTGCTGTGCGTTCGTTCACCTAAGAGAGTTGAATCTATGCTGAGATTCAGCGATTCAGAAACACGTTTCTTCTAGGAGCTGCGTTGGGATATTCCCGAGTGAATGGGACCATAGGCTGTACAGAGAAATATCTGCTTCTAAAACCAAAACGGAGCTATCTAACTGAATGGCTGTCAATGTGTGCATTCAACTGACAGAGTTAAACTCACGTGTGGATTCAGCGGTTTGCAAACCCTTTCTGTGCAGAATCCCAAAACCGGTATTTCCAGCCCAATGCCGGCATCCGTACTAAACAGCAGGAAACTTCGTCTAAAACTCAGGAGAAACGTTTCCTTGAAACTGCTCTGCTGTGCGTTCGATCACCTAAGAGAGTTGAATCTATGTTGAGATTCAGCGAATCAGATACACGTTTCTTCTAGGAGGTGCGTTGGGATATTCCCGAGTGAATGGGACCATAGGCTGTACAGAGAAATATCTGCTCCTACAACCAAAAGGGTGGTATCTAACTGAATGGTTGTCAATGTGTGCATTCAACTGACAGAGTTAAACTCACGTTTGGATTCAGCGGTTTACAAACCCTTTCTGTGCAGAATCCCAAAACCGGTAATTCCAGCTCAATGCCGGCATCCGTACTAAACAGCAGGAAACTTCGTCTAAAACTCAGGAAAACGTTTCCTTGAAACTGCTCTGCTGTGCGTTCGTTCACCTAAGAGAGTTGAAACTATGTTGAGATTCAGCGAGTCAGAAACACGTTTATGCTAGGAGCTGCGTTGGGATATTCCCGAGTGAATGGGACCATAGGCTGTACAGAGAAATATCTGCTTCTGAAACCAAAACGGAGCTATCTAACTGAATGGTTGTCAATGTGTGCATTCAACTGACAGAGTTAAACTCACGTGTGGATTCAGCGGTTTGCAAACCATTTCTGTGCAGAATCCCAAATCCGGTATGTCCAGCCCAATGCCGGCATCCGTACTGAACAGCAGGAAACTTCGTCTAAAACTCAGGAGAAACGTTTCCTTGAAACTGCTCTGCTGTGCGTTCGTTCACCTAAGAGAGTTGAATCTATGTTGAGATTCAGCGAGTCAGAAACACGTTTCGTCTAGGAGCTGCGTTGGGATATTCCCGAGTGAATGGGACCATAGGCTGTACAGAGAAATATCTGCTTCTAAAACCAAAAGTGTGCTATCAAACTGAATGGTTGTCAATGTGTGCATTCAACTGACAGAGTTAAACTCACGTGTGGATTCAGCGGTTTGCCAACCCTTTCTGTGCAGAATCCCAAAACCGGTATTTCCAGCCCAATGCCGGCATACGTACTAAACAGCAGGAAACTTCGTCTAAAACTCAGGAGAAACGTTTCCTTGAAACTGCTCTGCTGTGCGTTCGTTCAACTAAGAGAGTTGAATCTATGTTGAGATTCAGCGAGTCAGAAACACGTTTCTTCTAGGAGCTGCGTTGGGATATTCCCGAGTGAATGGGACCATAGGCTGCACAGAGAAATATCTGCTTCTAAAATCAAAGGTGTGCTATCAAACTGAATGGTTGTCAATGTGTGCATTCAACTGACAGAGTTAAACTCACGTGTGTATTCAGCGGTTTGCAAACCCTTTCTGTGCAGAATCCCAAAACTGGTATTTCCAGCCCAATGCCGGCATCCGTACTAAACAGCAGGAAACTTCGTCTAAAACTCAGGAGAAACGTTTCCTTGAAACTGCTCTGCTGTGCGTTCGTTCACCTAAGAGAGTTGAATCTATGTTGAGATTCAGCGAGTCAGAAACACGTTTCTTCTAGGAGCTGCGTTGGGATATTCCCGAGTGAATGGGACCATAGGCTGTACAGAGAAATATCTGCTTCTAAAACCAAAACGGAGCTATCTAACTGAATGGTTGTCAATGTGTGCATTCAACTGACAGAGTTAAACTCACGTGTGGATTCAGCGGTTTGGAAACCCTTTCTGTGCAGAATCCCAAAACCGGTATTTCCAGCCCAATGCCGGCATACGTACTAAACAGCAGGAAACTTCGTCTAAAACTCAGGAGAAACGTTTCCTTGAAACTGCTCTGCTGTGCGTTCGATCACCTAAGAGAGTTGAATCTATGTTGAGATTCAGCGAGTCAGAAACACGTTTCTTCTAGGAGGTGCGTTGGGATATTCCCGAGTGAATGGGACCATAGGCTGTACAGAGAAATATCTGCTCCTACAACCAAAAGGGTGATATCTAACTGAATGGTTGTCAATGTGTGCATTCAACTGACAGAGTTAAATTCACGTTTGGATTCAGCGGTTTACAAACCCTTTCTGTGCAGAATCCCAAAACCGGTAATTCCAGCTCAATGCCGGCATCCGTACTAAACAGCAGGAAACTTCGTCTAAAACTCAGGAAAACGTTTCCTTGAAACTGCTCTGCTGTGCGTTCGTTCACCTAAGAGAGTTGAAACTATGTTGAGATTCAGCGAGTCAGAAACACGTTTATGCTAGGAGCTGCGTTGGGATATTCCCGAGTGAATGGGACCATAGGCTGTACAGAGAAATATCTGCTTCTGAAACCAAAACGGAGCTATCTAACTGAATGGTTGTCAAAGTGTGCATTCAACTGACAGAGTTAAACTCACGTGTGGATTCAGCGGTTTGCAAACCATTTCTGTGCAGAATCCCAAATCCGATATGTCCAGCCCAATGCCGGCATCCGTACTAAACAGCAGGAAACTTCGTCTAAAACTCAGGAGAAACGTTTCCTTGAAACTGCTCTGCTGTGCGTTCGTTCACCTAAGAGAGTTGAATCTATGTTGAGATTCAGCGAGTCAGAAACACGTTTCTTCTAGGAGCTGCGTTGGGATATTCCCGAGTGAATGGGACCATAGGCTGTACAGAGAAATATCTGCTTCTAAAACCAAAAGTGTGCTATCAAACTGAATGGTTGTCAATGTGTGCATTCAACTGACAGAGTTAAACTCACGTGTGGATTCAGCGGTTTGCAAACCCTTTCTGTGCAGAATCCCAAAACCGGTATTTCCAGCCCAATGCCGGCATCCGTACTAAACAGCAGGAAACTTCGTCTAAAACTCAGGAGAAACGTTTCCTTGAAACTGCTCTGCTGTGCGTTCGTTCACCTAAGAGAGTTGAATCTATGTTGAGATTCAGCGAGTCAGAAACACGTTTCTTCTAGGAGCTGCGTTGGGATATTCCCGAGTGAATGGGACCATAGGCTGTACAGAGAAATATCTGCTTCTAAAACCAAAAGTGTGCTATCAAACTGAAAGGTTGTCAATGTGTGCATTCAACTGACAGAGTTAAACTCACGTGTGGATTCAGCGGTTTGCAAACCCTTTCTGTGCAGAATCCCAAAACTGGTATTTCCAGCCGAATGCCGGCATCCGTACTAAACAGCAGGAAACTTCGTCTAAAACTCAGGAGAAACGTTTCCTTGAAACTGCTCTGCTGTGCGTTCGTTCACCTAAGAGAGTTGAATCTATGTTGAGATTCAGCGAATCAGAAACACGTTTCTTCTAGGAGCTGCGTTGGGATATTCCCGAGTGAATGGGACCATAGGCTGTACTGAGAAATATCTGCTTCTAAAACCAAAACGGAGCTATCTAACTGAATGGTTGTCAATGTGTGCATTCAACTGACAGAGTTAAACTCACGTGTGGATTCAGCGGTTTGCAAACCCTTTCTGTGCAGAATCCCAAAACCGGTATTTCCAGCCCAATGCCGTCATACGTACTAAACAGCAGGAAACTTCGTCTAAAACTCAGGAGAAACGTTTCCTTGAAACTGCTCTGCTGTGCGTTCGTTCACCTAAGAGAGTTGAATCTATGTTGAGATTCAGCGAGTCAGAAACACGTTTCTTCTAGGAGCTGCGTTGGGATATTCCCGAGTGAATGGGACCATAGGCTGTACAGAGAAATATCTGCTTCTAAAACCAAAACGGAGCTATCTAAGTGAATGGTTGTCAATGTGTGCATTCAACTGACAGAGTTAAACTCACGTTTGGATTCAGCGGTTTACAAACCCTTTCTGTGCAGAATCCCAAAACCGGTAATTCCAGCTCAATGCCGGCATCCGTACTAAACAGCAGGAAACTTCGTCTAAAACTCAGGAGAAACGTTTCCTTGAAACTGCTCTGCTGTGCGTTCGTTCACCTAAGAGAGTTGAAACTATGTTGAGATTCAGCGAGTCAGAAACACGTTTCTTCTAGGAGCTGCGTTGGGATATTCCCGAGTGAATGGGACCATAGGCTGTACAGAGAAATATCTGCTTCTAAAACCAAAACGGAGCTATGTAACTGATTGGTTGTCAATGTGTGCATTCAATTGACAGAGTTAAACTCACGTGTGGATTCAGCGGTTTGCAAACCCTTTCTGTGCAGAATCCCAAAACCGGTATTTCCAGCCCAATGCCGGCATCCGTACTAAACAGCAGGAAACTTCGTCTAAAACTCAGGAGAAACGTTTCCTTGAAACTGCTCTGCTGTGCGTTCGTTCACCTAAGAGAGTTGAAACTATGTTGAGATTCAGCGAGTCAGAAACACGTTTCTTCTAGGAGCTGCGTTGGGATATTCCCGAGTGAATGGGACCATAGGCTGTACAGAGAAATATCTGCTTCTAAAACCAAAAGTGTGCTATCAAACTGAATGGTTGTCAATGTGTGCATTCAACTGACAGAGTTAAACTCACGTGTGGATTCAGCGGTTTGCAAACCCTTTCTGTGCAGAATCCCAAAACCGGTATTTCCAGCCCAATGCCGTCATACGTACTAAACAGCAGGAAACTTCGTCTAAAACTCAGGAGAAACGTTTCCTTGAAACTGCTCTGCTGTGCGTTCGTTCACCTAAGAGAGTTGAATCTATGTTGAGATTCAGCGAGTCAGAAACACGTTTCTTCTAGGAGCTGCGTTGGGATATTCCCGAGTGAATGGGACCATAGGCTGTACAGAGAAATATCTGCTTCTAAAACCAAAACGGAGCTATCTAAGTGAATGGTTGTCAATGTGTGCATTCAACTGACAGAGTTAAACTCACGTTTGGATTCAGCGGTTTACAAACCCTTTCTGTGCAGAATCCCAAAACCGGTAATTCCAGCTCAATGCCGGCATGCGTACTAAACAGCAGGAAACTTCGTCTAAAACTCAGGAGAAACGTTTCCTTGAAACTGCTCTGCTGTGCGTTCGTTCACCTAAGAGAGTTGAAACTATGTTGAGATTCAGCGAGTCAGAAACACGTTTCTTCTAGGAGCTGCGTTGGGATATTCCCGAGTGAATGGGACCATAGGCTGTACAGAGAAATATCTGCTTCTAAAACCAAAACGGAGCTATGTAACTGATTGGTTGTCAATGTGTGCATTCAATTGACAGAGTTAAACTCACGTGTGGATTCAGCGGTTTGCAAACCCTTTCTGTGCAGAATCCCAAAACCGGTATTTCCAGCCCAATGCCGGCATCCGTACTAAACAGCAGGAAACTTCGTCTAAAACTCAGGAGAAACGTTTCCTTGAAACTGCTCTGCTGTGCGTTCGTTCACCTAAGAGAGTTGAAACTATGTTGAGATTCAGCGAGTCAGAAACACGTTTCTTCTAGGAGCTGCGTTGGGATATTCCCGAGTGAATGGGACCATAGGCTGTACAGAGAAATATCTGCTTCTAAAACCAAAAGTGTGCTATCAAACTGAATGGTTGTCAATGTGTGCATTCAACTGACAGAGTTAAACTCACGTGTGGATTCAGCGGTTTGCAAACCATTTCTGTGCAGAATCCCAAAACCGGTATTTCCAGCCCAATGCCGGCATACGTACTAAACAGCAGGAAACTTCGTCTAAAACTCAGGAGAAACGTTTCCTTGAAACTGCTCTGCTGTGCGTTCGATCACCTAAGAGAGTTGAATCTATGTTGAGATTCAGCGAGTCAGAAACACGTTTCTTCTAGGAGGTGTGTTGGGATATTCCCGAGTGAATGGGACCATAGGCTGTACAGAGAAATATCTGCTCCTACAACCAAAAGGGTGGTATCTAACTGAATGGTTGTCAATGTGTGCATTCAACTGACAGAGTTAAACTCACGTTTGGATTCAGCGGTTTACAAACCCTTTCTATGCAGAATCCCAAAACCGGTAATTCCAGCTCAATGCCGGCATCCGTACTAAACAGGAGGAAACTTCGTCTAAAACTCAGGAAAACGTTTCCTTGAAACTGCTCTGCTGTGCGTTCGTTCACCTAAGAGAGTTGAAACTATGTTGAGATTCAGCGAGTCAGAAACACGTTTATGCTAGGAGCTGCGTTGGGATATTCCCGAGTGAATGGGACCATAGGCTGTACAGAGAAATATCTGCTTCTAAAACCAAAACGGAGCTATCTAACTGAATGGTTGTCAATGTGTGCATTCAACTGACAGAGTTAAACTCACGTTTGGATTCAGCGGTTTACAAACCCTTTCTGTGCAGAATCCCAAAACCGGTAATTCCAGCTCAATGCCGGCATCCGTACTAAACAGCAGGAAACTTCGTCTAAAACTCAGGAGAAACGTTTCCTTGAAACTGCTCTGCTGTGCGTTCGTTCACCTAAGAGAGTTGAAACTATGTTGAGATTCAGCGAGTCAGAAACACGTTTCTTCTAGGAGCTGCGTTGGGATATTCCCGAGTGAATGGGACCATAGGCTGTACAGAGAAATATCTGCTTCTAAAACCAAAACGGAGCTATGTAACTGATTGGTTGTCAATGTGTGCATTCAATTGACAGAGTTAAACTCACGTGTGGATTCAGCGGTTTGCAAACCCTTTCTGTGCAGAATCCCAAAACCGGTATTTCCAGCCCAATGCCGGCATCCGTACTAAACAGCAGGAAACTTCGTCTAAAACTCAGGAGAAACGTTTCCTTGAAACTGCTCTGCTGTGCGTTCGTTCACCTAAGAGAGTTGAAACTATGTTGAGATTCAGCGAGTCAGAAACACGTTTCTTCTAGGAGCTGCGTTGGGATATTCCCGAGTGAATGGGACCATAGGCTGTACAGAGAAATATCTGCTTCTAAAACCAAAAGTGTGCTATCAAACTGAATGGTTGTCAATGTGTGCATTCAACTGACAGAGTTAAACTCACGTGTGGATTCAGCGGTTTGCAAACCATTTCTGTGCAGAATCCCAAAACCGGTATTTCCAGCCCAATGCCGGCATACGTACTAAACAGCAGGAAACTTCGTCTAAAACTCAGGAGAAACGTTTCCTTGAAACTGCTCTGCTGTGCGTTCGATCACCTAAGAGAGTTGAATCTATGTTGAGATTCAGCGAGTCAGAAACACGTTTCTTCTAGGAGGTGTGTTGGGATATTCCCGAGTGAATGGGACCATAGGCTGTACAGAGAAATATCTGCTCCTACAACCAAAAGGGTGGTATCTAACTGAATGGTTGTCAATGTGTGCATTCAACTGACAGAGTTAAACTCACGTTTGGATTCAGCGGTTTACAAACCCTTTCTATGCAGAATCCCAAAACCGGTAATTCCAGCTCAATGCCGGCATCCGTACTAAACAGCAGGAAACTTCGTCTAAAACTCAGGAAAACGTTTCCTTGAAACTGCTCTGCTGTGCGTTCGTTCACCTAAGAGAGTTGAAACTATGTTGAGATTCAGCGAGTCAGAAACACGTTTATGCTAGGAGCTGCGTTGGGATATTCCCGAGTGAATGGGACCATAGGCTGTACAGAGAAATATCTGCTTCTAAAACCAAAACGGAGCTATCTAAGTGAATGGTTGTCAATGTGTGCATTCAACTGACAGAGTTAAACTCACGTGTGGATTCAGCGGTTTGCAAAGCATTTCTGTGCAGAATCCCAAATCCGGTATGTCCAGCCCAAATCCGGTATGTCCAGCCCAATGCCGGCATCCGTACTAAACAGCAGGAAACTTCGTCTAAAACTCAGGAGAAACGTTTCCTTGAAACTGCTCTGCTGTGCGTTCGTTCACCTAAGAGAGTTGAATCTATGTTGAGATTCAGCGAGTCAGAAACACGTTTCTTCTAGGAGCTGCGTTGGGATATTCCCGAGTGAATGGGACCATAGGCTGTACAGAGAAATATCTGCTTCTAAAACCAAAAGTGTGCTATCAAACTGAATGGTTGTCAATGTGTGCATTCAACTGACAGAGTTAAACTCACGTGTGGATTCAGCGGTTTGCAAACCCTTTCTGTGCAGAATCCCAAAACTGGTATTTCCAGCCCAATGCCGGCATCCGTACTAAACAGCAGGAAACTTCGTCTAAAACTCAGGAGAAACGTTTCCTTGAAACTGCTCTGCTGTGCGTTCGTTCACCTAAGAGAGTTGAATCTATGTTGAGATTCAGCGAGTCAGAAACACGTTTCTTCTAGGAGCTGCGTTGGGATATTCCCGAGTGAATGGGACCATAGGCTGTACAGAGAAATATCTGCTTCTAAAACCAAAACGGAGCTATCTAACTGAATGGTTGTCAATGTGTGCATTCAACTGACAGAGTTAAACTCACGTGTGGATTCAGCGGTTTGCAAACCCTTTCTGTGCAGAATCCCAAAACCGGTATTTCCAGCCCAATGCCGGCATACGTACTAAACAGCAGGAAACTTCGTCTAAAACTCAGGAGAAACGTTTCCTTGAAACTGCTCTGCTGTGCGTTCGTTCACCTAAGAGAGTTGAATCTATGTTGAGATTCAGCGAGTCAGAAAAACGTTTCTTCTAGGAGCTGCGTTGGGATATTCCCGAGTGAATGGGACCATAGGCTGTACAGAGAAATATCTGCTTCTAAAACCAAAACGGAGCTATCTAAGTGAATGGTTGTCAATGTGTGCATTCAACTGACAGAGTTAAACTCACGTTTGGATTCAGCGGTTTACAAACCCTTTCTGTGCAGAATCCCAAAACCGGTAATTCCAGCTCAATGCCGGCATCCGTACTAAACAGCAGGAAACTTCGTCTAAAACTCAGGAGAAACGTTTCCTTGAAACTGCTCTGCTGTGCGTTCGTTCACCTAAGAAACTTGAAACTATGTTGAGATTCAGCGAGTCAGAAACACGTTTATGCTAGGAGCTGCGTTGGGATATTCCCGAGTGAATGGGACCATAGTCTGTACAGAGAAATATCTGCTTCTAAAACCAAAACGGAGCTATCTAACTGATTGGTTGTCAATGTGTGCATTCAATTGACAGAGTTAAACTCACGTGTGGATTCAGCGGTTTGCAAACCCTTTCTGTGCAGAATCCCAAAACCGGTATTTCCAGCCCAATGCCGGCATCCGTACTAAACAGCAGGAAACTTCGTCTAAAACTCAGGAGAAACGTTTCCTTGAAACTGCTCTGCTGTGCGTTCGATCACCTAAGAGAGTTGAATCTATGTTGAGATTCAGCGAGTCAGAAACACGTTTCTTCTAGGCGGTGCGTTGGGATATTCCCGAGTGAATGGTACCATAGGCTGTACAGAGAAATATCTGCTCCTACAACCAAAAGGGTGGTATCTAACTGAATGGTTGTCAATGTGTGCATTCAACTGACAGAGTTAAATTCACGTTTGGATTCAGCGGTTTACAAACCCTTTCTGTGCAGAATCCCAAAACCGGTAATTCCAGCTCAATGCCGGCATCCGTACTAAACAGCAGGAAACTTCGTCTAAAACTCAGGAGAAACGTTTCCTTGAAACTGCTCTGCTGTGCGTTCGTTCACCTAAGAGAGTTGAAACTATGTTGAGATTCAGCGAGTCAGAAACACGTTTCTTCTAGGAGCTGCGTTGGGATATTCCCGAGTGAATGGGACCATAGGCTGTACAGAGAAATATCTGCTTCTAAAACCAAAAGTGTGCTATCAAACTGAGTGGTTGTCAATGTGTGCATTCAACTGACAGAGTTAAACTCACGTGTGGATTCAGCGGTTTGCAAACCCTTTCTGTGCAGAATCCCAAAACCGGTATTTCCAGCCCAATGCCGGCATCCGTACTAAACAGCAGGAAACTTCGTCTAAAACTCAGGAGAAACGTTTCCTTGAAACTGCTCTGCTGTGCGTTCGATCACCTAAGAGAGTTGAATCTATGTTGAGATTCAGCGAGTCAGAAACACGTTTCTTCTAGGAGGTGAGTTGGGATATTCCCGAGTGAATGGGACCATAGGCTGTACAGAGAAATATCTGCTCCTACAACCAAAAGGGTGGTATCTAACTGAATGGTTGTCAATGTGTGCATTCAACTGACAGAGTTAAACTCACGTTTGGATTCAGCGGTTTACAAACCCTTTCTGTGCAGAATCCCAAAACCGGTAATTCCAGCTCAATGCCGGCATCCGTACTAAACAGCAGGAAACTTCGTCTAAAACTCAGGAAAACGTTTCCTTGAAACTGCTCTGCTGTGCGTTCGTTCACCTAAGAGAGTTGAAACTATGTTGCGATTCAGCGAGTCACAAACACGTTTATGCTAGGAGCTGCGTTGGGATATTCCCGAGTGAATGGGACCATAGGCTGTACAGAGAAATATCTGCTTCTGAATCCAAAACGGAGCTATCTAACTGAATGGTTGTCAATGTGTGCATTCAACTGACAGAGTTAAACTCACGTGTGGATTCAGCGGTTTGCAAACCCTTTCTGTGCAGAATCCCAAATCCGGTATGTCCAGCCCAATGCCGGCATCCGTACTAAACAGCAGGAAACTTCGTCTAAAACTCAGGAGAAACGTTTCCTTGAAACTGCTCTGCTGTGCGTTCGTTCACCTAAGAGAGTTGAATCTATGTTGAGATTCAGCGAGTCAGAAACACGTTTCTTCTAGGAGCTGCGTTGGGATATTCCCGAGTGAATGGGACCATAGGCTGTACAGAGAAATATCTGCTTCTAAAACCAAAAGTGTGCTATCAAACTGAATGGTTGTCAATGTGTGCATTCAACTGACAGAGTTAAACTCACGTGTGGATTCAGCGGTTTGCAAACCCTTTCTGTGCAGAATCCCAAAACTGGTATTTCCAGCCCAATGCCGGCATCCGTACTAAACAGCAGGAAACTTCGTCTAAAACTCAGGAGAAACGTTTCCTTGAAACTGCTCTGCTGTGCGTTCGTTCACCTAAGAGAGTTGAATCTATGTTGAGATTCAGCGAATCAGAAACACGTTTCTTCTAGGAGCTGCGTTGGGATATTCCCGAGTGAATGGGACCATAGGCTGTACAGAGAAATATCTGCTTCTAAAACCAAAACGGAGCTATCTAACTGAATGGTTGTCAATGTGTGCATTCAACTGACAGAGTTAAACTCACGTGTGGATTCAGCGGTTTGCAAACCCTTTCTGTGCAGAATCCCAAAACCGGTATTTCCAGCCCAATGCCGGCATACGTACTAAACAGCAGGAAACTTCGTCTAAAACTCAGGAGAAACGTTTCCTTGAAACTGCTCTGCTGTGCGTTCGTTCACCTAAGAGAGTTGAATCTATGTTGAGATTCAGCGAGTCAGAAACACGTTTCTTCTAGGAGCTGCGTTGGGATATTCCCGAGTGAATGGGACCATAGGCTGTACAGAGAAATATCTGCTTCTAAAACCAAAACGGAGCTATCTAAGTGAATGGTTGTCAATGTGTGCATTCAACTGACAGAGTTAAACTCACGTTTGGATTCAGCGGTTTACAAACCCTTTCTGTGCAGAATCCCAAAACCGGTAATTCCAGCTCAATGCCGGCATCCGTACTAAACAGCAGGAAACTTCGACTAAAACTCAGGAGAAACGTTTCCTTGAAACTGCTCTGCTGTGCGTTCGTTCACCTAAGAAACTTGAAACTATGTTGAGATTCACCGAGTCAGAAACACGTTTATGCTAGGAGCTGCGTTGGGATATTCCCGAGTGAATGGGACCATAGTCTGTACAGAGAAATATCTGCTTCTAAAACCAAAACGGAGCTATCTAACTGATTGGTTGTCAATGTGTGCATTCAATTGACAGAGTTAAACTCACGTGTGGATTCAGCGGTTTGCAAACCCTTTCTGTGCAGAATCCCAAAACCGGTATTTCCAGCCCAATGCCGGCATCCGTACTAAACAGCAGGAAACTTCGTCTAAAACTCAGGAGAAACGTTTCCTTGAAACTGCTCTGCTGTGCGTTCGATCACCTAAGAGAGTTGAATCTATGTTGAGATTCAGCGAGTCAGAAACACGTTTCTTCTAGGCGGTGCGTTGGGATATTCCCGAGTGAATGGTACCATAGGCTGTACAGAGAAATATCTGCTCCTACAACCAAAAGGGTGGTATCTAACTGAATGGTTGTCAATGTGTGCATTCAACTGACAGAGTTAAATTCACGTTTGGATTCAGCGGTTTACAAACCCTTTCTGTGCAGAATCCCAAAACCGGTAATTCCAGCTCAATGCCGGCATCCGTACTAAACAGCAGGAAACTTCGTCTAAAACTCAGGAGAAACGTTTCCTTGAAACTGCTCTGCTGTGCGTTCGTTCACCTAAGAGAGTTGAAACTATGTTGAGATTCAGCGAGTCAGAAACACGTTTCTTCTAGGAGCTGCGTTGGGATATTCCCGAGTGAATGGGACCATAGGCTGTACAGAGAAATATCTGCTTCTAAAACCAAAAGTGTGCTATCAAACTGAATGGTTGTCAATGTGTGCATTCAACTGACAGAGTTAAACTCACGTGTGGATTCAGCGGTTTGCAAACCCTTTCTGTGCAGAATCCCAAAACCGGTATTTCCAGCCCAATGCCGGCATCCGTACTAAACAGCAGGAAACTTCGTCTAAAACTCAGGAGAAACGTTTCCTTGAAACTGCTCTGCTGTGCGTTCGATCACCTAAGAGAGTTGAATCTATGTTGAGATTCAGCGAGTCAGAAACACGTTTCTTCTAGGAGGTGAGTTGGGATATTCCCGAGTGAATGGGACCATAGGCTGTACAGAGAAATATCTGCTCCTACAACCAAAAGGGTGGTATCTAACTGAATCGTTGTCAATGTGTGCATTCAACTGACAGAGTTAAACTCACGTTTGGATTCAGCGGTTTACAAACCCTTTCTGTGCAGAATCCCAAAACCGGTAATTCCAGCTCAATGCCGGCATCCGTACTAAACAGCAGGAAACTTCGTCTAAAACTCAGGAAAACGTTTCCTTGAAACTGCTCTGCTGTGCGTTCGTTCAACTAAGAGAGTTGAAACTATGTTGCGATTCAGCGAGTCAGAAACACGTTTATGCTAGGAGCTGCGTTGGGATATTCCCGAGTGAATGGGACCATAGGCTGTACAGAGAAATATCTGCTTCTGAAACCAAAACGGAGCTATCTAACTGAATGGTTGTCAATGTGTGCATTCAACTGACAGAGTTAAACTCACGTGTGGATTCAGCGGTTTGCAAACCCTTTCTGTGCAGAATCCCAAATCCGGTATGTCCAGCCCAATGCCGGCATCCGTACTAAACAGCAGGAAACTTCGTCTAAAACTCAGGAGAAACGTTTCCTTGAAACTGCTCTGCTGTGCGTTCGTTCACCTAAGAGAGTTGAATCTATGTTGAGATTCAGCGAGTCAGAAACACGTTTCTTCTAGGAGCTGCGTTGGGATATTCCCGAGTGAATGGGACCATAGGCTGTACAGAGAAATATCTGCTTCTAAAACCAAAAGTGTGCTATCAAACAGAATGGTTGTCAATGTGTGCATTCAACTGACAGAGTTAAACTCACGTGTGGATTCAGCGGTTTGCAAACCCTTTCTGTGCAGAATCCCAAAACCGGTATTTCCAGCCCAATGCCGGCATCCGTACTAAAGAGCAGGAAACTTCGTCTAAAACTCAGGAGAAACGTTTCCTTGAAACTGCTCTGCTGTGCGTTCGTTCACCTAAGAGAGTTGAATCTATGTTGAGATTCAGCGAGTCAGAAACACGTTTCTTCTAGGAGCTGCGTTGGGATATTCCCGAGTGAATGGGATCATAGGCTGTACAGAGAAATATCTGCTTCTAAAACCAAAAGTGTGCTATCAAACTGAATGGTTGTCAATGTGTGCATTCAACTGACAGAGTTAAACTCACGTGTGGATTCAGCGGTTTGCAAACCCTTTCTGTGCAGAATCCCAAAACTGGTATTTCCAGCCCAATGCCGGCATCCGTACTAAACAGCAGGAAACTTCGTCTAAAACTCAGGAGAAACGTTTCCTTGAAACTGCTCTGCTGTGCGTTCGATCACCTAAGAGAGTTGAATCTATGTTGAGATTCAGCGAGTCAGAAACACGTTTCTTCTAGGCGGTGCGTTGGGATATTCCCGAGTGAATGGTACCATAGGCTGTACAGAGAAATATCTGCTCCTACAACCAAAAGGGTGGTATCTAACTGAATGGTTGTCAATGTGTGCATTCAACTGACAGAGTTAAATTCACGTTTGGATTCAGCGGTTTACAAACCCTTTCTGTGCAGAATCCCAAAACCGGTAATTCCAGCTCAATGCCGGCATCCGTACTAAACAGCAGGAAACTTCGTCTAAAACTCAGGAGAAACGTTTCCTTGAAACTGCTCTGCTGTGCGTTCGTTCACCTAAGAGAGTTGAAACTATGTTGAGATTCAGCGAGTCAGAAACACGTTTCTTCTAGGAGCTGCGTTGGGATATTCCCGAGTGAATGGGACCATAGGCTGTACAGAGAAATATCTGCTTCTAAAACCAAAAGTGTGCTATCAAACTGAATGGTTGTCAATGTGTGCATTCAACTGACAGAGTTAAACTCACGTGTGGATTCAGCGGTTTGCAAACCCTTTCTGTGCAGAATCCCAAAACCGGTATTTCCAGCCCAATGCCGGCATCCGTACTAAACAGCAGGAAACTTCGTCTAAAACTCAGGAGAAACGTTTCCTTGAAACTGCTCTGCTGTGCGTTCGATCACCTAAGAGAGTTGAATCTATGTTGAGATTCAGCGAGTCAGAAACACGTTTCTTCTAGGCGGTGCGTTGGGATATTCCCGAGTGAATGGTACCATAGGCTGTACAGAGAAATATCTGCTCCTACAACCAAAAGGGTGGTATCTAACTGAATGGTTGTCAATGTGTGCATTCAACTGACAGAGTTAAATTCACGTTTGGATTCAGCGGTTTACAAACCCTTTCTGTGCAGAATCCCAAAACCGGTAATTCCAGCTCAATGCCGGCATCCGTACTAAACAGCAGGAAACTTCGTCTAAAACTCAGGAGAAACGTTTCCTTGAAACTGCTCTGCTGTGCGTTCGTTCACCTAAGAGAGTTGAAACTATGTTGAGATTCAGCGAGTCAGAAACACGTTTCTTCTAGGAGCTGCGTTGGGATATTCCCGAGTGAATGGGACCATAGGCTGTACAGAGAAATATCTGCTTCTAAAACCAAAAGTGTGCTATCAAACTGAATGGTTGTCAATGTGTGCATTCAACTGACAGAGTTAAACTCACGTGTGGATTCAGCGGTTTGCAAACCCTTTCTGTGCAGAATCCCAAAACCGGTATTTCCAGCCCAATGCCGGCATCTGTACTAAACAGCAGGAAACTTCGTCTAAAACTCAGGAGAAACGTTTCCTTGAAACTGCTCTGCTGTGCGTTCGATCACCTAAGAGAGTTGAATCTATGTTGAGATTCAGCGAGTCAGAAACACGTTTCTTCTAGGAGGTGCGTTGGGATATTCCCGAGTGAATGGGACCATAGGCTGTACAGAGAAATATCTGCTTCTAAAACCAAAAGTGTGCTATCAAACTGAATGGTTGTCAATGTGTGCATTCAACTGACAGAGTTAAACTCACGTGTGGATTCAGCGGTTTGCAAACCCTTTCTGTGCAGAATCCCAAAACTGGTATTTCCAGCCCAATGCCGGCATCCGTACTAAACAGCAGGAAACTTCGTCTAAAACTCAGGAGAAACGTTTCCTTGAAACTGCTCTGCTGTGCGTTCGATCACCTAAGAGAGTTGAATCTATGTTGAGATTCAGCGAGTCAGAAACACGTTTCTTCTAGGCGGTGCGTTGGGATATTCCCGAGTGAATGGTACCATAGGCTGTACAGAGAAATATCTGCTCCTACAACCAAAAGGGTGGTATCTAACTGAATGGTTGTCAATGTGTGCATTCAACTGACAGAGTTAAATTCACGTTTGGATTCAGCGGTTTACAAACCCTTTCTGTGCAGAATCCCAAAACCGGTAATTCCAGCTCAATGCCGGCATCCGTACTAAACAGCAGGAAACTTCGTCTAAAACTCAGGAGAAACGTTTCCTTGAAACTGCTCTGCTGTGCGTTCGTTCACCTAAGAGAGTTGAAACTATGTTGAGATTCAGCGAGTCAGAAACACGTTTCTTCTAGGAGCTGCGTTGGGATATTCCCGAGTGAATGGGACCATAGGCTGTACAGAGAAATATCTGCTTCTAAAACCAAAAGTGTGCTATCAAACTGAATGGTTGTCAATGTGTGCATTCAACTGACAGAGTTAAACTCACGTGTGGATTCAGCGGTTTGCAAACCCTTTCTGTGCAGAATCCCAAAACCGGTATTTCCAGCCCAATGCCGGCATCCGTACTAAACAGCAGGAAACTTCGTCTAAAACTCAGGAGAAACGTTTCCTTGAAACTGCTCTGCTGTGCGTTCGATCACCTAAGAGAGTTGAATCTATGTTGAGATTCAGCGAGTCAGAAACACGTTTCTTCTAGGCGGTGCGTTGGGATATTCCCGAGTGAATGGGACCATAGGCTGTACAGAGAAATATCTGCTCCTACAACCAAAAGGGTGGTATCTAACTGAATGGTTGTCAATGTGTGCATTCAACTGACAGAGTTAAATTCACGTTTGGATTCAGCGGTTTACAAACCCTTTCTGTGCAGAATCCCAAAACCGGTAATTCCAGCTCAATGCCGGCATCCGTACTAAACAGCAGGAAACTTCGTCTAAAACTCAGGAGAAACGTTTCCTTGAAACTGCTCTGCTGTGCGTTCGTTCACCTAAGAGAGTTGAAACTATGTTGAGATTCAGCGAGTCAGAAACACGATTCTTCTAGGAGCTGCGTTGGGATATTCCCGAGTGAATGGGACCATAGGCTGTACAGAGAAATATCTGCTTCTAAAACCAAAAGTGTGCTATCAAACTGAATGGTTGTCAATGTGTGCATTCAACTGACAGAGTTAAACTCACGTGTGGATTCAGCGGTTTGCAAACCCTTTCTGTGCAGAATCCCAAAACCGGTATTTCCAGCCCAATGCCGGCATCCGTACTAAACAGCAGGAAACTTCGTCTAAAACTCAGGAGAAACGTTTCCTTGAAACTGCTCTGCTGTGCGTTCGATCACCTAAGAGAGTTGAATCTATGTTGAGATTCAGCGAGTCAGAAACACGTTTCTTCTAGGCGGTGCGTTGGGATATTCCCGAGTGAATGGGACCATAGGCTGTACAGAGAAATATCTGCTCCTACAACCAAAAGGGTGGTATCTAACTGAATGGTTGTCAATGTGTGCATTCAACTGACAGAGTTAAATTCACGTTTGGATTCAGCGGTTTACAAACCCTTTCTGTGCAGAATCCCAAAACCGGTAATTCCAGCTCAATGCCGGCATCCGTACTAAACAGCAGGAAACTTCGTCTAAAACTCAGGAGAAACGTTTCCTTGAAACTGCTCTGCTGTGCGTTCGTTCACCTAAGAGAGTTGAAACTATGTTGAGATTCAGCGAGTCAGAAACACGTTTCTTCTAGGAGCTGCGTTGGGATATTCCCGAGTGAATGGGACCATAGGCTGTACAGAGAAATATCTGCTTCTAAAACCAAAAGTGTGCTATCAAACTGAATGGTTGTCAATGTGTGCATTCAACTGACAGAGTTAAACTCACGTGTGGATTCAGCGGTTTGCAAACCCTTTCTGTGCAGAATCCCAAAACCGGTATTTCCAGCCCAATGCCGGCATCTGTACTAAACAGCAGGAAACTTCGTCTAAAACTCAGGAGAAACGTTTCCTTGAAACTGCTCTGCTGTGCGTTCGATCACCTAAGAGAGTTGAATCTATGTTGAGATTCAGCGAGTCAGAAACACGTTTCTTCTAGGAGGTGCGTTGGGATATTCCCGAGTGAATGGGACCATAGGCTGTACAGAGAAATATCTGCTTCTAAAACCAAAAGTGTGCTATCAAACTGAATGGTTGTCAATGTGTGCATTCAACTGACAGAGTTAAACTCACGTGTGGATTCAGCGGTTTGCAAACCCTTTCTGTGCAGAATCCCAAAACTGGTATTTCCAGCCCAATGCCGGCATCCGTACTAAACAGCAGGAAACTTCGTCTAAAACTCAGGAGAAACGTTTCCTTGAAACTGCTCTGCTGTGCGTTCGTTCACCTAAGAGAGTTGAATCTATGTTGAGATTCAGCGAGTCAGAAACACGTTTCTTCTAGGAGCTGCGTTGGGATATTCCCGAGTGAATGGGACCATAGGCTGTACAGAGAAATATCTGCTTCTAAAACCAAAAGTGTGCTATCAAACTGAATGGTTGTCAATGTGTGCATTCAACTGACAGAGTTAAACTCACGTGTGGATTCAGCGGTTTGCAAACCCTTTCTGTGCAGAATCCCAAAACCGGTATTTCCAGCCCAATGCCGGCATCTGTACTAAACAGCAGGAAACTTCGTCTAAAACTCAGGAGAAACGTTTCCTTGAAACTGCTCTGCTGTGCGTTCGATCACCTAAGAGAGTTGAATCTATGTTGAGATTCAGCGAGTCAGAAACACGTTTCTTCTAGGAGGTGCGTTGGGATATTCCCGAGTGAATGGGACCATAGGCTGTACAGAGAAATATCTGCTTCTAAAACCAAAAGTGTGCTATCAAACTGAATGGTTGTCAATGTGTGCATTCAACTGACAGAGTTAAACTCACGTGTGGATTCAGCGGTTTGCAAACCCTTTCTGTGCAGAATCCCAAAACTGGTATTTCCAGCCCAATGCCGGCATCCGTACTAAACAGCAGGAAACTTCGTCTAAAACTCAGGAGAAACGTTTCCTTGAAACTGCTCTGCTGTGCGTTCGTTCACCTAAGAGAGTTGAATCTATGTTGAGATTCAGCGAATCAGAAACACGTTTCTTCTAGGAGCTGCGTTGGGATATTCCCGAGTGAATGGGACCATAGGCTGTACAGAGAAATATCTGCTTCTAAAACCAAAACGGAGCTATCTAACTGAATGGTTGTCAATGTGTGCATTCAACTGACAGAGTTAAACTCACGTGTGGATTCAGCGGTTTGCAAACCCTTTCTGTGCAGAATCCCAAAACCGGTATTTCCAGCCCAATGCCGGCATACGTACTAAACAGCAGGAAACTTCGTCTAAAACTCAGGAGAAACGTTTCCTTGAAACTGCTCTGCTGTGCGTTCGTTCACCTAAGAGAGTTGAATCTATGTTGAGATTCAGCGAGTCAGAAACACGTTTCTTCTAGGAGCTGCGTTGGGATATTCCCGAGTGAATGGGACCATAGGCTGTACAGAGAAATATCTGCTTCTAAAACCAAAACGGAGCTATCTAAGTGAATGGTTGTCAATGTGTGCATTCAACTGACAGAGTTAAACTCACGTTTGGATTCAGCGGTTTACAAACCCTTTCTGTGCAGAATCCCAAAACCGGTAATTCCAGCTCAATGCCGGCATCCGTACTAAACAGCAGGAAACTTCGTCTAAAACTCAGGAGAAACGTTTCCTTGAAACTGCTCTGCTGTGCGTTCGTTCACCTAAGAAACTTGAAACTATGTTGAGATTCAGCGAGTCAGAAACACGTTTATGCTAGGAGCTGCGTTGGGATATTCCCGAGTGAATGGGACCATAGTCTGTACAGAGAAATATCTGCTTCTAAAACCAAAACGGAGCTATCTAACTGATTGGTTGTCAATGTGTGCATTCAATTGACAGAGTTAAACTCACGTGTGGATTCAGCGGTTTGCAAACCCTTTCTGTGCAGAATCCCAAAACCGGTATTTCCAGCCCAATGCCGGCATCCGTACTAAACAGCAGGAAACTTCGTCTAAAACTCAGGAGAAACGTTTCCTTGAAACTGCTCTGCTGTGCGTTCGATCACCTAAGAGAGTTGAATCTATGTTGAGATTCAGCGAGTCAGAAACACGTTTCTTCTAGGCGGTGCGTTGGGATATTCCCGAGTGAATGGTACCATAGGCTGTACAGAGAAATATCTGCTCCTACAACCAAAAGGGTGGTATCTAACTGAATGGTTGTCAATGTGTGCATTCAACTGACAGAGTTAAATTCACGTTTGGATTCAGCGGTTTACAAACCCTTTCTGTGCAGAATCCCAAAACCGGTAATTCCAGCTCAATGCCGGCATCCGTACTAAACAGCAGGAAACTTCGTCTAAAACTCAGGAGAAACGTTTCCTTGAAACTGCTCTGCTGTGCGTTCGTTCACCTAAGAGAGTTGAAACTATGTTGAGATTCAGCGAGTCAGAAACACGTTTCTTCTAGGAGCTGCGTTGGGATATTCCCGAGTGAATGGGACCATAGGCTGTACAGAGAAATATCTGCTTCTAAAACCAAAAGTGTGCTATCAAACTGAATGGTTGTCAATGTGTGCATTCAACTGACAGAGTTAAACTCACGTGTGGATTCAGCGGTTTGCAAACCCTTTCTGTGCAGAATCCCAAAACCGGTATTTCCAGCCCAATGCCGGCATCCGTACTAAACAGCAGGAAACTTCGTCTAAAACTCAGGAGAAACGTTTCCTTGAAACTGCTCTGCTGTGCGTTCGATCACCTAAGAGAGTTGAATCTATGTTGAGATTCAGCGAGTCAGAAACACGTTTCTTCTAGGAGGTGAGTTGGGATATTCCCGAGTGAATGGGACCATAGGCTGTACAGAGAAATATCTGCTCCTACAACCAAAAGGGTGGTATCTAACTGAATGGTTGTCAATGTGTGCATTCAACTGACAGAGTTAAACTCACGTTTGGATTCAGCGGTTTACAAACCCTTTCTGTGCAGAATCCCAAAACCGGTAATTCCAGCTCAATGCCGGCATCCGTACTAAACAGCAGGAAACTTCGTCTAAAACTCAAGAAAACGTTTCCTTGAAACTGCTCTGCTGTGCGTTCGTTCACCTAAGAGAGTTGAAACTATGTTGCGATTCAGCGAGTCAGAAACACGTTTATGCTAGGAGCTGCGTTGGGATATTCCCGAGTGAATGGGACCATAGGCTGTACAGAGAAATATCTGCTTCTGAAACCAAAACGGAGCTATCTAACTGAATGGTTGTCAATGTGTGCATTCAACTGACAGAGTTAAACTCACGTGTGGATTCAGCGGTTTGCAAACCCTTTCTGTGCAGAATCCCAAATCCGGTATGTCCAGCCCAATGCCGGCATCCGTACTAAACAGCAGGAAACTTCGTCTAAAACTCAGGAGAAACGTTTCCTTGAAACTGCTCTGCTGTGCGTTCGTTCACCTAAGAGAGTTGAATCTATGTTGAGATTCAGCGAGTCAGAAACACGTTTCTTCTAGGAGCTGCGTTGGGATATTCCCGAGTGAATGGGACCATAGGCTGTACAGAGAAATATCTGCTTCTAAAACCAAAAGTGTGCTATCAAACAGAATGGTTGTCAATGTGTGCATTCAACTGACAGAGTTAAACTCACGTGTGGATTCAGCGGTTTGCAAACCCTTTCTGTGCAGAATCCCAAAACCGGTATTTCCAGCCCAATGCCGGCATCCGTACTAAAGAGCAGGAAACTTCGTCTAAAACTCAGGAGAAACGTTTCCTTGAAACTGCTCTGCTGTGCGTTCGTTCACCTAAGAGAGTTGAATCTATGTTGAGATTCAGCGAGTCAGAAACACGTTTCTTCTAGGAGCTGCGTTGGGATATTCCCGAGTGAATGGGATCATAGGCTGTACAGAGAAATATCTGCTTCTAAAACCAAAAGTGTGCTATCAAACTGAATGGTTGTCAATGTGTGCATTCAACTGACAGAGTTAAACTCACGTGTGGATTCAGCGGTTTGCAAACCCTTTATGTGCAGAATCCCAAAACTGGTATTTCCAGCCCAATGCCGGCATCCGTACTAAACAGCAGGAAACTTCGTCTAAAACTCAGGAGAAACGTTTCCTTGAAACTGCTCTGCTGTGCGTTCGATCACCTAAGAGAGTTGAATCTATGTTGAGATTCAGCGAGTCAGAAACACGTTTCTTCTAGGCGGTGCGTTGGGATATTCCCGAGTGAATGGTACCATAGGCTGTACAGAGAAATATCTGCTCCTACAACCAAAAGGGTGGTATCTAACTGAATGGTTGTCAATGTGTGCATTCAACCGACAGAGTTAAATTCACGTTTGGATTCAGCGGTTTACAAACCCTTTCTGTGCAGAATCCCAAAACCGGTAATTCCAGCTCAATGCCGGCATCCGTACTAAACAGCAGGAAACATCGTCTAAAACTCAGGAGAAACGTTTCCTTGAAACTGCTCTGCTGTGCGTTCGTTCACCTAAGAGAGTTGAAACTATGTTGAGATTCAGCGAGTCAGAAACACGTTTCTTCTAGGAGCTGCGTTGGGATATTCCCGAGTGAATGGGACCATAGGCTGTACAGAGAAATATCTGCTTCTAAAACCAAAAGTGTGCTATCAAACTGAATGGTTGTCAATGTGTGCATTCAACTGACAGAGTTAAACTCACGTGTGGATTCAGCGGTTTGCAAACCCTTTCTGTGCAGAATCCCAAAACCGGTATTTCCAGCCCAATGCCGGCATCCGTACTAAACAGCAGGAAACTTCGTCTAAAACTCAGGAGAAACGTTTCCTTGAAACTGCTCTGCTGTGCGTTCGATCACCTAAGAGAGTTGAATCTATGTTGAGATTCAGCGAGTCAGAAACACGTTTCTTCTAGGCGGTGCGTTGGGATATTCCCGAGTGAATGGTACCATAGGCTGTACAGAGAAATATCTGCTCCTACAACCAAAAGGGTGGTATCTAACTGAATGGTTGTCAATGTGTGCATTCAACTGACAGAGTTAAATTCACGTTTGGATTCAGCGGTTTACAAACCCTTTCTGTGCAGAATCCCAAAACCGGTAATTCCAGCTCAATGCCGGCATCCGTACTAAACAGCAGGAAACTTCGTCTAAAACTCAGGAGAAACGTTTCCTTGAAACTGCTCTGCTGTGCGTTCGTTCACCTAAGAGAGTTGAAACTATGTTGAGATTCAGCGAGTCAGAAACACGTTTCTTCTAGGAGCTGCGTTGGGATATTCCCGAGTGAATGGGACCATAGGCTGTACAGAGAAATATCTTCTTCTAAAACCAAAAGTGTGCTATCAAACTGAATGGTTGTCAATGTGTGCATTCAACTGACAGAGTTAAACTCACGTGTGGATTCAGCGGTTTGCAAACCCTTTCTGTGCAGAATCCCAAAACCGGTATTTCCAGCCCAATGCCGGCATCTGTACTAAACAGCAGGAAACTTCGTCTAAAACTCAGGAGAAACGTTTCCTTGAAACTGCTCTGCTGTGCGTTCGATCACCTAAGAGAGTTGAATCTATGTTGAGATTCAGCGAGTCAGAAACACGTTTCTTCTAGGAGGTGCGTTGGGATATTCCCGAGTGAATGGGACCATAGGCTGTACAGAGAAATATCTGCTCCTACAACCAAAAGGGTGGTATCTAACTGAATGGTTGTCAATGTGTGCATTCAACTGACAGAGTTAAACTCACGTTTGGATTCAGCGGTTTACAAACCCTTTCTGTGCAGAATCCCAAAACCGGTAATTCCAGCTCAATGCCGGCATCCGTACTAAACAGCAGGAAACTTCGTCTAAAACTCAGGAAAACGTTTCCTTGAAACTGCTCTGCTGTGCGTTCGTTCACCTAAGAGAGTTGAAACTATGTTACGATTCAGCGAGTCAGAAACACGTTTATGCTAGGAGCTGCGTTGGGATATTCCCGAGTGAATGGGACCATAGGCTGTACAGAGAAATATCTGCTTCTGAAACCAAAACGGAGCTATCTAACTGAATGGTTGTCAATGTGTGCATTCAACTGACAGAGTTAAACTCACGTGTGGATTCAGCGGTTTGCAAACCATTTCTGTGCAGAATCCCAAATCCGGTATGTCCAGCCCAATGCCGGCATCCGTACTAAACAGCAGGAAACTTCGTCTAAAACTCAGGAGAAACGTTTCCTTGAAACTGCTCTGCTGTGCGTTCGTTCACCTAAGAGAGTTGAATCTATGTTGAGATTCAGCGAGTCAGAAACACGTTTCTTCTAGGAGCTGCGTTGGGATATTCCCGAGTGAATGGGACCATAGGCTGTACAGAGAAATATCTGCTTCTAAAACCAAAAGTGTGCTATCAAACAGAATGGTTGTCAATGTGTGCATTCAACTGACAGAGTTAAACTCACGTGTGGATTCAGCGGTTTGCAAACCCTTTCTGTGCAGAATCCCAAAACCGGTATTTCCAGCCCAATGCCGGCATCCAAACTAAAGAGCAGGAAACTTCGTCTAAAACTCAGGAGAAACGTTTCCTTGAAACTGCTCTGCTGTGCGTTCGTTCACCTAAGAGAGTTGAATCTATGTTGAGATTCAGCGAATCAGAAACACGTTTCTTCTAGGAGCTGCGTTGGGATATTCCCGAGTGAATGGGACCATAGGCTGTACAGAGAAATATCTGCTTCTAAAACCAAAACGGAGCTATCTAACTGAATGGTTGTCAATGTGTGCATTCAACTGACAGAATTAAACTCACGTGTGGATTCAGCGGTTTGCAAACCCTTTCTGTGCAGAATCCCAAAACCGGTATTTCCAGCCCAATGCCGGCATACGTACTAAACAGCAGGAAACTTCGTCTAAAACTCAGGAGAAACGTTTCCTTGAAACTGCTCTGCTGTGCGTTCGTTCACCTAAGAGAGTTGAATCTATGTTGAGATTCAGCGAGTCAGAAACACGTTTCTTCTAGGAGCTGCGTTGGGATATTCCCGAGTGAATGGGACCATAGGCTGTACAGAGAAATATCTGCTTCTAAAACCAAAACGGAGCTATCTAAGTGAATGGTTGTCAATGTGTGCATTCAACTGACAGAGTTAAACTCACGTTTGGATTCAGCGGTTTACAAACCCTTTCTGTGCAGAATCCCAAAACCGGTAATTCCAGCTCAATGCCGGCATCCGTACTAAACAGCAGGAAACTTCGTCTAAAACTCAGGAGAAACGTTTCCTTGAAACTGCTCTGCTGTGCGTTCGTTCACCTAAGAGAGTTGAAACTATGTTGAGATTCAGCGAGTCAGAAACACGTTTATGCTAGGAGCTGCGTTGGGATATTCCCGAGTGAATGGGACCATAGGCTGTACAGAGAAATATCTGCTTCTAAAACCAAAACGGAGCTATCTAACTGATTGGTTGTCAATGTGTGCATTCAATTGACAGAGTTAAACTCACGTGTGGATTCAGCGGTTTGCAAACCCTTTCTGTGCAGAATCCCAAAACCGGTATTTCCAGCCCAATGCCGGCATCCGTACTAAACAGCAGGAAACTTCGTCTAAAACTCAGGAGAAACGTTTCCTTGAAACTGCTCTGCTGTGCGTTCGATCACCTAAGAGAGTTGAATCTATGTTGAGATTCAGCGAGTCAGAAACACGTTTCTTCTAGGCGGTGCGTTGGGATATTCCCGAGTGAATGGTACCATAGGCTGTACAGAGAAATATCTGCTCCTACAACCAAAAGGGTGGTATCTAACTGAATGGTTGTCAATGTGTGCATTCAACTGACAGAGTTAAATTCACGTTTGGATTCAGCGGTTTACAAACCCTTTCTGTGCAGAATCCCAAAACCGGTAATTCCAGCTCAATGCCGGCATCCGTACTAAACAGCAGGAAACTTCGTCTAAAACTCAGGAGAAACGTTTCCTTGAAACTGCTCTGCTGTGCGTTCGTTCACCTAAGAGAGTTGAAACTATGTTGAGATTCAGCGAGTCAGAAACACGTTTCTTCTAGGAGCTGCGTTGGGATATTCCCGAGTGAATGGGACCATAGGCTGTACAGAGAAATATCTGCTTCTAAAACCAAAAGTGTGCTATCAAACTGAATGGTTGTCAATGTGTGCATTCAACTGACAGAGTTAAACTCACGTGTGGATTCAGCGGTTTGCAAACCTTTTCTGTGCAGAATCCCAAAACCGGTATTTCCAGCCCAATGCCGGCATACGTACTAAACAGCAGGAAACTTCGTCTAAGACTCAGGAGAAACGTTTCCTTGAAACTGCTCTGCTGTGCGTTCGTTCACCTAAGAGAGTTGAATCTATGTTGAGATTCAGCGAGTCAGAAACACGTTTCTTCTAGGAGCTGCGTTGGGATATTCCCGAGTGAATGGGACCATAGGCTGTACAGAGAAATATCTGCTTCTAAAACCAAAACGGAGCTATCTAACTGAATGGTTGTCAATGTGTGCATTCAACTGACAGAGTTAAACTCACGTGTGGATTCAGCGGTTTGCAAACCCTTTCTGTGCAGTATCCCAAAACCGGTATTTCCAGCCCAATGCCGGCATACGTACTAAACAGCAGGAAACTTCGTCTAAAACTCAGGAGAAACGTTTCCTTGAAACTGCTCTGCTGTGCGTTCGTTCACCTAAGAGAGATGAATCTATGTTGAGATTCAGCGAGTCAGAAACACGTTTCTTCTAGGAGCTGCTTTGGGATATTCCCGAGTGAATGGGACCATAGGCTGTACAGAGAAATATCTGCTTCTAAAACCAAAACGGAGCTATCTAACTGAATGGTTGTCAATGTGTGCATTCAACTGACAGAGTTAAACTCACATGTGGATTCAGCGGTTTGCAAACCCTTTCTGTGCAGAATCCCAAAACCGGTATTTCCAGCCCAATGCCGGCATACGTACTAAAGAGCAGGAAATTCGTCTAAAACTCAGGAGCAACGTTTCCTTGAAACTGCTCTGCTGTGCGTTCGTTCACCTAAGAGAGTTGAATCTATGTTGAGATTCAGCGAGTCAGAAACACGTTTCTTCTAGGAGCTGCTTTGGGATATTCCCGAGTGAATGGGACCATAGGCTGTACAGAGAAATATCTGCTTCTAAAACCAAAACGGAGCTATCTAACTGAATGGTTGTCAATGTGTGCATTCAACTGACAGAGTTAAACTCACATGTGGATTCAGCGGTTTGCCAACCCTTTCTGTGCAGAATCCCAAAACCGGTAATTCCAGCCCAATGCCGGCATACGTACTAAAGAGCAGGAAATTCGTCTAAAACTCAGGAGCAACGTTTCCTTGAAACTGCTCTGCTGTGCGTTCGTTCACCTAAGAGAGTTGAATCTATGTTGAGATTCAGCGGGTCAGAAACACGTTTCTTCTAGGAGCTGCTTTGGGATATTCCCGAGTGAATGGGACCATAGGCTGTACAGAGAAATATCTGCTCCTACAACCAAAAGGGTGGTATCTAACTGAATGGTTGTCAATGTGTGCATTCAACTGACAGAGTTAAACTCACATGTGGATTCAGCGGTTTGCAAACCCTTTCTGTGCAGAATCCCAAAACCGGTATTTCCAGCCCAATGCCGGCATACGTACTAAACAGCAGGAAACTTCGTCTAAAACTCAGGAGAAACGTTTCCTTGAAACTGCTCTGCTGTGCGTTCGTTCACCTAAGAGAATTGAAACTATGTTGAGAATCAGCGAGTCAGAAACACGTTTCTTCTAGGAGCTGCGTTGGGATATTCCCGAGTGAATGGGACCATAGGCTGTACAGAGAAATATCTGCTTCTAAAACCAAAAGTGTGCTATCAAACTGAATGGTTGTCAATGTGTGCATTCAACTGACAGAGTTAAACTCACGTGTGGATTCAGCGGTTTACAAACCCTTTCTGTGCAGAATCCCAAAACCGGTAATTCCAGCTCAATGCCGGCATCCGTACTAAACAGCAGGAAACTTCGTCTAAAACTCAAGAGAAACGTTTCCTTGAAACTGCTCTGCTGTGCGTTCGTTCACCTAAGAGAGTTGAAAGTATGTTGAGATTCAGCGAGTCAGAAACACGTTTATGCTAGGAGCTGCGTTGGGATATTCCCGAGTGAATGGGACCATAGGCTGTACAGAGAAATATCTGCTTCTAAAACCAAAACGGAGCTATCTAACTGAATGGTTGTCAATGTGTGCATTCAACTGACAGAGTTAAACTGACGTGTGGATTCAGCGGTTTGCAAACCCTTTATGTGCAGAATCCCAAAACCGGTGTTTCCAGCCCAATGCCGGCATCCGTACTAAACAGCAGGAAACTTCGTCTAAAACTCAGGAGAAACGTTTCCTTGAAACTGCTCTGCTGTGCGTTCGATCACCTAAGAGAGTTGAATCTATGTTGAGATTCAGCGAGTCAGAAACACGTTTCTTCTAGGAGGTGCGTTGGGATATTCCCGAGTGAATGGGACCATAGGCTGTACAGAGAAATATCTGCTTCTAAAACCAAAAGTGTGCTATCAAACTGAATGGTTGTCAATGTGTGCATTCAACTGACAGAGTTAAACTCACGTGTGGATTCAGCGGTTTGCAAACCCTTTCTGTGCAGAATCCCAAAACCGGTATTTCCAGCCCAATGCCGGCATACGTACTAAACAGCAGGAAACTTCGTCTAAGACTCAGGAGAAACGTTTCCTTGAAACTGCTCTGCTGTGCGTTCGTTCACCTAAGAGAGTGGAATCTATGTTGAGATTCAGCGAGTCAGAAACACGTTTCTTCTAGGAGCTGCGTTGGGATATTCCCGAGTGAATGGGACCATAGGCTGTACAGAGAAATATCTGCTTCTAAACCAAAAGTGTGCTATCTAACTGAATGGTTGTCAATATGTGCATTCAACTGACAGAGTTAAACTCACGTGTGGATTCAGCGGTTTGCAAACCCTTTCTGTGCAGAATCCCAAAACCGGTATTTCCAGCCCAATGACGGCATACGTACTAAACAGCAGGAAACTTCGTCTAAGACTCAGGAGAAACGTTTCCTTGAAACTGCTCTGCTGTGCGTTCGTTCACCTAAGAGAGTTGAATCTATGTTGAGATTCAGCGAGTCAGAAACACGTTTCTTCTAGGAGCTGCTTTGGGATATTCCCGAGTGAATGGGACCATAGGCTGTACAGAGAAATATCTGCTTCTAAAACCAAAAGTGTGCTATCAAACTGAATGGTTGTCAATGTGTGCATTCAACTGACAGAGTTAAACTCACGTGTGGATTCAGCGGTTTACAAACCCTTTCTGTGCAGAATCCCAAAACCGGTATTTCCAGCCCAATGCCGGCATCCGTACTAAAGAGCAGGAAACTTCGTCTAAAACTCAGGAGAAACGTTTCCTTGAAACTGCTCTGCTGTGCGTTCGTTCACCTAAGAGAGTTGAATCTATGTTGAGATTCAGCGAGTCAGAAACACGTTTCTTCTAGGAGCTGCGTTGGGATATTCCCGAGTGAATGGGACCATAGGCTGTACAGAGAAATATCTGCTTCTAAAACCAAAACGGAGCTATCTAACTGAATGGTTGTCAATGTGTGCATTCAACTGACAGAGTTAAACTCACATGTGGATTCAGCGGTTTGCAAACCCTTTCTGTGCAGATTCCCAAAACCGGTATTTCCAGCCCAATGCCGGCATCCGTACTAAACAGCAGGAAACTTCGTCTAAAACTCAGGAGAAACGTTTCCTTGAAACTGCTCTGCTGTGCGTTCGTTCACCTAAGAGAGTTGAATCTATGTTGAGATTCAGCGAGTGAGAAACACGTTTCTTCTAGGAGCTGCGTTGGGATATTCCCGAGTGAATGGGACCATAGGCTGTACCGAGAAATATCTGCTTCTAAAACCAAAAGTGTGCTATCTAACTGAATGGTTGTCAATGTGTGCATTCAACTGACAGAGTTAAACTCACATGTGGATTCAGCGGTTTGCAAACCCTTTCTGTGCAGAATCCCAAAACCGGTATTTCCAGCCCAATGCCGGCATACGTACTAAACAGCAGGAAACTTCGTCTAAAACTCAGGAGCAACGTTTCCTTGAAACTGCTCTGCTGTGCGTTCGTTCACCTAAGAGAGTTGAATCTATGTTGAGATTCAGCGAGTCAGAAACACGTTTCTTCTAGGAGGTGCATTGGGATATTCCCGAGTGAATGGGACCATAGGCTGTACAGAGAAATATCTGCTCCTACAACCAAAAGGGTGGTATCTAACTGAATGGTTGTCAATGTGTGCATTCAACTGACAGAGTTAAACTCACGTTTGGATTCAGCGGTTTACAAACCCTTTCTGTGCAGAATCCCAAAACCGGTAATTCCAGCTCAATGCCGGCATCTGTACTAAACAGCAGGAAACTTCGTCTAAAACTCAGGAGAAACGTTTCCTTGAAACTGCTCTGCTGTGCGTTCGTTCACCTAAGAGAGTTGAAACTATGTTGAGATTCAGCGAGTCAGAAACACGTTTATGCTAGGAGCTGCGTTGGGATATTCCCGAGTGAATGGGACCATAGGCTGTACAGAGAAATATCTGCTTCTGAAACCAAAACGGAGCTATCTAACTGAATGGTTGTCAATGTGTGCATTCAACTGACAGAGTTAAACTCACGTGTGGATTCAGCGGTTTGTAACCCTTTCTGTGCAGAATCCCAAAACCGGTATTTCCAGCCCAATGCCGGCATCCGTACTAAACAGCAGGAAACTTCGTCTAAAACTCAGGAGAAACGTTACCTTGAAACTGCTCTGCTGTGCGTTCGTTCACCTAAGAGAGTTGAATCTATGTTGAGATTCAGCGAGTCAAAAACACGTTTCTTCTAGGAGGTGCGTTGGTATATTCCCGAGTGAATGGGACCATAGGCTGTACAGAGAAATATCTGCTTCTAAAACCAAAAGTGTGCTATCAAACTGAATGGTTGTCAATGTGTGCATTCAACTGACAGAGTTAAACTCACGTGTGGATTCAGCGGTTTGCAAACCCTTTCTGTGCAGAATCCCAAAACCGGTATTTCCAGCCCAATGCCGGCATACGTACTAAACAACAGGAAGCTTCGTCTAAGACTCAGGAGAAACGTTTCCTTGAAACTGCTCTGCTGTGCGTTCGTTCACCTAAGAGAGTTGAATCTATGTTGAGATTCAGCGAGTCAGAAACACGTTTCTTCTAGGAGGTGCGTTGGGATATTCCCGAGTGAATGGGACCATAGGCTGTACCGAGAAATATCTGCTTCTAAAACCAAAACGGAGCTATCTAACTGAATGGTTGTCAATGTGTGCATTCAACTGACAAAGTTAAACTCACGTGTGGATTCAGCGGTTTGCAAACCCTTTCTGTGCAGAATCCCAAAACCGGTATTTCCAGCCCAATGCCGGCATACGTACTAAAGAGCAGGAAATTCGTCTAAAACTCAGGAGCAACGTTTCCTTGAAACTGCTCTGCTGTGCGTTCGTTCACCTAAGATTGTTGAATCTATGTTGAGATTCAGCGAGTCAGAAACACGTTTCTTCTAGGAGCTGCTTTGGGATATTCCCGAGTGAATGGGACCATAGGCTGTACAGAGAAATATCTGCTTCTAAAACCAAAACGGAGCTATCTAACTGAATGGTTGTCAATGTGTGCATTCAACTGACAGAGTTAAACTCACGTGTGGATTCAGCGGTTTGCAAACCCTTTATGTGCAGAATCCCAAAACCGGTATTTCCAGCCCAATGCCGGCATCCGTACTAAACAGCAGGAAACTTCGTCTAAAACTCAGGAGAAACGTTTCCTTGAAACTGCTCTGCTGTGCGTTCGTTCACCTAAGAGAGTTGAATCTATGTTGAGATTCAGCGAGTCAGAAGCACGTTTCTTCTAGGAGCTGCGTTGGGATATTCCCGAGTGAATGGGACCATAGGCTGTACAGAGAAATATCTGCTTCTAAAACCAAAAGTGTGCTATCAAACTGAATGGTTGTCAATGTGTGCATTCAACTGACAGAGTTAAACTCACGTGTGGATTCAGCGGTTTGCAAACCCTTTCTGTGCAGAATCCCAAAACCTCTATTTCCAGCCCAATGCCGGCATCCGTACTAAACAGCAGGAAACTTCGTCTAAAACTCAGGAGAAACGTTTCCTTGAAACTGCTCTGCTGTGCGTTCGTTCACCTAAGAGAGTTGAATCTATGTTGAGATTCAGCGAGTCAAAAACACGTTTCTTCTAGGAGGTGCGTTGGTATATTCCCGAGTGAATGGGACCATAGGCTGTACAGAGAAATATCTGCTTCTAAAACCAAAAGTGTGCTATCAAACTGAATGGTTGTCAATGTGTGCATTCAACTGACAGAGTTAAACTCACGTGTGGATTCAGCGGTTTGCAAACCCTTTCTGTGCAGAATCCCAAAACCGCTAATTCCAGCCCAATGCCGGCATCCGTACTAAACAGCAGGAAACTTCGTCTAAAACTCAGGAGAAACGTTTCCTTGAAACTGCTCTGCTGTGCGTTCGTTCACCTAAGAGAGTTGAATCTATGTTGAGATTCAGCGAGTCAGAAACACGTTTCTTCTAGGAGCTGCGTTGGGATATTCCCGAGTGAATGGGACCATAGGCTGTACCGAGAAATATCTGCTTCTAAAACCAAAACGGAGCTATCTAACTGAATGGTTGTCAATGTGTGCATTCAACTGACAGAGTTAAACTCACGTGTGGATTCAGCGGTTTGCAAACCCTTTCTGTGCAGAATCCCAAAACCGGTATTTCCAGCCCAATGCCGGCATACGTACTAAAGAGCAGGAAATTCGTCTAAAACTCAGGAGCAACGTTTCCTTGAAACTGCTCTGCTGTGCGTTCGTTCACCTAAGAGAGTTGAATCTATGTTGAGATTCAGCGAGTCAGAAACACGTTTCTTCTAGGAGCTGCTTTGGGATATTCCCGAGTGAATGGGACCATAGGCTGTACAGAGAAATATCTGCTTCTAAAACCAAAACGGAGCTATCTAACTGAATGGTTGTCAATGTGTGCATTCAACTGACAGAGTTAAACTCACGTGTGGGTTCAGCGGTTTGCAAACCCTTTATGTGCAGAATCCCAAAACCGGTATTTCCAGCCCAATGCCGGCATCCGTACTAAACAGCAGGAAACTTCGTCTAAAACTCAGGAGAAACGTTTCCTTGAAACTGCTCTGCTGTGCGTTCGTTCACCTAAGAGAGTTGAATCTATGATGAGATTCAGCGAGTCAGAAGCACGTTTCTTCTAGGAGCTGTGTTGGGATATTCCCGAGTGAATGGGACCATAGGCTGTACAGAGAAATATCTGCTTCTGAAACCAAAACGGAGCTATCTAACTGAATGGTTGTCAATGTGTGCATTCAACTGACAGAGTTAAACTCACGTGTGGATTCAGCGGTTTGTAACCCTTTCTGTGCAGAATCCCAAAACCGGTATTTCCAGCCCAATGCCGGCATCCGTACTAAACAGCAGGAAACTTCGTCTAAAACTCAGGAGAAACGTTACCTTGAAACTGCTCTGCTGTGCGTTCGTTCACCTAAGAGAGTTGAATCTATGTTGAGATTCAGCGAGTCAAAAACACGTTTCTTCTAGGAGGTGCGTTGGTATAATCCCGAGTGAATGGGACCATAGGCTGTACAGAGAAATATCTGCTTCTAAATCCAAAAGTGTGCTATCAAACTGAATGGTTGTCAATGTGTGCATTCAACTGACAGAGTTAAACTCACGTGTGGATTCAGCGGTTTGCAAACCCTTTCTGTGCAGAATCCCAAAACCGCTATTTCCAGCCCAATGCCGGCATCCGTACTAAACAGCAGGAAACTTCGTCTAAAACTCAGGAGAAACGTTTCCTTGAAACTGCTCTGCTGTGCGTTCGTTCACCTAAGAGAGTTGAATCTATGTTGAGATTCAGCGAGTCAGAAACACGTTTCTTCTAGGAGCTGCGTTGGGATATTCCCGAGTGAATGGGACCATAGGCTGTACCGAGAAATATCTGCTTCTAAAACCAAAACGGAGCTATCTAACTGAATGGTTGTCAATGTGTGCATTCAACTGACAGAGTTAAACTCACGTGTGGATTCAGCGGTTTGCAAACCCTTTCTGTGCAGAATCCCAAAACCGGTATTTCCAGCCCAATGCCGGCATACGTACTAAAGAGCAGGAAATTCGTCTAAAACTCAGGAGCAACGTTTCTTTGAAACTGCTCTGCTGTGCGTTCGTTCACCTAAGAGAGTTGAATCTATGTTGAGATTCAGCGAGTCAGAAACACGTTTCTTCTAGGAGCTGCTTTGGGATATTCCCGAGTGAATGGGACCATAGGCTGTACAGAGAAATATCTGCTTCTAAAACCAAAACGGAGCTATCTAACTGAATGGTTGTCAATGTGTGCATTCAACTGACAGAGTTAAACTCACGTGTGGATTCAGCGGTTTGCAAACCCTTTATGTGCAGAATCCCAAAACCGGTATTTCCAGCCCAATGCCGGCATCCGTACTAAACAGCAGGAAACTTCGTCTAAAACTCAGGAGAAACGTTTCCTTGAAACTGCTCTGCTGTGCGTTCGTTCACCTAAGAGAGTTGAATCTATGTTGAGATTCAGCGAGTCAGAAGCACGTTTCTTCTAGGAGCTGCGTTGGGATATTCCCGAGTGAATGGGACCATAGGCTGTACAGAGAAATATCTGCTTCTAAAACCAAAAGTGTGCTATCAAACTGAATGGTTGTCAATGTGTGCATTCAACTGACAGAGTTAAACTCACGTGTGGATTCAGCGGTTTGCAAACCCTTTCTGTGCAGAATCCCAAAACCGCTATTTCCAGCCCAATGCCGGCATCCGTACTAAACAGCAGGAAACTTCGTCTAAAACTCAGGAGAAACGTTTCCTTGAAACTGCTCTGCTGTGCGTTCGTTCACCTAAGAGAGTTGAATCTATGTTGAGATTCAGCGAGTCAGAAACACGTTTCTTCTAGGAGCTGCGTTGGGATATTCCCGAGTGAATGGGACCATAGGCTGTACCGAGAAATATCTGCTTCTAAAACCAAAACGGAGCTATCTAACTGAATGGTTGTCAATGTGTGCATTCAACTGACAGAGTTAAACTCACATGTGGATTCAGCGGTTTGCAAACCCTTTCTGTGCAGAATCCCAAAACCGGTATTTCCAGCCCAATGCCGGCATACGTACTAAAGAGCAGGAAACTTCGTCTAAAACTCAGGAGCAACGTTTCCTTGAAACTGCTCTGCTGTGCGTTCGTTCACCTAAGAGAGTTGAATCTATGTTGAGATTCAGCGAGTCAGAAACACGTTTCTTCTAGGAGCTGCTTTGGGATATTCCCGAGTGAATGGGACCATAGGCTGTACAGAGAAATATCTGCTTCTAAAACCAAAACGGAGCTATCTAACTGAATGGTTGTCAATGTGTGCATTCAACTGACAGAGTTAAACTCACGTGTGGATTCAGCCGTTTGCAAACCCTTTATGTGCAGAATCCCAAAACCGGTATTTCCAGCCCAATGCCGGCATCCGTACTAAACAGCAGGAAACTTCGTCTAAAACTCAGGAGAAACGTTTCCTTGAAACTGCTCTGCTGTGCGTTCGATCACCTAAGAGAGTTGAATCTATGTTGAGATTCAGCGAGTCAGAAACACGTTTCTTCTAGGAGGTGCATTGGGATATTCCCGAGTGAATGGGACCATAGGCTGTACAGAGAAATATCTGCTCCTACAACCAAAAGGGTGGTATCTAACTGAATGGTTGTCAATGTGTGCATTCAACTGACAGAGTTAAACTCACGTTTGGATTCAGCGGTTTGCAAACCCTTTCTGTGCAGAATCCCAAAACCGGTAATTCCAGCTCAATGCCGGCATCTGTACTAAACAGCAGGAAACTTCGTCTAAAACTCAGGAGAAACGTTTCCTTGAAACTGCTCTGCTGTGCGTTCGTTCACCTAAGAGAGTTGAAACTATGTTGAGATTCAGCGAGTCAGAAACACGTTTATGCTAGGAGCTGCGTTGGGATATTCCCGAGTGAATGGGACCATAGGCTGTACAGAGAAATATCTGCTTCTGAAACCAAAACGGAGCTATCTAACTGAATGGTTGTCAATGTGTGCATTCAACTGACAGAGTTAAACTCACGTGTGGATTCAGCGGTTTGTAACCCTTTCTGTGCAGAATCCCAACACTGGTATTTCCAGCCCAATGCCGGCATCTGTACTAAACAGCAGGAAACTTCGTCTAAAACTCAGGAGAAACGTTTCCTTGAAACTGCTCTGCTGTCCGTTCGTTCACCTAAGAGAGCTGAATCTATGTTGAGATTCAGCGAGTCAGAAACACGTTTCTTCTAGGAGCTGCGTTGGGATATTCCCGAGTGAATGGGACCATAGGCTGTACAGAGAAATATCTGCTTCTAAAACCAAAAGTGTGCTATCAAACCGAATGGTTGTCAATGTGTGCATTCAACTGACAGAGTTAAACTCACGTGTGGATTCAGCGGTTTGCAAACCCTTTCTGTGCAGAATTCCAAAACCGGTATTTCCATCCCAATGCCGGCATCCGTACTAAACAGCAGGAAACTTCGTCTAAAACTCAGGAGAAACGTTACCTTGAAACTGCTCTGCTGTGCGTTCGTTCACCTAAGAGAGTTGAATCTATGTTGAGATTCAGCGAGTCAGAAACACGTTTCTTCTAGGAGCTGCGTTGGGATATTCCCGAGTGAATGGGACCATAGGCTGTACAGAGAAATATCTGCTTCTAAACCAAAAGTGTGCTATCAATCTGAATGGTTGTCAATGTGTGCATTCAACTGACAGAGTTAAACTCACGTGTGGATTCAGCGGTTTGCAAACCCTTTCTGTGCAGAATCCCAAAACCGGTATTTCCAGCCCAATGCCGACATACGTACTAAACAGCAGGAAACTTCGTCTAAAACTCAGGAGAAACGTTTCCTTGAAACTGCTCTGCTGTGCGTTCGTTCACCTAAGAGAGTTGAATCTATGTTGAGATTCAGCGAGTCAAAAACACGTTTCTTCTAGGAGGTGCGTTGGTATATTCCCGAGTGAATGGGACCATAGGCTGTACAGAGAAATATCTGCTTCTAAAACCAAAAGTGTGCTATCAAACTGAATGGTTGTCAATGTGTGCATTCACCTGACAGAGTTAAACTCACATGTGGATTCAGCGGTTTGCAAACCCTTTCTGTGCAGAATCCCAAAACCGGTATTTCCAGCCCAATGCCGGCATACGTACTAAAGAGCAGGAAACTTCGTCTAAAACTCAGGAGAAACGTTTCCTTGAAACTGCTCTGCTGTGCGTTCGTTCACCTAAGAGAATTGAAACTATGTTGAGATTCAGCGAGTCAGAAACACGTTTCTTCTAGGAGCTGCGTTGGGATATTCCCGAGTGAATGGGACCATAGGCTGTACAGAGAAATATCTGCTTCTAAAACCAAAAGTGTGCTATCAAACTGAATGGTTGTCAATGTGTGCATTCAACTGACAGAGTTAAACTCACGTGTGGATTCAGCGGTTTGCAAACCCTTTCTGTGCAGAATCCCAAAACCGGTATTTCCAGCCCAATGCCGACATACGTACTAAACAGCAGGAAACTTCGTCTAAAACTCAGGAGAAACGTTTCCTTGAAACTGCTCTGCTGTGCGTTCGTTCACCTAAGAGAGTTGAATCTATGTTGAGATTCAGCGAGTCAGAAACACGTTTCTTCTAGGAGCTGCGTTGGGATTTTCCCGAGTGAATGGGACCATAGGCTGTACCGAGAAATATCTGCTTCTAAAACCAAAACGGAGCTATCTAACTGAATGGTTGTCAATGTGTGCATTCAACTGACAGAGTTAAACTCACATGTGGATTCAGCGGTTTGCAAACCCTTTCTGTGCAGAATCCCAAAACCGGTATTTCCAGCCCAATGCCGGCATACGTACTAAAGAGCAGGAAACTTCGTCTAAAACTCAGGAGCAACGTTTCCTTGAAACTGCTCTGCTGTGCGTTCGTTCACCTAAGAGAGTTGAATCTATGTTGAGATTCAGCGAGTCAGAAACACGTTTCTTCTAGGAGCTGCTTTGGGATATTCCCGAGTGAATGGGACCATAGGCTGTACAGAGAAATATCTGCTTCTAAAACCAAAACGGAGCTATCTAACTGAATGGTTGTCAATGTGTGCATTCAACTGACAGAGTTAAACTCACGTGTGGATTCAGCCGTTTGCAAACCCTTTATGTGCAGAATCCCAAAACCGGTATTTCCAGCCCAATGCCGGCATCCGTACTAAACAGCAGGAAACTTCGTCTAAAACTCAGGAGAAACGTTTCCTTGAAACTGCTCTGCTGTGCGTTCGATCACCTAAGAGAGTTGAATCTATGTTGAGATTCAGCGAGTCAGAAACACGTTTCTTCTAGGAGGTGCATTGGGATATTCCCGAGTGAATGGGACCATAGGCTGTACAGAGAAATATCTGCTCCTACAACCAAAAGGGTGGTATCTAACTGAATGGTTGTCAATGTGTGCATTCAACTGACAGAGTTAAACTCACGTTTGGATTCAGCGGTTTACAAACCCTTTCTGTGCAGAATCCCAAAACCGGTAATTCCAGCTCAATGCCGGCATCTGTACTAAACAGCAGGAAACTTCGTCTAAAACTCAGGAGAAACGTTTCCTTGAAACTGCTCTGCTGTGCGTTCGTTCACCTAAGAGAGTTGAATCTATGTTGAGATTCAGCGAGTCAGAAACACGTTTATGCTAGGAGCTGCGTTGGGATATTCCCGAGTGAATGGGACCATAGGCTGTACAGAGAAATATCTGCTTCTGAAACCAAAACGGAGCTATCTAACTGAATGGTTGTCAATGTGTGCATTCAACTGACAGAGTTAAACTCACGTGTGGATTCAGCGGTTTGTAACCCTTTCTGTGCAGAATCCCAAAACCGGTATTTCCAGCCCAATGCCGGCATCCGTACTAAACAGCAGGAAACTTCGTCTAAAACTCAGGAGAAACGTTACCTTGAAACTGCTCTGCTGTGCGTTCGTTCACCTAAGAGAGTTGAATCTATGTTGAGATTCAGCGAGTCAAAAACACGTTTCTTCTAGGAGGTGCGTTGGTATAATCCCGAGTGAATGGGACCATAGGCTGTACAGAGAAATATCTGCTTCTAAATCCAAAAGTGTGCTATCAAACTGAATGGTTGTCAATGTGTGCATTCAACTGACAGAGTTAAACTCACGTGTGGATTCAGCGGTTTGCAAACCCTTTCTGTGCAGAATCCCAAAACCGCTATTTCCAGCCCAATGCCGGCATCCGTACTAAACAGCAGGAAACTTCGTCTAAAACTCAGGAGAAACGTTTCCTTGAAACTGCTCTGCTGTGCGTTCGTTCACCTAAGAGAGTTGAATCTATGTTGAGATTCAGCGAGTCAGAAACACGTTTCTTCTAGGAGCTGCGTTGGGATATTCCCGAGTGAATGGGACCATAGGCTGTACCGAGAAATATCTGCTTCTAAAACCAAAACGGAGCTATCTAACTGAATGGTTGTCAATGTGTGCATTCAACTGACAGAGTTAAACTCACGTGTGGATTCAGCGGTTTGCAAACCCTTTCTGTGCAGAATCCCAAAACCGGTATTTCCAGCCCAATGCCGGCATACGTACTAAAGAGCAGGAAATTCGTCTAAAACTCAGGAGCAACGTTTCTTTGAAACTGCTCTGCTGTGCGTTCGTTCACCTAAGAGAGTTGAATCTATGTTGAGATTCAGCGAGTCAGAAACACGTTTCTTCTAGGAGCTGCTTTGGGATATTCCCGAGTGAATGGGACCATAGGCTGTACAGAGAAATATCTGCTTCTAAAACCAAAACGGAGCTATCTAACTGAATGGTTGTCAATGTGTGCATTCAACTGACAGAGTTAAACTCACGTGTGGATTCAGCGGTTTGCAAACCCTTTATGTGCAGAATCCCAAAACCGGTATTTCCAGCCCAATGCCGGCATCCGTACTAAACAGCAGGAAACTTCGTCTAAAACTCAGGAGAAACGTTTCCTTGAAACTGCTCTGCTGTGCGTTCGTTCACCTAAGAGAGTTGAATCTATGTTGAGATTCAGCGAGTCAGAAGCACGTTTCTTCTAGGAGCTGCGTTGGGATATTCCCGAGTGAATGGGACCATAGGCTGTACAGAGAAATATCTGCTTCTAAAACCAAAAGTGTGCTATCAAACTGAATGGTTGTCAATGTGTGCATTCAACTGACAGAGTTAAACTCACGTGTGGATTCAGCGGTTTGCAAACCCTTTCTGTGCAGAATCCCAAAACCGCTATTTCCAGCCCAATGCCGGCATCCGTACTAAACAGCAGGAAACTTCGTCTAAAACTCAGGAGAAACGTTTCCTTGAAACTGCTCTGCTGTGCGTTCGTTCACCTAAGAGAGTTGAATCTATGTTGAGATTCAGCGAGTCAGAAACACGTTTCTTCTAGGAGCTGCGTTGGGATATTCCCGAGTGAATGGGACCATAGGCTGTACCGAGAAATATCTGCTTCTAAAACCAAAACGGAGCTATCTAACTGAATGGTTGTCAATGTGTGCATTCAACTGACAGAGTTAAACTCACATGTGGATTCAGCGGTTTGCAAACCCTTTCTGTGCAGAATCCCAAAACCGGTATTTCCAGCCCAATGCCGGCATACGTACTAAAGAGCAGGAAACTTCGTCTAAAACTCAGGAGCAACGTTTCCTTGAAACTGCTCTGCTGTGCGTTCGTTCACCTAAGAGAGTTGAATCTATGTTGAGATTCAGCGAGTCAGAAACACGTTTCTTCTAGGAGCTGCTTTGGGATATTCCCGATTGAATGGGACCATAGGCTGTACAGAGAAATATCTGCTTCTAAAACCAAAACGGAGCTATCTAACTGAATGGTTGTCAATGTGTGCATTCAACTGACAGAGTTAAACTCACGTGTGGATTCAGCCGTTTGCAAACCCTTTATGTGCAGAATCCCAAAACCGGTATTTCCAGCCCAATGCCGGCATCCGTACTAAACAGCAGGAAACTTCGTCTAAAACTCAGGAGAAACGTTTCCTTGAAACTGCTCTGCTGTGCGTTCGATCACCTAAGAGAGTTGAATCTATGTTGAGATTCAGCGAGTCAGAAACACGTTTCTTCTAGGAGGTGCATTGGGATATTCCCGAGTGAATGGGACCATAGGCTGTACAGAGAAATATCTGCTCCTACAACCAAAAGGGTGGTATCTAACTGAATGGTTGTCAATGTGTGCATTCAACTGACAGAGTTAAACTCACGTTTGGATTCAGCGGTTTGCAAACCCTTTCTGTGCAGAATCCCAAAACCGGTAATTCCAGCTCAATGCCGGCATCTGTACTAAACAGCAGGAAACTTCGTCTAAAACTCAGGAGAAACGTTTCCTTGAAACTGCTCTGCTGTGCGTTCGTTCACCTAAGAGAGTTGAAACTATGTTGAGATTCAGCGAGTCAGAAACACGTTTATGCTAGGAGCTGCGTTGGGATATTCCCGAGTGAATGGGACCATAGGCTGTACAGAGAAATATCTGCTTCTGAAACCAAAACGGAGCTATCTAACTGAATGGTTGTCAATGTGTGCATTCAACTGACAGAGTTAAACTCACGTGTGGATTCAGCGGTTTGTAACCCTTTCTGTGCAGAATCCCAACACTGGTATTTCCAGCCCAATGCCGGCATCTGTACTAAACAGCAGGAAACTTCGTCTAAAACTCAGGAGAAACGTTTCCTTGAAACTGCTCTGCTGTCCGTTCGTTCACCTAAGAGAGCTGAATCTATGTTGAGATTCAGCGAGTCAGAAACACGTTTCTTCTAGGAGCTGCGTTGGGATATTCCCGAGTGAATGGGACCATAGGCTGTACAGAGAAATATCTGCTTCTAAAACCAAAAGTGTGCTATCAAACCGAATGGTTGTCAATGTGTGCATTCAACTGACAGAGTTAAACTCACGTGTGGATTCAGCGGTTTGCAAACCCTTTCTGTGCAGAATTCCAAAACCGGTATTTCCATCCCAATGCCGGCATCCGTACTAAACAGCAGGAAACTTCGTCTAAAACTCAGGAGAAACGTTACCTTGAAACTGCTCTGCTGTGCGTTCGTTCACCTAAGAGAGTTGAATCTATGTTGAGATTCAGCGAGTCAGAAACACGTTTCTTCTAGGAGCTGCGTTGGGATATTCCCGAGTGAATGGGACCATAGGCTGTACAGAGAAATATCTGCTTCTAAACCAAAAGTGTGCTATCAATCTGAATGGTTGTCAATGTGTGCATTCAACTGACAGAGTTAAACTCACGTGTGGATTCAGCGGTTTGCAAACCCTTTCTGTGCAGAATCCCAAAACCGGTATTTCCAGCCCAATGCCGACATACGTACTAAACAGCAGGAAACTTCGTCTAAAACTCAGGAGAAACGTTTCCTTGAAACTGCTCTGCTGTGCGTTCGTTCACCTAAGAGAGTTGAATCTATGTTGAGATTCAGCGAGTCAAAAACACGTTTCTTCTAGGAGGTGCGTTGGTATATTCCCGAGTGAATGGGACCATAGGCTGTACAGAGAAATATCTGCTTCTAAAACCAAAAGTGTGCTATCAAACTGAATGGTTGTCAATGTGTGCATTCACCTGACAGAGTTAAACTCACATGTGGATTCAGCGGTTTGCAAACCCTTTCTGTGCAGAATCCCAAAACCGGTATTTCCAGCCCAATGCCGGCATACGTACTAAAGAGCAGGAAACTTCGTCTAAAACTCAGGAGAAACGTTTCCTTGAAACTGCTCTGCTGTGCGTTCGTTCACCTAAGAGAATTGAAACTATGTTGAGATTCAGCGAGTCAGAAACACGTTTCTTCTAGGAGCTGCGTTGGGATATTCCCGAGTGAATGGGACCATAGGCTGTACAGAGAAATATCTGCTTCTAAAACCAAAAGTGTGCTATCAAACTGAATGGTTGTCAATGTGTGCATTCAACTGACAGAGTTAAACTCACGTGTGGATTCAGCGGTTTGCAAACCCTTTCTGTGCAGAATCCCAAAACCGGTATTTCCAGCCCAATGCCGACATACGTACTAAACAGCAGGAAACTTCGTCTAAAACTCAGGAGAAACGTTTCCTTGAAACTGCTCTGCTGTGCGTTCGTTCACCTAAGAGAGTTGAATCTATGTTGAGATTCAGCGAGTCAGAAACACGTTTCTTCTAGGAGCTGCGTTGGGATTTTCCCGAGTGAATGGGACCATAGGCTGTACCGAGAAATATCTGCTTCTAAAACCAAAACGGAGCTATCTAACTGAATGGTTGTCAATGTGTGCATTCAACTGACAGAGTTAAACTCACATGTGGATTCAGCGGTTTGCAAACCCTTTCTGTGCAGAATCCCAAAACCGGTATTTCCAGCCCAATGCCGGCATACGTACTAAAGAGCAGGAAACTTCGTCTAAAACTCAGGAGCAACGTTTCCTTGAAACTGCTCTGCTGTGCGTTCGTTCACCTAAGAGAGTTGAATCTATGTTGAGATTCAGCGAGTCAGAAACACGTTTCTTCTAGGAGCTGCTTTGGGATATTCCCGAGTGAATGGGACCATAGGCTGTACAGAGAAATATCTGCTTCTAAAACCAAAACGGAGCTATCTAACTGAATGGTTGTCAATGTGTGCATTCAACTGACAGAGTTAAACTCACGTGTGGATTCAGCCGTTTGCAAACCCTTTATGTGCAGAATCCCAAAACCGGTATTTCCAGCCCAATGCCGGCATCCGTACTAAACAGCAGGAAACTTCGTCTAAAACTCAGGAGAAACGTTTCCTTGAAACTGCTCTGCTGTGCGTTCGATCACCTAAGAGAGTTGAATCTATGTTGAGATTCAGCGAGTCAGAAACACGTTTCTTCTAGGAGGTGCATTGGGATATTCCCGAGTGAATGGGACCATAGGCTGTACAGAGAAATATCTGCTCCTACAACCAAAAGGGTGGTATCTAACTGAATGGTTGTCAATGTGTGCATTCAACTGACAGAGTTAAACTCACGTTTGGATTCAGCGGTTTGCAAACCCTTTCTGTGCAGAATCCCAAAACCGGTAATTCCAGCTCAATGCCGGCATCTGTACTAAACAGCAGGAAACTTCGTCTAAAACTCAGGAGAAACGTTTCCTTGAAACTGCTCTGCTGTGCGTTCGTTCACCTAAGAGAGTTGAAACTATGTTGAGATTCAGCGAGTCAGAAACACGTTTATGCTAGGAGCTGCGTTGGGATATTCCCGAGTGAATGGGACCATAGGCTGTACAGAGAAATATCTGCTTCTGAAACCAAAACGGAGCTATCTAACTGAATGGTTGTCAATGTGTGCATTCAACTGACAGAGTTAAACTCACGTGTGGATTCAGCGGTTTGTAACCCTTTCTGTGCAGAATCCCAACACTGGTATTTCCAGCCCAATGCCGGCATCTCTACTAAACAGCAGGAAACTTCGTCTAAAACTCAGGAGAAACGTTTCCTTGAAACTGCTCTGCTGTCCGTTCGTTCACCTAAGAGAGCTGAATCTATGTTGAGATTCAGCGAGTCAGAAACACGTTTCTTCTAGGAGCTGCGTTGGGATATTCCCGAGTGAATGGGACCATAGGCTGTACAGAGAAATATCTGCTTCTAAAACCAAAAGTGTGCTATCAAACTGAATGGTTGTCAATGTGTGCATTCAACTGACAGAGTTAAACTCACGTGTGGATTCAGCGGTTTGCAAACCCTTTCTGTGCAGAATTCCAAAACCGGTATTTCCATCCCAATGCCGGCATCCGTACTAAACAGCAGGAAACTTCGTCTAAAACTCAGGAGAAACGTTACCTTGAAACTGCTCTGCTGTGCGTTCGTTCACCTAAGAGAGTTGAATCTATGTTGAGATTCAGCGAGTCAGAAACACGTTTCTTCTAGGAGCTGCGTTGGGATATTCCCGAGTGAATGGGACCATAGGCTGTACCGAGAAATATCTGCTTCTAAAACCAAAACGGAGCTATCTAACTGAATGGTTGTCAATGTGTGCATTCAACTGACAGAGTTAAACTCACATGTGGATTCAGCGGTTTGCAAACCCTTTCTGTGCAGAATCACAAAACCGGTATTTCCAGCCCAACGCCGGCATCCGTACTAAACAGCAGGAAACTTCGTCTAAATCTCAGGAGAAACGTTTCCTTGAAACTGCTCTGCTGTGCGTTCGATCACCTAAGAGAGTTGAATCTATGTTGAGATTCAGCGAGTCAGAAACACGTTTCTTCTAGGAGGTGCATTGGGATATTCCCGAGTGAATGGGACCATAGGCTGTACAGAGAAATATCTGCTCCTACAACCAAAAGGGTGGTATCTAACTGAATGGTTGTCAATGTGTGCATTCAACTGACAGAGTTAAACTCACGTTTGGATTCAGGGGTTTGCAAACCCTTTCTGTGCAGAATCCCAAAACCGGTAATTCCAGCTCAATGCCGGCATCTGTACTAAACAGCAGGAAACTTCGTCTAAAACTCAGGAGAAACGTTTCCTTGAAACTGCTCTGCTGTGCGTTCGTTCACCTAAGAGAGTTGAAATTATGTTGAGAATCAGCGAGTCAGAAACACGTTTATGCTAGGAGCTGCGTTGGGATATTCCCGAGTGAATGGGACCATAGGCTGTACAGAGAAATATCTGCTTCTGAAACCAAAATGGAGCTATCTAACTGAATGGTTGTCAATGTGTGCATTCAACTGACAGAGTTAAACTCACGTGTGGATTCAGCGGTTTGTAACCCTTTCTGTGCAGAATCCCAAAACCGGTATTTCCAGCCCAATGCCGGCATCCGTACTAAACAGCAGGAAACTTCGTCTAAAACTCAGGAGAAACGTTACCTTGAAACTGCTCTGCTGTGCGTTCGTTCACCTAAGAGAGTTGAATCTATGTTGAGATTCAGCGAGTCAGAAACACGTTTCTTCTAGGAGCTGCGTTGGGTTATTCCCGAGTGAATGGGACCATAGGCTGTACAGTGAAATATCTGCTTCTAAACCAAAAGTGTGCTATCAAACTGAATGGTTGTCAATGTGTGCATTCAACTGACAGAGTTAAACTCACGTGTGGATTCAGCGGTTTGCAAACCCTTTCTGTGCAGAATCCCAAAACCGGTATGTCCAGCCCAATGCCGACATACGTACTAAACAGCAGGAAATTCGTCTAAAACTCAGGAGCAACGTTTCCTTGAAACTGCTCTGCTGTGCGTTCGTTCACCTAAGAGAGTTGAATCTATGTTGAGATTCAGCGAGTCAGAAACACGTTTCTTCTAGGAGCTGCTTTGGGATATTCCCGAGTGAATGGGACCATAGGCTGTACAGAGAAATATCTGCTTCTAAAACCAAAACGGAGCTATCTAACTGAATGGTTGTCAATGTGTGCATTCAACTGACAGAGTTAAACTCACGTGTGGGTTCAGCGGTTTGCAAACCCTTTATGTGTAGAATCCCAAAACCGGTATTTCCAGCCCAATGCCGGCATCCGTACTAAACAGCAGGAAACTTCGTCTAAAACTCAGGAGAAACGTTTCCTTGAAACTGCTCTGCTGTGCGTTCATTCACCTAAGAGAGTTGAATCTATGATGAGATTCAGCGAGTCAGAAGCACGTTTCTTCTAGGAGCTGCGTTGGGATATTCCCGAGTGAATGGGACCATAGGCTGTACAGAGAAATATCTGCTTCTAAAACCAAAAGTGTGCTATCAAACTGAATGGTTGTCAATGTGTGCATTCAACTGACAGAGTTAAACTCACGTGTGGATTCAGCGGTTTGCAAACCCTTTCTGTGCAGAATCCCAAAACCGCTATTTCCAGCCCAATGCCGGCATCCGTACTAAACAGCAGGAAACTTCGTCTAAAACTCAGGAGAAACGTTTCCTTGAAACTGCTCTGCTGTGCGTTCGTTCACCTAAGAGAGTTGAATCTATGTTGAGATTCAGCGAGTCAGAAACACGTTTCTTCTAGGAGCTGCGTTGTGATATTCCCGAGTGAATGGGACCATAGGCTGTACCGAGAAATATCTGCTTCTAAAACCAAAACGGAGCTATCTAACTGGATGGTTGTCAATGTGTGCATTCAACTGACAGAGTTAAACTCACATGTGGATTCAGCGGTTTGCAAACCCTTTCTGTGCAGAATCCCAAAACCGGTATTTCCAGCCCAATGCCGGCATACGTACTAAAGAGCAGGAAACTTCGTCTAAAACTCAGGAGCAACGTTTCCTTGAAACTGCTCTGCTGTGCGTTCGTTCACCTAAGAGAGTTGAATCTATGTTGAGATTCAGCGAGTCAGAAACACGTTTCTTCTAGGAGCTGCTTTGGGATATTCCCGAGTGAATGGGACCATAGGCTGTACAGAGAAATATCTGCTTCTAAAACCAAAACGGAGCTATCTAACTGAGTGGTTGTCAATGTGTGCATTCAACTGACAGAGATAAACTCACGTGTGGATTCAGCCGTTTGCAAACCCTTTATGTGCAGAATCCCAAAACCGGTATTTCCAGCCCAATGCCGGCATCCGTACTAAACAGCAGGAAACTTCGTCTAAAACTCAGGAGAAACGTTTCCTTGAAACTGCACTGCTGTGCGTTCGTTCACATAAGAGAGTTGAAACTATGTTGAGATTCAGCGAGTCAGAAACACGTTTATGCTAGGAGCTGCGTTGGGATATTCCCGAGTGAATGGGACCATAGGCTGTACAGAGAAATATCTGCTTCTGAAACCAAAACGGAGCTATCTAACTGAATGGTTGTCAATGTGTGCATTCAACTGACAGAGTTAAACTCACGTGTGGATTCAGCGGTTTGTAACCCTTTCTGTGCAGAATCCCAACACTGGTATTTCCAGCCCAATGCCGGCATCCGTACTAAACAGCAGGAAACTTCGTCTAAAACTCAGGAGAAACGTTTCCTTGAAACTGCTCTGCTGTGCGTTCGTTCACCTAAGAGAGCTGAATCTATGTTGAGATTCAGCGAGTCAGAAACACGTTTCTTCTAGGAGCTGCGTTGGGATATTCCCGAGTGAATGGGACCATAGGCTGTACAGAGAAATATCTGCTTCTAAAACCAAAAGTGTGCTATCAAACTGAATGGTTGTCAATGTGTGCATTCAACTGACAGAGTTAAACTCACGTGTGGATTCAGCGGTTTGCAAACCCTTTCTGTGCAGAATTCCAAAACCGGTATTTCCAGCCCAATGCCGGCATCCGTACTAAACAGCAGGAAACTTCGTCTAAAACTCAGGAGAAACGTTTCCTTGAAACTGCTCTGCTGTGCGTTCGTTCACCTAAGAGAGTTGAATCTATGTTGAGATTCAGCGAGTCAGAAACACGTTTCTTCTAGGAGCTGCGTTGGGATATTCCCGAGTGAATGGGACCATAGGCTGTACAGAGAAATATCTGCTTCTAAACCAAAAGTGTGCTATCAAACTGAATGGTTGTCAATGTGTGCATTCAACTGACAGAGTTAAACTCACGTGTGGATTCAGCGGTTTGCAAACCCTTTCTGTGCAGAATCCCAAAACCGGTATTTCCAGCCCAATGCCGACATACGTACTAAACAGCAGGAAACTTCGTCTAAAACTCAGGAGAAACGTTTCCTTGAAACTGCTCTGCTGTGCGTTCGTTCACCTAAGAGAGTTGAATCTATGTTGAGATTCAGCGAGTGAGAAACACGTTTCTTCTAGGAGCTGCGTTGGGATATTCCCGAGTGAATGGGACCATAGGCTGTACCGAGAAATATCTGCTTCTAAAACCAAAAGTGTGCTATCTAACTGAATGGTTGTCAATGTGTGCATTCAACTGACAGAGTTAAACTCACATGTGGATTCAGCGGTTTGCAAACCCTTTCTGTGCAGAATCCCAAAACCGGTATTTCCAGCCCAATGCCGGCATACGTACTAAAGAGCAGGAAACTTCGTCTAAAACTCAGGAGCAACGTTTCCTTGAAACTGCTCTGCTGTGCGTTCGTTCACCTAAGAGAGTTGAATCTATGTTGAGATTCAGCGAGTCAGAAACACGTTTCTTCTAGGAGCTGCTTTGGGATATTCCCGAGTGAATGGGACCATAGGCTGTACAGAGAAATATCTGCTTCTAAAACCAAAACGGAGCTATCTAACTGAATGGTTGTCAATGTGTGCATTCAACTGACAGAGTTAAACTCACGTGTGGATTCAGCGGTATGCAAACCCTTTATGTGCAGAATCCCAAAACCGGTATTTCCAGCCCAATGCCGGCATCCGTACTAAACAGCAGGAAACTTCGTCTAAAACTCAGGAGAAACGTTTCCTTGAAACTGCTCTGCTGTGCGTTCGATCACCTAAGAGAGTTGAATCTATGTTGAGATTCAGCGAGTCAGAAACACGTTTCTTCTAGGAGGTGCATTGGGATATTCCCGAGTGAATGGGACCATAGGCTGTACAGAGAAATATCTGCTCCTACAACCAAAAGGGTGGTATCTAACTGAATGGTTGTCAATGTGTGCATTCAACTGACAGAGTTAAACTCACGTTTGGATTCAGCGGTTTACAAACCCTTTCTGTGCAGAATCCCAAAACCGGTAATTCCAGCTCAATGCCGGCATCTGTACTAAACAGCAGGAAACTTCGTCTAAAACTCAGGAGAAACGTTTCCTTGAAACTGCTCTGCTGTGCGTTCGTTCACCTAAGAGAGTTGAAACTATGTTGAGATTCAGCGAGTCAGAAACACGTTTCTTCTAGGAGCTGCGTTGGGATATTCCCGAGTGAATGGGACCATAGGCTGTACAGAGAAATATCTGCTTCTGAAACCAAAACGGAGCTATCTAACTGAATGGTTGTCAATGTGTGCATTCAACTGACAGAGTTAAACTCACGTGTGGATTCAGCGGTTTGTAACCCTTTCTGTGCAGAATCCCAAAACCGGTATTTCCAGCCCAATGCCGGCATCCGTACTAAACAGCAGGAAACTTCGTCTAAAACTCAGGAGAAACGTTACCTTGAAACTGCTCTGCTGTGCGTTCGTTCACCTAAGAGAGTTGAATCTATGTTGAGATTCAGCGAGTCAAAAACACGTTTCTTCTAGGAGGTGCGTTGGTATAATCCCGAGTGAATGGGACCATAGGCTGTACAGAGAAATATCTGCTTCTAAATCCAAAAGTGTGCTATCAAACTGAATGGTTGTCAATGTGTGCATTCAACTGACAGAGTTAAACTCACGTGTGGATTCAGCGGTTTGCAAACCCTTTCTGTGCAGAATCCCAAAACCGCTATTTCCAGCCCAATGCCGGCATCCGTACTAAACAGCAGGAAACTTCGTCTAAAACTCAGGAGAAACGTTTCCTTGAAACTGCTCTGCTGTGCGTTCGTTCACCTAAGAGAGTTGAATCTATGTTGAGATTCAGCGAGTCAGAAACACGTTTCTTCTAGGAGCTGCGTTGGGATATTCCCGAGTGAATGGGACCATAGGCTGTACAGAGAAATATCTGCTTCTAAAACCAAAACGGAGCTATCTAACTGAATGGTTGTCAATGTGTGCATTCAACTGACAGAGTTAAACTCACGTGTGGATTCAGCGGTTTGCAAACCCTTTCTGTGCAGAATCCCAAAACCGGTATTTCCAGCCCAATGCCGGCATACGTACTAAAGAGCAGGAAATTCGTCTAAAACTCAGGAGCAACGTTTCTTTGAAACTGCTCTGCTGTGCGTTCGTTCACCTAAGAGAGTTGAATCTATGTTGAGATTCAGCGAGTCAGAAACACGTTTCTTCTAGGAGCTGCTTTGGGATATTCCCGAGTGAATGGGACCATAGGCTGTACAGAGAAATATCTGCTTCTAAAACCAAAACGGAGCTATCTAACTGAATGGTTGTCAATGTGTGCATTCAACTGACAGAGTTAAACTCACGTGTGGATTCAGCGGTTTGCAAACCCTTTATGTGCAGAATCCCAAAACCGGTATTTCCAGCCCAATGCCGGCATCCGTACTAAACAGCAGGAAACTTCGTCTAAAACTCAGGAGAAACGTTTCCTTGAAACTGCTCTGCTGTGCGTTCGTTCACCTAAGAGAGTTGAATCTATGTTGAGATTCAGCGAGTCAGAAGCACGTTTCTTCTAGGAGCTGCGTTGGGATATTCCCGAGTGAATGGGACCATAGGCTGTACAGAGAAATATCTGCTTCTAAAACCAAAAGTGTGCTATCAAACTGAATGGTTGTCAATGTGTGCATTCAACTGACAGAGTTAAACTCACGTGTGGATTCAGCGGTTTGCAAACCCTTTCTGTGCAGAATCCCAAAACCGCTATTTCCAGCCCAATGCCGGCATCCGTACTAAACAGCAGGAAACTTCGTCTAAAACTCAGGAGAAACGTTTCCTTGAAACTGCTCTGCTGTGCGTTCGTTCACCTAAGAGAGTTGAATCTATGTTGAGATTCAGCGAGTCAGAAACACGTTTCTTCTAGGAGCTGCGTTGGGATATTCCCGAGTGAATGGGACCATAGGCTGTACCGAGAAATATCTGCTTCTAAAACCAAAACGGAGCTATCTAACTGAATGGTTGTCAATGTGTGCATTCAACTGACAGAGTTAAACTCACATGTGGATTCAGCGGTTTGCAAACCCTTTCTGTGCAGAATCCCAAAACCGGTATTTCCAGCCCAATGCCGGCATACGTACTAAAGAGCAGGAAACTTCGTCTAAAACTCAGGAGCAACGTTTCCTTGAAACTGCTCTGCTGTGCGTTCGTTCACCTAAGAGAGTTGAATCTATGTTGAGATTCAGCGAGTCAGAAACACGTTTCTTCTAGGAGCTGCTTTGGGATATTCCCGAGTGAATGGGACCATAGGCTGTACAGAGAAATATCTGCTTCTAAAACCAAAACGGAGCTATCTAACTGAATGGTTGTCAATGTGTGCATTCAACTGACAGAGTTAAACTCACGTGTGGATTCAGCCGTTTGCAAACCCTTTATGTGCAGAATCCCAAAACCGGTATTTCCAGCCCAATGCCGGCATCCGTACTAAACAGCAGGAAACTTCGTCTAAAACTCAGGAGAAACGTTTCCTTGAAACTGCTCTGCTGTGCGTTCGATCACCTAAGAGAGTTGAATCTATGTTGAGATTCAGCGAGTCAGAAACACGTTTCTTCTAGGAGGTGCATTGGGATATTCCCGAGTGAATGGGACCATAGGCTGTACAGAGAAATATCTGCTCCTACAACCAAAAGGGTGGTATCTAACTGAATGGTTGTCAATGTGTGCATTCAACTGACAGAGTTAAACTCACGTTTGGATTCAGCGGTTTGCAAACCCTTTCTGTGCAGAATCCCAAAACCGGTAATTCCAGCTCAATGCCGGCATCTGTACTAAACAGCAGGAAACTTCGTCTAAAACTCAGGAGAAACGTTTCCTTGAAACTGCTCTGCTGTGCGTTCGTTCACCTAAGAGAGTTGAAACTATGTTGAGATTCAGCGAGTCAGAAACACGTTTATGCTAGGAGCTGCGTTGGGATATTCCCGAGTGAATGGGACCATAGGCTGTACAGAGAAATATCTGCTTCTGAAACCAAAACGGAGCTATCTAACTGAATGGTTGTCAATGTGTGCATTCAACTGACAGAGTTAAACTCACGTGTGGATTCAGCGGTTTGTAACCCTTTCTGTGCAGAATCCCAACACTGGTATTTCCAGCCCAATGCCGGCATCTGTACTAAACAGCAGGAAACTTCGTCTAAAACTCAGGAGAAACGTTTCCTTGAAACTGCTCTGCTGTCCGTTCGTTCACCTAAGAGAGCTGAATCTATGTTGAGATTCAGCGAGTCAGAAACACGTTTCTTCTAGGAGCTGCGTTGGGATATTCCCGAGTGAATGGGACCATAGGCTGTACAGAGAAATATCTGCTTCTAAAACCAAAAGTGTGCTATCAAACCGAATGGTTGTCAATGTGTGCATTCAACTGACAGAGTTAAACTCACGTGTGGATTCAGCGGTTTGCAAACCCTTTCTGTGCAGAATTCCAAAACCGGTATTTCCATCCCAATGCCGGCATCCGTACTAAACAGCAGGAAACTTCGTCTAAAACTCAGGAGAAACGTTACCTTGAAACTGCTCTGCTGTGCGTTCGTTCACCTAAGAGAGTTGAATCTATGTTGAGATTCAGCGAGTCAGAAACACGTTTCTTCTAGGAGCTGCGTTGGGATATTCCCGAGTGAATGGGACCATAGGCTGTACAGAGAAATATCTGCTTCTAAACCAAAAGTGTGCTATCAATCTGAATGGTTGTCAATGTGTGCATTCAACTGACAGAGTTAAACTCACGTGTGGATTCAGCGGTTTGCAAACCCTTTCTGTGCAGAATCCCAAAACCGGTATTTCCAGCCCAATGCCGACATACGTACTAAACAGCAGGAAACTTCGTCTAAAACTCAGGAGAAACGTTTCCTTGAAACTGCTCTGCTGTGCGTTCGTTCACCTAAGAGAGTTGAATCTATGTTGAGATTCAGCGAGTCAAAAACACGTTTCTTCTAGGAGGTGCGTTGGTATATTCCCGAGTGAATGGGACCATAGGCTGTACAGAGAAATATCTGCTTCTAAAACCAAAAGTGTGCTATCAAACTGAATGGTTGTCAATGTGTGCATTCACCTGACAGAGTTAAACTCACATGTGGATTCAGCGGTTTGCAAACCCTTTCTGTGCAGAATCCCAAAACTGGTATTTCCAGCCCAATGCCGGCATACGTACTAAAGAGCAGGAAACTTCGTCTAAAACTCAGGAGAAACGTTTCCTTGAAACTGCTCTGCTGTGCGTTCGTTCACCTAAGAGAATTGAAACTATGTTGAGATTCAGCGAGTCAGAAACACGTTTCTTCTAGGAGCTGCGTTGGGATATTCCCGAGTGAATGGGACCATAGGCTGTACAGAGAAATATCTGCTTCTAAAACCAAAAGTGTGCTATCAAACTGAATGGTTGTCAATGTGTGCATTCAACTGACAGAGTTAAACTCACGTGTGGATTCAGCGGTTTGCAAACCCTTTCTGTGCAGAATCCCAAAACCGGTATTTCCAGCCCAATGCCGGCATACGTACTAAACAGCAGGAAACTTCGTCTAAGACTCAGGAGAAAAGTTTCCTTGAAACTGCTCTGCTGTGCGTTCGTTCACCTAAGAGAGTTGAATCTATGTTGAGATTCAGCGAGTCAGAAACACGTTTCTTCTAGGAGATGCGTTGGGATATTCCCGAGTGAATGGGACCATAGGCTGTACAGAGAAATATCTGCTTCTAAACCAAAAGTGTGCTATCAAACTGAATGGTTGTCAATGTGTGCATTCAACTGACATAGTTAAACTCACGTGTGGATTCAGCGGTTTGCAAACCCTTTCTGTGCAGAATCCCAAAACCGGTATTTCCAGCCCAATGCCGGCATACGTACTAAACAGCAGGAAACTTCGTCTAAAACTCAGGAGAAACGTTTCCTTGAAACTGCTCTGCTGTGCGTTCCTTCACCTAAGAGAGTTGAATCTATGTTGAGATTCAGCGAGTCAGAAACACGTTTCTTCTAGGAGCTGCGTTGGGATATTCCCGAGTGAATGGGACCATAGGCTGTACAGAGAAATATCTGCTTCTAAAACCAAAAGTGTGCTATCAAACTGAATGGTTGTCAATGTGTGCATTCAACTGACAGAGTTAAACTCACGTGTGGATTCAGCGGTTTGCAAACCCTTTCTGTGCAGAATCCCAAAACCGCTATTTCCAGCCCAATGCCGGCATCCGTACTAAACAGCAGGAAACTTCGTCTAAAACTCAGGAGAAACGTTTCCTTGAAACTGCTCTGCTGTGCGTTCGTTCACCTAAGAGAGTTGAATCTATGTTGAGATTCAGCGAGTCAGAAACACGTTTCTTCTAGGAGCTGCGTTGGGATATTCCCGAGTGAATGGGACCATAGGCTGTACCGAGAAATATCTGCTTCTAAAACCAAAACGGAGCTATCTAACTGAATGGTTGTCAATGTGTGCATTCAACTGACAGAGTTAAACTCACATGTGGATTCAGCGGTTTGCAAACCCTTTCTGTGCAGAATCACAAAACCGGTATTTCCAGCCCAACGCCGGCATCCGTACTAAACAGCAGGAAACTTCGTCTAAATCTCAGGAGAAACGTTTCCTTGAAACTGCTCTGCTGTGCGTTCGATCACCTAAGAGAGTTGAATCTATGTTGAGATTCAGCGAGTCAGAAACACGTTTCTTCTAGGAGGTGCATTGGGATATTCCCGAGTGAATGGGACCATAGGCTGTACAGAGAAATATCTGCTCCTACAACCAAAAGGGTGGTATCTAACTGAATGGTTGTCAATGTGTGCATTCAACTGACAGAGTTAAACTCACGTTTGGATTCAGGGGTTTGCAAACCCTTTCTGTGCAGAATCCCAAAACCGGTAATTCCAGCTCAATGCCGGCATCTGTACTAAACAGCAGGAAACTTCGTCTAAAACTCAGGAGAAACGTTTCCTTGAAACTGCTCTGCTGTGCGTTCGTTCACCTAAGAGAGTTGAAATTATGTTGAGAATCAGCGAGTCAGAAACACGTTTATGCTAGGAGCTGCTTTGGGATATTCCCGAGTGAATGGGACCATAGGCTGTACAGAGAAATATCTGCTTCTGAAACCAAAACGGAGCTATCTAACTGAATGGTTGTCAATGTGTGCATTCAACTGACAGAGTTAAACTCACGTGTGGATTCAGCGGTTTGTAACCCTTTCTGTGCAGAATCCCAAAACCGGTATTTCCAGCCCAATGCCGGCATCCGTACTAAACAGCAGGAAACTTCGTCTAAAACTCAGGAGAAACGTTACCTTGAAACTGCTCTGCTGTGCGTTCGTTCACCTAAGAGAGTTGAATCTATGTTGAGATTCAGCGAGTCAGAAACACGTTTCTTCTAGGAGCTGCGTTGGGTTATTCCCGAGTGAATGGGACCATAGGCTGTACAGAGAAATATCTGCTTCTAAACCAAAAGTGTGCTATCAAACTGAATGGTTGTCAATGTGTGCATTCAACTGACAGAGTTAAACTCACGTGTGGATTCAGCGGTTTGCAAACCCTTTCTGTGCAGAATCCCAAAACCGGTATGTCCAGCCCAATGCCGACATACGTACTAAACAGCAGGAAACTTCGTCTAAAACTCAGGAGCAACGTTTCCTTGAAACTGCTCTGCTGTGCGTTCGTTCACCTAAGAGAGTTGAATCTATGTTGAGATTCAGCGAGTCAGAAACACGTTTCTTCTAGGAGCTGCTTTGGGATATTCCCGAGTGAATGGGACCATAGGCTGTACAGAGAAATATCTGCTTCTAAAATCAAAACGGAGCTATTTAACTGAATGGTTGTCAATGTGTGCATTCAACTGACAGAGTTAAACTCACGTGTGGATTCAGCGGTTTGCAAACCCTTTCTGTGCAGAATCCCAAAACCGGTATTTCCAGCCCAATGCCGGCATCCGTACTAAACAGCAGGAAACTTCGTCTAAAACTCAGGAGAAACGTTTCCTTGAAACTGCTCTGCTGTGCGTTCGATCACCTAAGAGAGTTGAATCTATGTTGAGATTCAGCGAGTCGGAAACACGTTTCTTCTAGGAGGTACGTTGGGATATTCCCGAGTGAATGGGACCATAGGCTGTACAGAGAAATATCTGCTCCTACAACCAAAAGGGTGGTATCTAACTGAATGGTTGTCAATGTGTGCATTCAACTGACAGAGTTAAACTCACGTGTGGATTCAGCGGTTTGCAAACCCTTTCTGTGCAGAATCCCAAAACCGGTATTTCCAGCCCAATGCCGGCATACGTACTAAACAGCAGGAAACTTCGTCTAAAACTCAGGAGAAACGTTTCCTTGAAACTGCTCTGCTGTGCGTTCGTTCACCTAAGAGAGTTGAATCTATGTTGAGATTCAGCGAGTCAGAAACACGTTTCTTCTAGGAGCTGCGTTGGGATATTCCCGAGTGAATGGGACCATAGGCTGTACAGAGAAATATCTGCTTCTAAAACCAAAAGTGTGCTATCAAACTGAATGGTTGTCAATGTGTGCATTCAACTGACAGAGTTAAACTCACGTGTGGATTCAGCGGTTTGCAAACCCTTTCTGTGCAGAATCCCAAAACCGGTATTTCCAGCCCAATGACGGCATACGTACTAAACAGCAGGAAACTTCGTCTAAGACTCAAGAGAAACGTTTCCTTGAAACTGCTCTGCTGTGCGTTCGTTCACCTAAGAGAGTTGAATCTATGTTGAGATTCAGCGAGTCAGAAACACGTTTCTTCTAGGAGCTGCGTTGGGATATTTCCGAGTGAATGAGACCATAGGCTGTACAGAGAAATATCTGCTTTTAAACCAAAAGTGTGCTATCTAACTGAATGGTTGTCAATGTGTTCATTCAACTGACAGAGCTAAACACACGTGTGGATTCAGCGGTTTGCAAACCCTTTCTGTGCAGAATCCCAAAACCGGTATTTCCAGCCCAATGCCGGCATCCGTACTAAACAGCTGGAAACTTCGTCTAAAACTCAGGAGAAACGTTTCCTTGAAACTGCTCTGCTGTGCGTTCGTTCACCTAAGAGAGTTGAATCTATGTTGAGATTCAGCGAGTCAGAAACACGTTTCTTCTAGGAGCTGCGTTGGGATATTCCCGAGTGAATGGGACCATAGGCTGTACAGAGAAATATCTGCTTCTAAAACCAAAACGGAGCTATCTAACTGAATGGTTGTCAATGTGTGCATTCAACTGACAGAGTTAAACTCACATGTGGATTCAGCGGTTTGCAAACCCTTTCTGTGTAGAATCCCAAAACCGGTATTTCCAGCCCAATGCCGGCATACGTACTAAAGAGCAGGAAACTTCGTCTAAAACTCAGGAGAAACGTTTCCTTGAAACTGCTCTGCTGTGCGTTCATTCATCTAAGAGAATTGAAACTATGTTGAGATTCAGCGAGTCAGAAACACGTTTCTTCTAGGAGCTGCGTTGGGATATTCCCGAGTGAATGGGACCATAGGCTGTACAGAGAAATATCTGCTTCTAAAACCAAAAGTGTGCTATCAAACTGAATGGTTGTCAATGTGTGCATTCAACTGACAGAGTTAAACTCACGTGTGGATTCAGCGGTTTGCAAACCCTTTCTGTGCAGAATCCCAAAACCGGTATTTCCAGCCCAATGACGGCATCCGTACTAAACAGCAGGAAACTTCGTCTAAGACTCAGGAGAAACGTTTCCTTGAAACTGCTCTGCTGTGCGTTCGTTCACCTAAGAGAGTTGAATCTATGTTGAGATTAAGCGAGTCAGAAACACGTTTCTTCTAGGAGCTGCGTTGGGATATTCCCGAGTGAATGGGACCATAGGCTGTACAGAGAAATATCTGCTTCTAAAACCAAAAGTGTGCTATCAAACTGAATGGTTGTCAATGTGTGCATTCACCTGACAGAGTTAAACTCACATGTGGATTCAGCGGTTTGCAAACCCTTTCTGTGCAGAATCCCAAAACCGGTATTTCCAGCCCAATGCCGGCATATGTACTAAAGAGCAGGAAACTTCGTCTAAAACTCAGGAGAAACGTTTCCTTGAAACTGCTCTGCTGTGCGTTCGTTCACCTAAGAGAATTGAAACTATGTTGAGATTCAGCGAGTCAGAAACACGTTTCTTCTAGGAGCTGCGTTGGGATATTCCCGAGTGAATGGGACCATAGGCTGTACAGAGAAATATCTGCTTCTAAAACCAAAAGTGTGCTATCAAACTGAATGGTTGTCAATGTGTGCATTCAACTGACAGAGTTAAACTCACGTGTGGATTCAGCGGTTTGCAAACCCTTTCTGTGCAGAATCCCAAAACCGGTATTTCCAGCCCAATGCCGGCATACGTACTAAACAGAAGGAAACTTCGTCTAAGACTCAGGAGAAACGTTTCCTTGAAACTGCTCTGCTGTGCGTTCGTTCACCTAAGAGAGTTGAATCTATGTTGAGATTCAGCGAGTCAGAAACACGTTTCTTCTAGGAGCTGCGTTGGGATATTCCCGAGTGAATGGGACCATAGGCTGTACAGAGAAATATCTGCTTCTAAACCAAAAGTGTGCTATCAAACTGAATGGTTGTCAATGTGTGCATTCAACTGACAGAGTTAAACTCACGTGTGGATTCAGCGGTTTGCAAACCCTTTCTGTGCAGAATCCCAAAACCGGTATTTCCAGCCCAATGCCGGCATACGTACTAAACAGCAGGAAACTTCGTCTAAAACTCAGGAGAAACGTTTCCTTGAAACTGCTCTGCTGTGCGTTCGTTCACCTAAGAGAGTTGAATCTATGTTGAGATTCAGCGAGTCAGAAACACGTTTCTTCTAGGAGCTGCGTTGGGATATTCCCGAGTGAATGGGACCATAGGCTGTACAGAGAAATATCTGCTTCTAAAACCAAAAGTGTGCTATCAAACTGAATGGTTGTCAATGTGTGCATTCAACTGACAGAGTTAAACTCACGTGTGGATTCAGCGGTTTGCAAACCCTTTCTGTGCAGAATCCCAAAACTGCTATTTCCAGCCCAATGCCGGCATCCGTACTAAACAGCAGGAAACTTCGTCTAAAACTCAGGAGAAACGTTTCCATGAAACTGCTCTGCTGTGCGTTCGTTCACCTAAGAGAGTTGAATCTATGTTGAGATTCAGCGAGTCAGAAACACGTTTCTTCTAGGAGCTGCGTTGGGATATTCCCGAGTGAATGGGACCATAGGCTGTACCGAGAAATATCTGCTTCTAAAACCAAAACGGAGCTATCTCACTGAATGGTTGTCAATGTGTGCATTCAACTGACAGAGTTAAACTCACATGTGGATTCAGCGGTTTGCAAACCCTTTCTGTGCAGAATCACAAAACCGGTATTTCCAGCCCAACGCCGGCATCCGTACTAAACAGCAGGAAACTTCGTCTAAAACTCAGGAGAAACGTTTCCTTGAAACTGCTCTGCTGTGCGTTCGTTCACCTAAGAGAGTTGAATCTATGTTGAGATTCAGCGAGTCAGAAACACGTTTCTTCTAGGAGCTGCGTTGGGATATTTCCGAGTGAGTGGGACCATAGGCTGTACAGAGAAATATCTGCTTTTAAACCAAAAGTGTGCTATCTAACTGAATGGTTGTCAATGTGTGCATTCAACTGACAGAGCTAAACACACGTGTGGATTCAGCGGTTTGCAAACCCTTTCTGTGCAGAATCCCAAAACCGGTATTTCCAGCCCAATGCCGGCATCCGTACTAAACAGCAGGAAACTTCGTCTAAAACTCAGGAGAAACGTTTCCTTGAAACTGCTCTGCTGTGCGTTCGTTCACCTAAGAGAGTTGAATCTATGTTGAGATTAAGCGAGTCAGAAACACGTTTCTTCTAGGAGCTGCGTTGGGATATTCCCGAGTGAATGGGACCATAGGCTGTACAGAGAAATATCTGCTTCTAAAACCAAAAGTGTGCTATCAAACTGAATGGTTGTCAATGTGTGCATTCACCTGACAGAGTTAAACTCACATGTGGATTCAGCGGTTTGCAAACCCTTTCTGTGCAGAATCCCAAAACCGGTATTTCCAGCCCAATGCCGGCATATGTACTAAAGAGCAGGGAACTTCGTCTAAAACTCAGGAGAAACGTTTCCTTGAAACTGCTCTGCTGTGCGTTCGTTCACCTAAGAGAATTGAAACTATGTTGAGATTCAGCGAGTCAGAAACACGTTTCTTCTAGGAGCTGCGTTGGGATATTCCCGAGTGAATGGGACCATAGGCTGTACAGAGAAATATCTGCTTCTAAAACCAAAAGTGTGCTATCAAACTGAATGGTTGTCAATGTGTGCATTCAACTGACAGAGTTAAACTCACGTGTGGATTCAGCGGTTTGCAAACCCTTTCTGTGCAGAATCCCAAAACCGGTATTTCCAGCCCAATGCCGGCATACGTACTAAACAGAAGGAAACTTCGTCTAAGACTCAGGAGAAACGTTTCCTTGAAACTGCTCTGCTGTGCGTTCGTTCACCTAAGAGAGTTGAATCTATGTTGAGATTCAGCGAGTCAGAAACACGTTTCTTCTAGGAGCTGCGTTGGGATATTCCCGAGTGAATGGGACCATAGGCTGTACAGAGAAATATCTGCTTCTAAACCAAAAGTGTGCTATCAAACTGAATGGTTGTCAATGTGTGCATTCAACTGACAGAGTTAAACTCACGTGTGGATTCAGCGGTTTGCAAACCCTTTCTGTGCAGAATCCCAAAACCGGTATTTCCAGCCCAATGCCGGCATACGTACTAAACAGCAGGAAACTTCGTCTAAAACTCAGGAGAAACGTTTCCTTGAAACTGCTCTGCTGTGCGTTCGTTCACCTAAGAGAGTTGAATCTATGTTGAGATTCAGCGAGTCAGAAACACGTTTCTTCTAGGAGCTGCGTTGGGATATTCCCGAGTGAATGGGACCATAGGCTGTACAGAGAAATATCTGCTTCTAAAACCAAAAGTGTGCTATCAAACTGAATGGTTGTCAATGTGTGCATTCAACTGACAGAGTTAAACTCACGTGTGGATTCAGCGGTTTGCAAACCCTTTCTGTGCAGAATCCCAAAACCGCTATTTCCAGCCCAATGCCGGCATCCGTACTAAACAGCAGGAAACTTCGTCTAAAACTCAGGAGAAACGTTTCCATGAAACTGCTCTGCTGTGCGTTCGTTCACCTAAGAGAGTTGAATCTGTGTTGAGATTCAGCGAGTCAGAAACACGTTTCTTCTAGGAGCTGCGTTGGGATATTCCCGAGTGAATGGGACCATAGGCTGTACCGAGAAATATCTGCTTCTAAAACCAAAACGGAGCTATCTCACTGAATGGTTGTCAATGTGTGCATTCAACTGACAGAGTTAAACTCACATGTGGATTCAGCGGTTTGCAAACCCTTTCTGTGCAGAATCACAAAACCGGTATTTCCAGCCCAACGCCGGCATCCGTACTAAACAGCAGGAAACTTCGTCTAAAACTCAGGAGAAACGTTTCCTTGAAACTGCTCTGCTGTGCGTTCGTTCACCTAAGAGAGTTGAATCTATGTTGAGATTCAGCGAGTCAGAAACACGTTTCTTCTAGGAGCTGCGTTGGGATATTCCCGAGTGAATGGGACCATAGGCTGTACAGAGAAATATCTGCTTCTGAAACCAAAACGGAGCTATCTAACTGAATGGTTGTCAATGTGTGCATTCAACTGACAGAGTTAAACTCACGTGTGGATTCAGCGGTTTGTAACCCTTTCTGTGCAGAATCCCAAAACCGGTATTTCCAGCCCAATGCCGGCATCCGTACTAAACAGCAGGAAACTTCGTCTAAAACTCAGGAGAAACGTTACCTTGAAACTGCTCTGCTGTGCGTTCGTTCACCTAAGAGAGTTGAATCTATGTTGAGATTCAGCGAGTCAGAAACACGTTTCTTCTAGGAGCTGCGTTGGGTTATTCCCGAGTGAATGGGACCATAGGCTGTACAGAGAAATATCTGCTTCTAAACCAAAAGTGTGCTATCAAACTGAATGGTTGTCAATGTGTGCATTCAACTGACAGAGTTAAACTCACGTGTGGATTCAGCGGTTTGCAAACCCTTTCTGTGCAGAATCCCAAAACCGGTATGTCCAGCCCAATGCCGACATAGGTACTAAACAGCAGGAAACTTCGTCTAAAACTCAGGAGCAACGTTTCCTTGAAACTGCTCTGCTGTGCGTTCGTTCACCTAAGAGAGTTGAATCTATGTTGAGATTCAGCGAGTCAGAAACACGTTTCTTCTAGGAGCTGCTTTGGGATATTCCCGAGTGAATGGGACCATAGGCTGTACAGAGAAATATCTGCTTCTAAAACCAAAACGGAGCTATTTAACTGAATGGTTGTCAATGTGTGCATTCAACTGACAGAGTTAAACTCACGTGTGGATTCAGCGGTTTGCAAACCCTTTCTGTGCAGAATCCCAAAACCGGTATTTCCAGCCCAATGCCGGCATCCGTACTAAACAGCAGGAAACTTCGTCTAAAACTCAGGAGAAACGTTTCCTTGAAACTGCTCTGCTGTGCGTTCGATCACCTAAGAGAGTTGAATCTATGTTGAGATTCAGCGAGTCGGAAACACGTTTCTTCTAGGAGGTACGTTGGGATATTCCCGAGTGAATGGGACCATAGGCTGTACAGAGAAATATCTGCTCCTACAACCAAAAGGGTGGTATCTAACTGAATGGTTGTCAATGTGTGCATTCAACTGACAGAGTTAAACTCACGTGTGGATTCAGCGGTTTGCAAACCCTTTCTGTGCAGAATCCCAAAACCGGTATTTCCAGCCCAATGCCGGCATACGTACTAAACAGCAGGAAACTTCGTCTAAAACTCAGGAGAAACGTTTCCTTGAAACTGCTCTGCTGTGCGTTCGTTCACCTAAGAGAGTTGAATCTATGTTGAGATTCAGCGAGTCAGAAACACGTTTCTTCTAGGAGCTGCGTTGGGATATTCCCGAGTGAATGGGACCATAGGCTGTACAGAGAAATATCTGCTTCTAAAACCAAAAGTGTGCTATCAAACTGAATGGTTGTCAATGTGTGCATTCAACTGACAGAGTTAAACTCACGTGTGGATTCAGCGGTTTGCAAACCCTTTCTGTGCAGAATCCCAAAACCGGTATTTCCAGCCCAATGACGGCATACGTACTAAACAGCAGGAAACTTCGTCTAAGACTCAGGAGAAACGTTTCCTTGAAACTGCTCTGCTGTGCGTTCGTTCACCTAAGAGAGTTGAATCTATGTTGAGATTCAGCGAGTCAGAAACACGTTTCTTCTAGGAGCTGCGTTGGGATATTCCCGAGTGAATGGGACCATAGGCTGTACAGAGAAATATCTGCTTCTAAAACCAAAACGGAGCTATCTAACTGAATGGTTGTCAATGTGTGCATTCAACTGACAGAGTTAAACTCACATGTGGATTCAGCGGTTTGCAAACCCTTTCTGTGTAGAATCCCAAAACCGCTATTTCCAGCCCAATGCCGGCATACGTACTAAAGAGCAGGAAACTTCGTCTAAAACTCAGGAGAAACGTTTCCTTGAAACTGCTCTGCTGTGCGTTCATTCATCTAAGAGAATTGAAACTATGTTGAGATTCAGCGAGTCAGAAACACGTTTCTTCTAGGAGCTGCGTTGGGATATTCCCGAGTGAATGGGACCATAGGCTGTACAGAGAAATATCTGCTTCTAAAACCAAAAGTGTGCTATCAAACTGAATGGTTGTCAATGTGTGCATTCAACTGACAGAGTTAAACTCACGTGTGGATTCAGCGGTTTACAAACCCTTTCTGTGCAGAATCCCAAAACCGGTATTTCCAGCCCAATGACGGCATGCGTACTAAACAGCAGGAAACTTCGTCTAAGACTCAGGAGAAACGTTTCCTTGAAACTGCTCTGCTGTGCGTTCGTTCACCTAAGAGAGTTGAATCTATGTTGAGATTCAGCGAGTCAGAAACACGTTTCTTCTAGGAGCTGCGTTGGGATATTTCCGAGTGAGTGGGACCATAGGCTGTACAGAGAAATATCTGCTTTTAAACCAAAAGTGTGCTATCTAACTGAATGGTTGTCAATGTGTGCATTCAACTGACAGAGCTAAACACACGTGTGGATTCAGCGGTTTGCAAACCCTTTCTGTGCAGAATCCCAAAACCGGTATTTCCAGCCCAATGCCGGCATCCGTACTAAACAGCAGGAAACTTCGTCTAAAACTCAGGAGAAACGTTTCCTTGAAACTGCTCTGCTGTGCGTTCGTTCACCTAAGAGAGTTGAATCTATGTTGAGATTAAGCGAGTCAGAAACACGTTTCTTCTAGGAGCTGCGTTGGGATATTCCCGAGTGAATGGGACCATAGGCTGTACAGAGAAATATCTGCTTCTAAAACCAAAAGTGTGCTATCAAACTGAATGGTTGTCAATGTGTGCATTCACCTGACAGAGTTAAACTCACATGTGGATTCAGCGGTTTGCAAACCCTTTCTGTGCAGAATCCCAAAACCGGTATTTCCAGCCCAATGCCGGCATATGTACTAAAGAGCAGGAAACTTCGTCTAAAACTCAGGAGAAACGTTTCCTTGAAACTGCTCTGCTGTGCGTTCGTTCACCTAAGAGAATTGAAACTATGTTGAGATTCAGCGAGTCAGAAACACGTTTCTTCTAGGAGCTGCGTTGGGATATTCCCGAGTGAATGGGACCATAGGCTGTACAGAGAAATATCTGCTTCTAAAACCAAAAGTGTGCTATCAAACTGAATGGTTGTCAATGTGTGCATTCAACTGACAGAGTTAAACTCACGTGTGGATTCAGCGGTTTGCAAACCCTTTCTGTGCAGAATCCCAAAACCGGTATTTCCAGCCCAATGCCGGCATACGTACTAAACAGCAGGAAACTTCGTCTAAGACTCAGGAGAAACGTTTCCTTGAAACTGCTCTGCTGTGCGTTCGTTCACCTAAGAGAGTTGAATCTATGTTGAGATTCAGCGAGTCAGAAACACGTTTCTTCTAGGAGCTGCGTTGGGATATTCCCGAGTGAATGGGACCATAGGCTGTACAGAGAAATATCTGCTTCTAAACCAAAAGTGTGCTATCAAACTGAATGGTTGTCAATGTGTGCATTCAACTGACAGAGTTAAACTCACGTGTGGATTCAGCGGTTTGCAAACCCTTTCTGTGCAGAATCCCAAAACCGGTATTTCCAGCCCAATGCCGGCATACGTACTAAACAGCAGGAAACTTCGTCTAAAACTCAGGAGAAACGTTTCCTTGAAACTGCTCTGCTGTGCGTTCGTTCACCTAAGAGAGTTGAATCTATGTTGAGATTCAGCGAGTCAGAAACACGTTTCTTCTAGGAGCTGCGTTGGGATATTCCCGAGTGAATGGGACCATAGGCTGTACAGAGAAATATCTGCTTCTAAAACCAAAAGTGTGCTATCAAACTGAATGGTTGTCAATGTGTGCATTCAACTGACAGAGTTAAACTCACGTGTGGATTCAGCGGTTTGCAAACCCTTTCTGTGCAGAATCCCAAAACCGCTATTTCCAGCCCAATGCCGGCATCCGTACTAAACAGCAGGAAACTTCGTCTAAAACTCAGGAGAAACGTTTCCATGAAACTGCTCTGCTGTGCGTTCGTTCACCTAAGAGAGTTGAATCTATGTTGAGATTCAGCGAGTCAGAAACACGTTTCTTCTAGGAGCTGCGTTGGGATATTCCCGAGTGAATGGGACCATAGGCTGTACCGAGAAATATCTGCTTCTAAAACCAAAACGGAGCTATCTCACTGAATGGTTGTCAATGTGTGCATTCAACTGACAGAGTTAAACTCACATGTGGATTCAGCGGTTTGCAAACCCTTTCTGTGCAGAATCACAAAACCGGTATTTCCAGCCCAACGCCGGCATCCGTACTAAACAGCAGGAAACTTCGTCTAAAACTCAGGAGAAACGTTTCCTTGAAACTGCTCTGCTGTGCGTTCGATCACCTAAGAGAGTTGAATCTATGTTGAGATTCAGCAAGTCAGAAACACGTTTCTTCTAGGAGGTGCATTGGGATATTCCCGAGTGAATGGGACCATAGGCTGTACAGAGAAATATGTGCTCCTACAACCAAAAGGGTGGTATCTAACTGAATGGTTGTCAATGAGTGCATTCAACTGACAGAGTTAAACTCACGTTTGGATTCAGCGGTTTACAAACGCTTTCTGTGCAGAATCCCAAAACCGGTAATTCCAGCTCAATGCCGGCATCTGTACTACACAGCAGGAAACTTCGTCTAAAACTCAGGAGAAACGTTTCCTTGAAACTGCTCTGCTGTGCGTTCGTTCACCTAAGAGAGTTGAAACTATGTTGAGAATCAGCGAGTCAGAAACACGTTTATGCTAGGAGCTGCGTTGGGATATTCCCGAGTGAATGGGACCATAGGCTGTACAGAGAAATATCTGCTTCTGAAACCAAAACGGAGCTATCTAACTGAATGGTTGTCAATGTGTGCATTCAACTGACAGAGTTAAACTCACGTGTGGATTCAGCGGTTTGTAACCCTTTCTGTGCAGAATCCCAAAACCGGTATTTCCAGCCCAATGCCGGCATCCGTACTAAACAGCAGGAAACTTCGTCTAAAACTCAGGAGAAACGTTACCTTGAAACTGCTCTGCTGTGCGTTCGTTCACCTAAGAGAGTTGAATCTATGTTGAGATTCAGCGAGTCAGAAACACGTTTCTTCTAGGAGCTGCGTTGGGATATTCCCGAGTGAATGGGACCATAGGCTGTACAGAGAAATATCTGCTTCTAAACCAAAAGTGTGCTATCAAACTGAATGGTTGTCAATGTGTGCATTCAACTGACAGAGTTAAACTCACGTGTGGATTCAGCGGTTTGCAAACCCTTTCTGTGCAGAATCCCAAAACCGGTATTTCCAGCCCAATGCCGACATACGTACTAAACAGCAGGAAACTTCGTCTAAAACTCAGGAGAAACGTTTCCTTGAAACTGCTCTGCTGTGCGTTCGTTCACCTAAGAGAGTTGAATCTATGTTGAGATTCAGCGAGTCAGAAACACGTTTCTTCTAGGAGCTGCGTTGGGATATTCCCGAGTGAATGGGACCATAGGCTGTACCGAGAAATATCTGCTTCTAAAACCAAAACGGAGCTATCTAACTGAATGGTTGTCAATGTGTGCATTCAACTGACAGAGTTAAACTCACATGTGGATTCAGCGGTTTGCAAACCCTTTCTGTGCAGAATCCCAAAACCGGTAATTCCAGCCCAATGCCGGCATACGTACTAAAGAGCAGGAAATTCGTCTAAAACTCAGGAGCAACGTTTCCTTGAAACTGCTCTGCTGTGCATTCGTTCACCTAAGAGAGTTGAATCTATGTTGAGATTCAGCGAGTCAGAAACACGTTTCTTCTAGGAGCTGCTTTGGGATATTCCCGAGTGAATGGGACCATAGGCTGTACAGAGAAATATCTGCTTCTAAAACCAAAACGGAGCTATCTAACTGAATGGTTGTCAATGTGTGCATTCAACTGACAGAGTTAAACTCACGTGTGGATTCAGCGGTTTGCAAACCCTTTCTGTGCAGAATCCCAAAACCGGTATTTCCAGCCCAATGCCGGCATCCGTACTAAACAGCAGGAAACTTCGTCTAAAACTCAGGAGAAACGTTTCCTTGAAACTGCTCTGCTGTGCGTTCGTTCACCTAAGAGAGTTGAATCTATGTTGAGATTCAGCGAGTCAGAAACACGTTTCTTCTAGGAGCTGCGTTGGGATATTCCCGAGTGAATGGGACCATAGGCTGTACAGAGAAATATCTGCTTCTAAAACCAAAAGTGTGCTATCAAACTGAATGGTTGTCAATGTGTGCATTCAACTGACAGAGTTAAACTCACGTGTGGATTCAGCGGTTTGCAAACCCTTTCTGTGCAGAATCCCAAAACCGGTATTTCCAGCCCAATGCCGGCATCCGTACTAAACAGCAGGAAACTTCGTCTAAAACTCAGGAGAAACGTTTCCTTGAAACTGCTCTGCTGTGCGTTCGTTCACCTAAGAGAGTTGAATCTATGTTGAGATTCAGCGAGTCAGAAACACGTTTCTTCTAGGAGCTGCGTTGTGATATTCCCGAGTGAATGGGACCATAGGCTGTACCGAGAAATATCTGCTTCTAAAACCAAAACGGAGCTATCTAACTGAATGGTTGTCAATGTGTGCATTCAACTGACAGAGTTAAACTCACATGTGGATTCAGCGGTTTGCAAACCCTTTCTGTGCAGAATCCCAAAACCGGTATTTCCAGCCCAATGCCGGCATACGTACTAAAGAGCAGGAAACTTCGTCTAAAACTCAGGAGCAACGTTTCCTTGAAACTGCTCTGCTGTGCGTTCGTTCACCTAAGAGAGTTGAATCTATGTTGAGATTCAGCGAGTCAGAAACACGTTTCTTCTAGGAGCTGCGTTGGGATATTCCCGAGTGAATGGGACCATAGGCTGTACCGAGAAATATCTACTTCTAAAACCAAAACGGAGCTATCTAACTGAATGGTTGTCAATGTGTGCATTCAACTGACAGAGTTAAACTCACATGTGGATTCAGCGGTTTGCAAACCCTTTCTGTGCAGAATCCCAAAACCGGTATTTCCAGCCCAATGCCGGCATACGTACTAAAGAGCAGGAAACTTCGTCTAAAACTCAGGAGAAACGTTTCCTTGAAACTGCTCTGCTGTGCGTTCGTTCACCTAAGAGAGTTGAATCTATGTTGAGATTCAGCGAGTCAGAAACACGTTTCTTCTAGGAGCTGCTTTGGGATATTCCCGAGTGAATGGGACCATAGGCTGTACAGAGAAATATCTGCTTCTAAAACCAAAACGGAGCTATCTAACTGAATGGTTGTCAATGTGTGCATTCAACTGACAGAGTTAAACTCACGTGTGGATTCAGCGGTTTGCAAACCCTTTCTGTGCAGAATCCCAAAACCGGTATTTCCAGCCCAATGCCGGCATCCGTACTAAACAGCAGGAAACTTCGTCTAAAACTCAGGAGAAACGTTTCCTTGAAACTGCTCTGCTGTGCGTTCGATCACCTAAGAGAGTTGAATCTATGTTGAGATTCAGCGAGTCAAAAACACGTTTCTTCTAGGAGGTGCGTTGGTATATTCCCGAGTGAATGGGACCATAGGCTGTACAGAGAAATATCTGCTTCTAAAACCAAAAGTGTGCTATCAAACTGAATGGTTGTCAATGTGTGCATTCACCTGACAGAGTTAAACTCACATGTGGATTCAGCGGTTTGCAAACCCTTTCTGTGCAGAATCCCAAAACTGGTATTTCCAGCCCAATGCCGGCATACGTACTAAAGAGCAGGAAACTTCGTCTAAAACTCAGGAGAAACGTTTCCTTGAAACTGCTCTGCTGTGCGTTCGTTCACCTAAGAGAATTGAAACTATGTTGAGATTCAGCGAGTCAGAAACACGTTTCTTCTAGGAGCTGCGTTGGGATATTCCCGAGTGAATGGGACCATAGGCTGTACAGAGAAATATCTGCTTCTAAAACCAAAAGTGTGCTATCAAACTGAATGGTTGTCAATGTGTGCATTCAACTGACAGAGTTAAACTCACGTGTGGATTCAGCGGTTTGCAAACCCTTTCTGTGCAGAATCCCAAAACCGGTATTTCCAGCCCAATGCCGGCATACGTACTAAACAGCAGGAAACTTCGTCTAAGACTCAGGAGAAAAGTTTCCTTGAAACTGCTCTGCTGTGCGTTCGTTCACCTAAGAGAGTTGAATCTATGTTGAGATTCAGCGAGTCAGAAACACGTTTCTTCTAGGAGATGCGTTGGGATATTCCCGAGTGAATGGGACCATAGGCTGTACAGAGAAATATCTGCTTCTAAACCAAAAGTGTGCTATCAAACTGAATGGTTGTCAATGTGTGCATTCAACTGACATAGTTAAACTCACGTGTGGATTCAGCGGTTTGCAAACCCTTTCTGTGCAGAATCCCAAAACCGGTATTTCCAGCCCAATGCCGGCATACGTACTAAACAGCAGGAAACTTCGTCTAAAACTCAGGAGAAACGTTTCCTTGAAACTGCTCTGCTGTGCGTTCCTTCACCTAAGAGAGTTGAATCTATGTTGAGATTCAGCGAGTCAGAAACACGTTTCTTCTAGGAGCTGCGTTGGGATATTCCCGAGTGAATGGGACCATAGGCTGTACAGAGAAATATCTGCTTCTAAAACCAAAAGTGTGCTATCAAACTGAATGGTTGTCAATGTGTGCATTCAACTGACAGAGTTAAACTCACGTGTGGATTCAGCGGTTTGCAAACCCTTTCTGTGCAGAATCCCAAAACCGCTATTTCCAGCCCAATGCCGGCATCCGTACTAAACAGCAGGAAACTTCGTCTAAAACTCAGGAGAAACGTTTCCTTGAAACTGCTCTGCTGTGCGTTCGTTCACCTAAGAGAGTTGAATCTATGTTGAGATTCAGCGAGTCAGAAACACGTTTCTTCTAGGAGCTGCGTTGGGATATTCCCGAGTGAATGGGACCATAGGCTGTACCGAGAAATATCTGCTTCTAAAACCAAAACGGAGCTATCTAACTGAATGGTTGTCAATGTGTGCATTCAACTGACAGAGTTAAACTCACATGTGGATTCAGCGGTTTGCAAACCCTTTCTGTGCAGAATCACAAAACCGGTATTTCCAGCCCAACGCCGGCATCCGTACTAAACAGCAGGAAACTTCGTCTAAATCTCAGGAGAAACGTTTCCTTGAAACTGCTCTGCTGTGCGTTCGATCACCTAAGAGAGTTGAATCTATGTTGAGATTCAGCGAGTCAGAAACACGTTTCTTCTAGGAGGTGCATTGGGATATTCCCGAGTGAATGGGACCATAGGCTGTACAGAGAAATATCTGCTCCTACAACCAAAAGGGTGGTATCTAACTGAATGGTTGTCAATGTGTGCATTCAACTGACAGAGTTAAACTCACGTTTGGATTCAGGGGTTTGCAAACCCTTTCTGTGCAGAATCCCAAAACCGGTAATTCCAGCTCAATGCCGGCATCTGTACTAAACAGCAGGAAACTTCGTCTAAAACTCAGGAGAAACGTTTCCTTGAAACTGCTCTGCTGTGCGTTCGTTCACCTAAGAGAGTTGAAATTATGTTGAGAATCAGCGAGTCAGAAACACGTTTATGCTAGGAGCTGCTTTGGGATATTCCCGAGTGAATGGGACCATAGGCTGTACAGAGAAATATCTGCTTCTGAAACCAAAACGGAGCTATCTAACTGAATGGTTGTCAATGTGTGCATTCAACTGACAGAGTTAAACTCACGTGTGGATTCAGCGGTTTGTAACCCTTTCTGTGCAGAATCCCAAAACCGGTATTTCCAGCCCAATGCCGGCATCCGTACTAAACAGCAGGAAACTTCGTCTAAAACTCAGGAGAAACGTTACCTTGAAACTGCTCTGCTGTGCGTTCGTTCACCTAAGAGAGTTGAATCTATGTTGAGATTCAGCGAGTCAGAAACACGTTTCTTCTAGGAGCTGCGTTGGGTTATTCCCGAGTGAATGGGACCATAGGCTGTACAGAGAAATATCTGCTTCTAAACCAAAAGTGTGCTATCAAACTGAATGGTTGTCAATGTGTGCATTCAACTGACAGAGTTAAACTCACGTGTGGATTCAGCGGTTTGCAAACCCTTTCTGTGCAGAATCCCAAAACCGGTATGTCCAGCCCAATGCCGACATACGTACTAAACAGCAGGAAACTTCGTCTAAAACTCAGGAGCAACGTTTCCTTGAAACTGCTCTGCTGTGCGTTCGTTCACCTAAGAGAGTTGAATCTATGTTGAGATTCAGCGAGTCAGAAACACGTTTCTTCTAGGAGCTGCTTTGGGATATTCCCGAGTGAATGGGACCATAGGCTGTACAGAGAAATATCTGCTTCTAAAATCAAAACGGAGCTATTTAACTGAATGGTTGTCAATGTGTGCATTCAACTGACAGAGTTAAACTCACGTGTGGATTCAGCGGTTTGCAAACCCTTTCTGTGCAGAATCCCAAAACCGGTATTTCCAGCCCAATGCCGGCATCCGTACTAAACAGCAGGAAACTTCGTCTAAAACTCAGGAGAAACGTTTCCTTGAAACTGCTCTGCTGTGCGTTCGATCACCTAAGAGAGTTGAATCTATGTTGAGATTCAGCGAGTCGGAAACACGTTTCTTCTAGGAGGTACGTTGGGATATTCCCGAGTGAATGGGACCATAGGCTGTACAGAGAAATATCTGCTCCTACAACCAAAAGGGTGGTATCTAACTGAATGGTTGTCAATGTGTGCATTCAACTGACAGAGTTAAACTCACGTGTGGATTCAGCGGTTTGCAAACCCTTTCTGTGCAGAATCCCAAAACCGGTATTTCCAGCCCAATGCCGGCATACGTACTAAACAGCAGGAAACTTCGTCTAAAACTCAGGAGAAACGTTTCCTTGAAACTGCTCTGCTGTGCGTTCGTTCACCTAAGAGAGTTGAATCTATGTTGAGATTCAGCGAGTCAGAAACACGTTTCTTCTAGGAGCTGCGTTGGGATATTCCCGAGTGAATGGGACCATAGGCTGTACAGAGAAATATCTGCTTCTAAAACCAAAAGTGTGCTATCAAACTGAATGGTTGTCAATGTGTGCATTCAACTGACAGAGTTAAACTCACGTGTGGATTCAGCGGTTTGCAAACCCTTTCTGTGCAGAATCCCAAAACCGGTATTTCCAGCCCAATGACGGCATACGTACTAAACAGCAGGAAACTTCGTCTAAGACTCAAGAGAAACGTTTCCTTGAAACTGCTCTGCTGTGCGTTCGTTCACCTAAGAGAGTTGAATCTATGTTGAGATTCAGCGAGTCAGAAACACGTTTCTTCTAGGAGCTGCGTTGGGATATTTCCGAGTGAATGAGACCATAGGCTGTACAGAGAAATATCTGCTTTTAAACCAAAAGTGTGCTATCTAACTGAATGGTTGTCAATGTGTTCATTCAACTGACAGAGCTAAACACACGTGTGGATTCAGCGGTTTGCAAACCCTTTCTGTGCAGAATCCCAAAACCGGTATTTCCAGCCCAATGCCGGCATCCGTACTAAACAGCTGGAAACTTCGTCTAAAACTCAGGAGAAACGTTTCCTTGAAACTGCTCTGCTGTGCGTTCGTTCACCTAAGAGAGTTGAATCTATGTTGAGATTCAGCGAGTCAGAAACACGTTTCTTCTAGGAGCTGCGTTGGGATATTCCCGAGTGAATGGGACCATAGGCTGTACAGAGAAATATCTGCTTCTAAAACCAAAACGGAGCTATCTAACTGAATGGTTGTCAATGTGTGCATTCAACTGACAGAGTTAAACTCACATGTGGATTCAGCGGTTTGCAAACCCTTTCTGTGTAGAATCCCAAAACCGGTATTTCCAGCCCAATGCCGGCATACGTACTAAAGAGCAGGAAACTTCGTCTAAAACTCAGGAGAAACGTTTCCTTGAAACTGCTCTGCTGTGCGTTCATTCATCTAAGAGAATTGAAACTATGTTGAGATTCAGCGAGTCAGAAACACGTTTCTTCTAGGAGCTGCGTTGGGATATTCCCGAGTGAATGGGACCATAGGCTGTACAGAGAAATATCTGCTTCTAAAACCAAAAGTGTGCTATCAAACTGAATGGTTGTCAATGTGTGCATTCAACTGACAGAGTTAAACTCACGTGTGGATTCAGCGGTTTGCAAACCCTTTCTGTGCAGAATCCCAAAACCGGTATTTCCAGCCCAATGACGGCATCCGTACTAAACAGCAGGAAACTTCGTCTAAGACTCAGGAGAAACGTTTCCTTGAAACTGCTCTGCTGTGCGTTCGTTCACCTAAGAGAGTTGAATCTATGTTGAGATTAAGCGAGTCAGAAACACGTTTCTTCTAGGAGCTGCGTTGGGATATTCCCGAGTGAATGGGACCATAGGCTGTACAGAGAAATATCTGCTTCTAAAACCAAAAGTGTGCTATCAAACTGAATGGTTGTCAATGTGTGCATTCACCTGACAGAGTTAAACTCACATGTGGATTCAGCGGTTTGCAAACCCTTTCTGTGCAGAATCCCAAAACCGGTATTTCCAGCCCAATGCCGGCATATGTACTAAAGAGCAGGAAACTTCGTCTAAAACTCAGGAGAAACGTTTCCTTGAAACTGCTCTGCTGTGCGTTCGTTCACCTAAGAGAATTGAAACTATGTTGAGATTCAGCGAGTCAGAAACACGTTTCTTCTAGGAGCTGCGTTGGGATATTCCCGAGTGAATGGGACCATAGGCTGTACAGAGAAATATCTGCTTCTAAAACCAAAAGTGTGCTATCAAACTGAATGGTTGTCAATGTGTGCATTCAACTGACAGAGTTAAACTCACGTGTGGATTCAGCGGTTTGCAAACCCTTTCTGTGCAGAATCCCAAAACCGGTATTTCCAGCCCAATGCCGGCATACGTACTAAACAGAAGGAAACTTCGTCTAAGACTCAGGAGAAACGTTTCCTTGAAACTGCTCTGCTGTGCGTTCGTTCACCTAAGAGAGTTGAATCTATGTTGAGATTCAGCGAGTCAGAAACACGTTTCTTCTAGGAGCTGCGTTGGGATATTCCCGAGTGAATGGGACCATAGGCTGTACAGAGAAATATCTGCTTCTAAACCAAAAGTGTGCTATCAAACTGAATGGTTGTCAATGTGTGCATTCAACTGACAGAGTTAAACTCACGTGTGGATTCAGCGGTTTGCAAACCCTTTCTGTGCAGAATCCCAAAACCGGTATTTCCAGCCCAATGCCGGCATACGTACTAAACAGCAGGAAACTTCGTCTAAAACTCAGGAGAAACGTTTCCTTGAAACTGCTCTGCTGTGCGTTCGTTCACCTAAGAGAGTTGAATCTATGTTGAGATTCAGCGAGTCAGAAACACGTTTCTTCTAGGAGCTGCGTTGGGATATTCCCGAGTGAATGGGACCATAGGCTGTACAGAGAAATATCTGCTTCTAAAACCAAAAGTGTGCTATCAAACTGAATGGTTGTCAATGTGTGCATTCAACTGACAGAGTTAAACTCACGTGTGGATTCAGCGGTTTGCAAACCCTTTCTGTGCAGAATCCCAAAACTGCTATTTCCAGCCCAATGCCGGCATCCGTACTAAACAGCAGGAAACTTCGTCTAAAACTCAGGAGAAACGTTTCCATGAAACTGCTCTGCTGTGCGTTCGTTCACCTAAGAGAGTTGAATCTATGTTGAGATTCAGCGAGTCAGAAACACGTTTCTTCTAGGAGCTGCGTTGGGATATTCCCGAGTGAATGGGACCATAGGCTGTACCGAGAAATATCTGCTTCTAAAACCAAAACGGAGCTATCTCACTGAATGGTTGTCAATGTGTGCATTCAACTGACAGAGTTAAACTCACATGTGGATTCAGCGGTTTGCAAACCCTTTCTGTGCAGAATCACAAAACCGGTATTTCCAGCCCAACGCCGGCATCCGTACTAAACAGCAGGAAACTTCGTCTAAAACTCAGGAGAAACGTTTCCTTGAAACTGCTCTGCTGTGCGTTCGTTCACCTAAGAGAGTTGAATCTATGTTGAGATTCAGCGAGTCAGAAACACGTTTCTTCTAGGAGCTGCGTTGGGATATTTCCGAGTGAGTGGGACCATAGGCTGTACAGAGAAATATCTGCTTTTAAACCAAAAGTGTGCTATCTAACTGAATGGTTGTCAATGTGTGCATTCAACTGACAGAGCTAAACACACGTGTGGATTCAGCGGTTTGCAAACCCTTTCTGTGCAGAATCCCAAAACCGGTATTTCCAGCCCAATGCCGGCATCCGTACTAAACAGCAGGAAACTTCGTCTAAAACTCAGGAGAAACGTTTCCTTGAAACTGCTCTGCTGTGCGTTCGTTCACCTAAGAGAGTTGAATCTATGTTGAGATTAAGCGAGTCAGAAACACGTTTCTTCTAGGAGCTGCGTTGGGATATTCCCGAGTGAATGGGACCATAGGCTGTACAGAGAAATATCTGCTTCTAAAACCAAAAGTGTGCTATCAAACTGAATGGTTGTCAATGTGTGCATTCACCTGACAGAGTTAAACTCACATGTGGATTCAGCGGTTTGCAAACCCTTTCTGTGCAGAATCCCAAAACCGGTATTTCCAGCCCAATGCCGGCATATGTACTAAAGAGCAGGGAACTTCGTCTAAAACTCAGGAGAAACGTTTCCTTGAAACTGCTCTGCTGTGCGTTCGTTCACCTAAGAGAATTGAAACTATGTTGAGATTCAGCGAGTCAGAAACACGTTTCTTCTAGGAGCTGCGTTGGGATATTCCCGAGTGAATGGGACCATAGGCTGTACAGAGAAATATCTGCTTCTAAAACCAAAAGTGTGCTATCAAACTGAATGGTTGTCAATGTGTGCATTCAACTGACAGAGTTAAACTCACGTGTGGATTCAGCGGTTTGCAAACCCTTTCTGTGCAGAATCCCAAAACCGGTATTTCCAGCCCAATGCCGGCATACGTACTAAACAGAAGGAAACTTCGTCTAAGACTCAGGAGAAACGTTTCCTTGAAACTGCTCTGCTGTGCGTTCGTTCACCTAAGAGAGTTGAATCTATGTTGAGATTCAGCGAGTCAGAAACACGTTTCTTCTAGGAGCTGCGTTGGGATATTCCCGAGTGAATGGGACCATAGGCTGTACAGAGAAATATCTGCTTCTAAACCAAAAGTGTGCTATCAAACTGAATGGTTGTCAATGTGTGCATTCAACTGACAGAGTTAAACTCACGTGTGGATTCAGCGGTTTGCAAACCCTTTCTGTGCAGAATCCCAAAACCGGTATTTCCAGCCCAATGCCGGCATACGTACTAAACAGCAGGAAACTTCGTCTAAAACTCAGGAGAAACGTTTCCTTGAAACTGCTCTGCTGTGCGTTCGTTCACCTAAGAGAGTTGAATCTATGTTGAGATTCAGCGAGTCAGAAACACGTTTCTTCTAGGAGCTGCGTTGGGATATTCCCGAGTGAATGGGACCATAGGCTGTACAGAGAAATATCTGCTTCTAAAACCAAAAGTGTGCTATCAAACTGAATGGTTGTCAATGTGTGCATTCAACTGACAGAGTTAAACTCACGTGTGGATTCAGCGGTTTGCAAACCCTTTCTGTGCAGAATCCCAAAACCGCTATTTCCAGCCCAATGCCGGCATCCGTACTAAACAGCAGGAAACTTCGTCTAAAACTCAGGAGAAACGTTTCCATGAAACTGCTCTGCTGTGCGTTCGTTCACCTAAGAGAGTTGAATCTGTGTTGAGATTCAGCGAGTCAGAAACACGTTTCTTCTAGGAGCTGCGTTGGGATATTCCCGAGTGAATGGGACCATAGGCTGTACCGAGAAATATCTGCTTCTAAAACCAAAACGGAGCTATCTCACTGAATGGTTGTCAATGTGTGCATTCAACTGACAGAGTTAAACTCACATGTGGATTCAGCGGTTTGCAAACCCTTTCTGTGCAGAATCACAAAACCGGTATTTCCAGCCCAACGCCGGCATCCGTACTAAACAGCAGGAAACTTCGTCTAAAACTCAGGAGAAACGTTTCCTTGAAACTGCTCTGCTGTGCGTTCGTTCACCTAAGAGAGTTGAATCTATGTTGAGATTCAGCGAGTCAGAAACACGTTTCTTCTAGGAGCTGCGTTGGGATATTCCCGAGTGAATGGGACCATAGGCTGTACAGAGAAATATCTGCTTCTGAAACCAAAACGGAGCTATCTAACTGAATGGTTGTCAATGTGTGCATTCAACTGACAGAGTTAAACTCACGTGTGGATTCAGCGGTTTGTAACCCTTTCTGTGCAGAATCCCAAAACCGGTATTTCCAGCCCAATGCCGGCATCCGTACTAAACAGCAGGAAACTTCGTCTAAAACTCAGGAGAAACGTTACCTTGAAACTGCTCTGCTGTGCGTTCGTTCACCTAAGAGAGTTGAATCTATGTTGAGATTCAGCGAGTCAGAAACACGTTTCTTCTAGGAGCTGCGTTGGGTTATTCCCGAGTGAATGGGACCATAGGCTGTACAGAGAAATATCTGCTTCTAAACCAAAAGTGTGCTATCAAACTGAATGGTTGTCAATGTGTGCATTCAACTGACAGAGTTAAACTCACGTGTGGATTCAGCGGTTTGCAAACCCTTTCTGTGCAGAATCCCAAAACCGGTATGTCCAGCCCAATGCCGACATAGGTACTAAACAGCAGGAAACTTCGTCTAAAACTCAGGAGCAACGTTTCCTTGAAACTGCTCTGCTGTGCGTTCGTTCACCTAAGAGAGTTGAATCTATGTTGAGATTCAGCGAGTCAGAAACACGTTTCTTCTAGGAGCTGCTTTGGGATATTCCCGAGTGAATGGGACCATAGGCTGTACAGAGAAATATCTGCTTCTAAAACCAAAACGGAGCTATTTAACTGAATGGTTGTCAATGTGTGCATTCAACTGACAGAGTTAAACTCACGTGTGGATTCAGCGGTTTGCAAACCCTTTCTGTGCAGAATCCCAAAACCGGTATTTCCAGCCCAATGCCGGCATCCGTACTAAACAGCAGGAAACTTCGTCTAAAACTCAGGAGAAACGTTTCCTTGAAACTGCTCTGCTGTGCGTTCGATCACCTAAGAGAGTTGAATCTATGTTGAGATTCAGCGAGTCGGAAACACGTTTCTTCTAGGAGGTACGTTGGGATATTCCCGAGTGAATGGGACCATAGGCTGTACAGAGAAATATCTGCTCCTACAACCAAAAGGGTGGTATCTAACTGAATGGTTGTCAATGTGTGCATTCAACTGACAGAGTTAAACTCACGTGTGGATTCAGCGGTTTGCAAACCCTTTCTGTGCAGAATCCCAAAACCGGTATTTCCAGCCCAATGCCGGCATACGTACTAAACAGCAGGAAACTTCGTCTAAAACTCAGGAGAAACGTTTCCTTGAAACTGCTCTGCTGTGCGTTCGTTCACCTAAGAGAGTTGAATCTATGTTGAGATTCAGCGAGTCAGAAACACGTTTCTTCTAGGAGCTGCGTTGGGATATTCCCGAGTGAATGGGACCATAGGCTGTACAGAGAAATATCTGCTTCTAAAACCAAAAGTGTGCTATCAAACTGAATGGTTGTCAATGTGTGCATTCAACTGACAGAGTTAAACTCACGTGTGGATTCAGCGGTTTGCAAACCCTTTCTGTGCAGAATCCCAAAACCGGTATTTCCAGCCCAATGACGGCATACGTACTAAACAGCAGGAAACTTCGTCTAAGACTCAGGAGAAACGTTTCCTTGAAACTGCTCTGCTGTGCGTTCGTTCACCTAAGAGAGTTGAATCTATGTTGAGATTCAGCGAGTCAGAAACACGTTTCTTCTAGGAGCTGCGTTGGGATATTCCCGAGTGAATGGGACCATAGGCTGTACAGAGAAATATCTGCTTCTAAAACCAAAACGGAGCTATCTAACTGAATGGTTGTCAATGTGTGCATTCAACTGACAGAGTTAAACTCACATGTGGATTCAGCGGTTTGCAAACCCTTTCTGTGTAGAATCCCAAAACCGCTATTTCCAGCCCAATGCCGGCATACGTACTAAAGAGCAGGAAACTTCGTCTAAAACTCAGGAGAAACGTTTCCTTGAAACTGCTCTGCTGTGCGTTCATTCATCTAAGAGAATTGAAACTATGTTGAGATTCAGCGAGTCAGAAACACGTTTCTTCTAGGAGCTGCGTTGGGATATTCCCGAGTGAATGGGACCATAGGCTGTACAGAGAAATATCTGCTTCTAAAACCAAAAGTGTGCTATCAAACTGAATGGTTGTCAATGTGTGCATTCAACTGACAGAGTTAAACTCACGTGTGGATTCAGCGGTTTACAAACCCTTTCTGTGCAGAATCCCAAAACCGGTATTTCCAGCCCAATGACGGCATGCGTACTAAACAGCAGGAAACTTCGTCTAAGACTCAGGAGAAACGTTTCCTTGAAACTGCTCTGCTGTGCGTTCGTTCACCTAAGAGAGTTGAATCTATGTTGAGATTCAGCGAGTCAGAAACACGTTTCTTCTAGGAGCTGCGTTGGGATATTTCCGAGTGAGTGGGACCATAGGCTGTACAGAGAAATATCTGCTTTTAAACCAAAAGTGTGCTATCTAACTGAATGGTTGTCAATGTGTGCATTCAACTGACAGAGCTAAACACACGTGTGGATTCAGCGGTTTGCAAACCCTTTCTGTGCAGAATCCCAAAACCGGTATTTCCAGCCCAATGCCGGCATCCGTACTAAACAGCAGGAAACTTCGTCTAAAACTCAGGAGAAACGTTTCCTTGAAACTGCTCTGCTGTGCGTTCGTTCACCTAAGAGAGTTGAATCTATGTTGAGATTAAGCGAGTCAGAAACACGTTTCTTCTAGGAGCTGCGTTGGGATATTCCCGAGTGAATGGGACCATAGGCTGTACAGAGAAATATCTGCTTCTAAAACCAAAAGTGTGCTATCAAACTGAATGGTTGTCAATGTGTGCATTCACCTGACAGAGTTAAACTCACATGTGGATTCAGCGGTTTGCAAACCCTTTCTGTGCAGAATCCCAAAACCGGTATTTCCAGCCCAATGCCGGCATATGTACTAAAGAGCAGGAAACTTCGTCTAAAACTCAGGAGAAACGTTTCCTTGAAACTGCTCTGCTGTGCGTTCGTTCACCTAAGAGAATTGAAACTATGTTGAGATTCAGCGAGTCAGAAACACGTTTCTTCTAGGAGCTGCGTTGGGATATTCCCGAGTGAATGGGACCATAGGCTGTACAGAGAAATATCTGCTTCTAAAACCAAAAGTGTGCTATCAAACTGAATGGTTGTCAATGTGTGCATTCAACTGACAGAGTTAAACTCACGTGTGGATTCAGCGGTTTGCAAACCCTTTCTGTGCAGAATCCCAAAACCGGTATTTCCAGCCCAATGCCGGCATACGTACTAAACAGCAGGAAACTTCGTCTAAGACTCAGGAGAAACGTTTCCTTGAAACTGCTCTGCTGTGCGTTCGTTCACCTAAGAGAGTTGAATCTATGTTGAGATTCAGCGAGTCAGAAACACGTTTCTTCTAGGAGCTGCGTTGGGATATTCCCGAGTGAATGGGACCATAGGCTGTACAGAGAAATATCTGCTTCTAAACCAAAAGTGTGCTATCAAACTGAATGGTTGTCAATGTGTGCATTCAACTGACAGAGTTAAACTCACGTGTGGATTCAGCGGTTTGCAAACCCTTTCTGTGCAGAATCCCAAAACCGGTATTTCCAGCCCAATGCCGGCATACGTACTAAACAGCAGGAAACTTCGTCTAAAACTCAGGAGAAACGTTTCCTTGAAACTGCTCTGCTGTGCGTTCGTTCACCTAAGAGAGTTGAATCTATGTTGAGATTCAGCGAGTCAGAAACACGTTTCTTCTAGGAGCTGCGTTGGGATATTCCCGAGTGAATGGGACCATAGGCTGTACAGAGAAATATCTGCTTCTAAAACCAAAAGTGTGCTATCAAACTGAATGGTTGTCAATGTGTGCATTCAACTGACAGAGTTAAACTCACGTGTGGATTCAGCGGTTTGCAAACCCTTTCTGTGCAGAATCCCAAAACCGCTATTTCCAGCCCAATGCCGGCATCCGTACTAAACAGCAGGAAACTTCGTCTAAAACTCAGGAGAAACGTTTCCATGAAACTGCTCTGCTGTGCGTTCGTTCACCTAAGAGAGTTGAATCTATGTTGAGATTCAGCGAGTCAGAAACACGTTTCTTCTAGGAGCTGCGTTGGGATATTCCCGAGTGAATGGGACCATAGGCTGTACCGAGAAATATCTGCTTCTAAAACCAAAACGGAGCTATCTCACTGAATGGTTGTCAATGTGTGCATTCAACTGACAGAGTTAAACTCACATGTGGATTCAGCGGTTTGCAAACCCTTTCTGTGCAGAATCACAAAACCGGTATTTCCAGCCCAACGCCGGCATCCGTACTAAACAGCAGGAAACTTCGTCTAAAACTCAGGAGAAACGTTTCCTTGAAACTGCTCTGCTGTGCGTTCGATCACCTAAGAGAGTTGAATCTATGTTGAGATTCAGCAAGTCAGAAACACGTTTCTTCTAGGAGGTGCATTGGGATATTCCCGAGTGAATGGGACCATAGGCTGTACAGAGAAATATGTGCTCCTACAACCAAAAGGGTGGTATCTAACTGAATGGTTGTCAATGAGTGCATTCAACTGACAGAGTTAAACTCACGTTTGGATTCAGCGGTTTACAAACGCTTTCTGTGCAGAATCCCAAAACCGGTAATTCCAGCTCAATGCCGGCATCTGTACTACACAGCAGGAAACTTCGTCTAAAACTCAGGAGAAACGTTTCCTTGAAACTGCTCTGCTGTGCGTTCGTTCACCTAAGAGAGTTGAAACTATGTTGAGAATCAGCGAGTCAGAAACACGTTTATGCTAGGAGCTGCGTTGGGATATTCCCGAGTGAATGGGACCATAGGCTGTACAGAGAAATATCTGCTTCTGAAACCAAAACGGAGCTATCTAACTGAATGGTTGTCAATGTGTGCATTCAACTGACAGAGTTAAACTCACGTGTGGATTCAGCGGTTTGTAACCCTTTCTGTGCAGAATCCCAAAACCGGTATTTCCAGCCCAATGCCGGCATCCGTACTAAACAGCAGGAAACTTCGTCTAAAACTCAGGAGAAACGTTACCTTGAAACTGCTCTGCTGTGCGTTCGTTCACCTAAGAGAGTTGAATCTATGTTGAGATTCAGCGAGTCAGAAACACGTTTCTTCTAGGAGCTGCGTTGGGATATTCCCGAGTGAATGGGACCATAGGCTGTACAGAGAAATATCTGCTTCTAAACCAAAAGTGTGCTATCAAACTGAATGGTTGTCAATGTGTGCATTCAACTGACAGAGTTAAACTCACGTGTGGATTCAGCGGTTTGCAAACCCTTTCTGTGCAGAATCCCAAAACCGGTATTTCCAGCCCAATGCCGACATACGTACTAAACAGCAGGAAACTTCGTCTAAAACTCAGGAGAAACGTTTCCTTGAAACTGCTCTGCTGTGCGTTCGTTCACCTAAGAGAGTTGAATCTATGTTGAGATTCAGCGAGTCAGAAACACGTTTCTTCTAGGAGCTGCGTTGGGATATTCCCGAGTGAATGGGACCATAGGCTGTACCGAGAAATATCTGCTTCTAAAACCAAAACGGAGCTATCTAACTGAATGGTTGTCAATGTGTGCATTCAACTGACAGAGTTAAACTCACATGTGGATTCAGCGGTTTGCAAACCCTTTCTGTGCAGAATCCCAAAACCGGTAATTCCAGCCCAATGCCGGCATACGTACTAAAGAGCAGGAAATTCGTCTAAAACTCAGGAGCAACGTTTCCTTGAAACTGCTCTGCTGTGCATTCGTTCACCTAAGAGAGTTGAATCTATGTTGAGATTCAGCGAGTCAGAAACACGTTTCTTCTAGGAGCTGCTTTGGGATATTCCCGAGTGAATGGGACCATAGGCTGTACAGAGAAATATCTGCTTCTAAAACCAAAACGGAGCTATCTAACTGAATGGTTGTCAATGTGTGCATTCAACTGACAGAGTTAAACTCACGTGTGGATTCAGCGGTTTGCAAACCCTTTCTGTGCAGAATCCCAAAACCGGTATTTCCAGCCCAATGCCGGCATCCGTACTAAACAGCAGGAAACTTCGTCTAAAACTCAGGAGAAACGTTTCCTTGAAACTGCTCTGCTGTGCGTTCGTTCACCTAAGAGAGTTGAATCTATGTTGAGATTCAGCGAGTCAGAAACACGTTTCTTCTAGGAGCTGCGTTGGGATATTCCCGAGTGAATGGGACCATAGGCTGTACAGAGAAATATCTGCTTCTAAAACCAAAAGTGTGCTATCAAACTGAATGGTTGTCAATGTGTGCATTCAACTGACAGAGTTAAACTCACGTGTGGATTCAGCGGTTTGCAAACCCTTTCTGTGCAGAATCCCAAAACCGGTATTTCCAGCCCAATGCCGGCATCCGTACTAAACAGCAGGAAACTTCGTCTAAAACTCAGGAGAAACGTTTCCTTGAAACTGCTCTGCTGTGCGTTCGTTCACCTAAGAGAGTTGAATCTATGTTGAGATTCAGCGAGTCAGAAACACGTTTCTTCTAGGAGCTGCGTTGTGATATTCCCGAGTGAATGGGACCATAGGCTGTACCGAGAAATATCTGCTTCTAAAACCAAAACGGAGCTATCTAACTGAATGGTTGTCAATGTGTGCATTCAACTGACAGAGTTAAACTCACATGTGGATTCAGCGGTTTGCAAACCCTTTCTGTGCAGAATCCCAAAACCGGTATTTCCAGCCCAATGCCGGCATACGTACTAAAGAGCAGGAAACTTCGTCTAAAACTCAGGAGCAACGTTTCCTTGAAACTGCTCTGCTGTGCGTTCGTTCACCTAAGAGAGTTGAATCTATGTTGAGATTCAGCGAGTCAGAAACACGTTTCTTCTAGGAGCTGCGTTGGGATATTCCCGAGTGAATGGGACCATAGGCTGTACCGAGAAATATCTACTTCTAAAACCAAAACGGAGCTATCTAACTGAATGGTTGTCAATGTGTGCATTCAACTGACAGAGTTAAACTCACATGTGGATTCAGCGGTTTGCAAACCCTTTCTGTGCAGAATCCCAAAACCGGTATTTCCAGCCCAATGCCGGCATACGTACTAAAGAGCAGGAAACTTCGTCTAAAACTCAGGAGAAACGTTTCCTTGAAACTGCTCTGCTGTGCGTTCGTTCACCTAAGAGAGTTGAATCTATGTTGAGATTCAGCGAGTCAGAAACACGTTTCTTCTAGGAGCTGCTTTGGGATATTCCCGAGTGAATGGGACCATAGGCTGTACAGAGAAATATCTGCTTCTAAAACCAAAACGGAGCTATCTAACTGAATGGTTGTCAATGTGTGCATTCAACTGACAGAGTTAAACTCACGTGTGGATTCAGCGGTTTGCAAACCCTTTCTGTGCAGAATCCCAAAACCGGTATTTCCAGCCCAATGCCGGCATCCGTACTAAACAGCAGGAAACTTCGTCTAAAACTCAGGAGAAACGTTTCCTTGAAACTGCTCTGCTGTGCGTTCGATCACCTAAGAGAGTTGAATCTATGTTGAGATTCAGCGAGTCGGAAACACGTTTCTTCTAGGAGGTACGTTGGGATATTCCCGAGTGAATGGGACCATAGGCTGTACAGAGAAATATCTGCTCCTACAACCAAAAGGGTGGTATCTAACTGAATGGTTGTCAAAGTGTGCATTCAACTGACAGAGTTAAACTCACGTGTGGATTCAGCGGTTTGCAAACCCTTTCTGTGCAGAATCCCAAAACCGGTATTTCCAGCCCAATGCCGGCATACGTACTAAACAGCAGGAAACTTCGTCTAAAACTCAGGAGAAACGTTTCCTTGAAACTGCTCTGCTGTGCGTTCGTTCACCTAAGAGAGTTGAATCTATGTTGAGATTCAGCGAGTCAGAAACACGTTTCTTCTAGGAGCTGCGTTGGGATATTCCCGAGTGAATGGGACCATAGGCTGTACAGAGAAATATCTGCTTCTAAAACCAAAAGTGTGCTATCAAACTGAATGGTTGTCAATGTGTGCATTCAACTGACAGAGTTAAACTCACGTGTGGAATCAGCGGTTTGCAAACCCTTTCTGTGCAGAATCCCAAAACCGGTATTTCCAGCCCAATGCCGGCATACGTACTAAACAGCAGGAAACTTCGTCTAAGACTCAGGAGAAACGTTTCCTTGAAACTGCTCTGCTGTGCGTTCGTTCACCTAAGAGAGTTGAATCTATGTTGAGATTCAGCGAGTCAGAAACACGTTTATGCTAGGAGCTGCGTTGGGATATTTCCGAGTGAATGGGACCATAGGCTGTACAGAGAAATATCTGCTTTTAAACCAAAAGTGTGCTATCTAACTGAATGGTTGTCAATGTGTGCATTCAACTGACAGAGCTAAACACACGTGTGGATTCAGCGGTTTGCAAACCCTTTCTGTGCAGAATCCCAGAACCGGTATTTCCAGCCCAATGCCGGCATCCGTACTAAACAGCAGGAAACTTCGTCTAAAACTCAGGAGAAACGTTTCCTTGAAACTGCTCTGCTGTGCGTTCGTTCACCTAAGAGAGTTGAATCTATGTTGAGATTAAGCGAGTCAGAAACACGTTTCTTCTAGGAGCTGCGTTGGGATATTCCCGAGTGAATGGGACCATAGGCTGTACAGAGAAATATCTGCTTCTAAAACCAAAAGTGTGCTATCAAACTGAATGGTTGTCAATGTGTGCATTCAACTGACAGAGTTAAACTCACGTGTGGATTCAGCGGTTTGCAAACCCTTTCTGTGCAGAATCCCAAAACCGGTATTTCCAGCCCAATGCCGGCATCCGTACTAAACAGCAGGAAACTTCGTCTAAAACTCAGGAGAAACGTTTCCTTGAAACTGCTCTGCTGTGCGTTCGTTCACCTAAGAGAGTTGAATCTATGTTGAGATTCAGCGAGTCAGAAACACGTTTCTTCTAGGAGCTGCTTTGGGATATTCCCGAGTGAATGGGACCATAGGCTGTACAGAGAAATATCTGCTTCTAAAACCAAAACGGAGCTATCTAACTGAATGGTTGTCAATGTGTGCATTCAACTGACAGAGTTAAACTCACGTGTGGATTCAGCGGTTTGCAAACCCTTTCTGTGCAGAATCCCAAAACCGGTATTTCCAGCCCAATGCCGGCATCCGTACTAAACAGCAGGAAACTTCGTCTAAAACTCAGGAGAAACGTTTCCTTGAAACTGCTCTGCTGTGCGTTCGTTCACCTAAGAGAGTTGAATCTATGTTGAGATTCAGCGAGTCAGAAACACGTTTCTTCTAGGAGCTGCGTTGGGATATTCCCGAGTGAATGGGACCATAGGCTGTACAGAGAAATATCTGCTTCTAAAACCAAAAGTGTGCTATCAAACTGAATGGTTGTCAATGTGTGCATTCAACTGACAGAGTTAAACTCACGTGTGGATTCAGCGGTTTGCAAACCCTTTCTGTGCAGAATCCCAAAACCGGTATTTCCAGCCCAATGCCGGCATCCGTACTAAACAGCAGGAAACTTCGTCTAAAACTCAGGAGAAACGTTTCCTTGAAACTGCTCTGCTGTGCGTTCGTTCACCTAAGAGAGTTGAATCTATGTTGAGATTCAGCGAGTCAGAAACACGTTTCTTCTAGGAGCTGCGTTGGGATATTCCCGAGTGAATGGGACCATAGGCTGTACCGAGAAATATCTGCTTCTAAAACCAAAACGGAGCTATCTAACTGAATGGTTGTCAATGTGTGCATTCAACTGACAGAGTTAAACTCACATGTGGATTCAGCGGTTTGCAAACCCTTTCTGTGCAGAATCCCAAAACCGGTATTTCCAGCCCAATGCCGGCATACGTACTAAAGAGCAGGAAACTTCGTCTAAAACTCAGGAGCAACGTTTCCTTGAAACTGCTCTGCTGTGCGTTCGTTCACCTAAGAGAGTTGAATCTATGTTGAGATTCAGCGAGTCAGAAACACGTTTCTTCTAGGAGCTGCGTTGGGATATTCCCGAGTGAATGGGACCATAGGCTGTACCGAGAAATATCTACTTCTAAAACCAAAACGGAGCTATCTAACTGAATGGTTGTCAATGTGTGCATTCAACTGACAGAGTTAAACTCACATGTGGATTCAGCGGTTTGCAAACCCTTTCTGTGCAGAATCCCAAAACCGGTATTTCCAGCCCAATGCCGGCATACGTACTAAAGAGCAGGAAACTTCGTCTAAAACTCAGGAGAAACGTTTCCTTGAAACTGCTCTGCTGTGCGTTCGTTCGCCTAAGAGAGTTGAATCTATGTTGAGATTCAGCGAGTCAGAAACACGTTTCTTCTAGGAGCTGCTTTGGGATATTCCCGAGTGAATGGGACCATAGGCTGTACAGAGAAATATCTGCTTCTAAAACCAAAACGGAGCTATCTAACTGAATGGTTGTCAATGTGTGCATTCAACTGACAGAGTTAAACTCACGTGTGGATTCAGCGGTTTGCAAACCCTTTCTGTGCAGAATCCCAAAACCGGTATTTCCAGCCCAATGCCGGCATCCGTACTAAACAGCAGGAAACTTCGTCTAAAACTCAGGAGAAACGTTTCCTTGAAACTGCTCTGCTGTGCGTTCGTTCACCTAAGAGAGTTGAATCTATGTTGAGATTAAGCGAGTCAGAAACACGTTTCTTCTAGGAGCTGCGTTGGGATATTCCCGAGTGAATGGGACCATAGGCTGTACAGAGAAATATCTGCTTCTAAAACCAAAAGTGTGCTATCAAACTGAATGGTTGTCAATGTGTGCATTCACCTGACAGAGTTAAACTCACATGTGGATTCAGCGGTTTGCAAACCCTTTCTGTGCAGAATCCCAAATCCGGTATTTCCAGCCCAATGCCGGCATATGTACTAAAGAGCAGGAAACTTCGTCTAAAACTCAGGAGAAACGTTTCCTTGAAACTGCTCTGCTGTGCGTTCGTTCACCTAAGAGAATTGAAACTATGTTGAGATTCAGCGAGTCAGAAACACGTTTCTTCTAGGAGCTGCGTTGGGATATTCCCGAGTGAATGGGACCATAGGCTGTACAGAGAAATATCTGCTTCTAAAACCAAAAGTGTGCTATCAAACTGAATGGTTGTCAATGTGTGCATTCAACTGACAGAGTTAAACTCACGTGTGGATTCAGCGGTTTGCAAACCCTTTCTGTGCAGAATCCCAAAACCGGTATTTCCAGCCCAATGCCGGCATACGTACTAAACAGCAGGAAACTTCGTCTAAGACTCAGGAGAAACGTTTCCTTGAAACTGCTCTGCTGTGCGTTCGTTCACCTAAGAGAGTTGAATCTATGTTGAGATTCAGCGAGTCAGAAACACGTTTCTTCTCGGAGCTGCGTTGGGATATTCCCGAGTGAATGGGACCATAGGCTGTACAGAGAAATATCTGCTTCTAAACCAAAAGTGTGCTATCAAACTGAATGGTTGTCAATGTGTGCATTCAACTGACAGAGTTAAACTCACGTGTGGATTCAGCGGTTTGCAAACCCTTTCTGTGCAGAATCCCAAAACCGGTATTTCCAGCCCAATGACGGCATACGTACTAAACAGCAGGAAACTTCGTCTAAGACTCAGGAGAAACGTTTCCTTGAAACTGCTCTGCTGTGCGTTCGTTCACCTAAGAGAGTTGAATCTATGTTGAGATTCAGCGAGTCAGAAACACGTTTCTTCTAGGAGCTGCGTTGGGATATTTCCGAGTGAATGGGACCATAGGCTGTACAGAGAAATATCTGCTTTTAAACCAAAAGTGTGCTATCTAACTGAATGGTTGTCAATGTGTGCATTCAACTGACAGAGCTAAACACACGTGTGGATTCAGCGGTTTGCAAACCCTTTCTGTGCAGAATCCCAAAACCGGTATTTCCAGCCCAATGCCGGCATCCGTACTAAACAGCTGGAAACTTCGTCTAAAACTCAGGAGAAACGTTTCCTTGAAACTGCTCTGCTGTGCGTTCGTTCACCTAAGAGAGTTGAATCTATGTTGAGATTCAGCGAGTCAGAAACACGTTTCTTCTAGGAGCTGCGTTGGGATATTCCCGAGTGAATGGGACCATAGGCTGTACAGAGAAATATCTGCTTCTAAAACCAAAACGGAGCTATCTAACTGAATGGTTGTCAATGTGTGCATTCAACTGACAGAGTTAAACTCACATGTGGATTCAGCGGTTTGCAAACCCTTTCTGTGTAGAATCCCAAAACCGGTATTTCCAGCCCAATGCCGGCATACGTACTAAAGAGCAGGAAACTTCGTCTAAAACTCAGGAGAAACGTTTCCTTGAAACTGCTCTGCTGTGCGTTCGTTCACCTAAGAGAATTGAAACTATGTTGAGATTCAGCGAGTCAGAAACACGTTTCTTCTAGGAGCTGCGTTGGGATATTCCCGAGTGAATGGGACCATAGGCTGTACAGAGAAATATCTGCTTCTAAAACCAAAAGTGTGCTATCAAACTGAATGGTTGTCAATGTGTGCATTCAACTGACAGAGTTAAACTCACGTGTGGATTCAGCGGTTTGCAAACCCTTTCTGTGCAGAATCCCAAAACCGGTATTTCCAGCCCAATGCCGGCATACGTACTAAACAGCAGGAAACTTCGTCTAAGACTCAGGAGAAACGTTTCCTTGAAACTGCTCTGCTGTGCGTTCGTTCACCTAAGAGAGTTGAATCTATGTTGAGATTCAGCGAGTCAGAAACACGTTTCTTCTAGGAGCTGCGTTGGGATATTCCCGAGTGAATGGGACCATAGGCTGTACAGAGAATTATCTGCTTCTAAACCAAAAGTGTGCTATCAAACTGAATGGTTGTCAATGTGTGCATTCAACTGACAGAGTTAAACTCACGTGTGGATTCAGCGGTTTGCACACCCTTTCTGTGTAGAATCCCAAAACCGGTATTTCCAGCCCAATGCCGGCATCCGTACTAAACAGCAGGAAACTTCGTCTAAAACTCAGGAGAAACGTTTCCTTGAAACTGCTCTGCTGTGCGTTCGTTCACCTAAGAGAGTTGAATCTATGTTGAGATTCAGCGAGTCAGAAACACGTTTCTTCTAGGAGCTGCGTTGGGATATTACCGAGTGAATGGGACCATAGGCTGTACCGAGAAATATCTGCTTCTAAAACCAAAACGGAGCTATCTAACTGAATGGTTGTCAATGTGTGCATTCAACTGACAGAATTAAACTCACATGTGGATTCAACGGTTTGCAAACCCTTTCTGTGCAGAATCCCAAAACCGGTATTTCCAGCCCAATGCCGGCATACGTACTAAAGAGCAGGAAACTTCGTCTAAACCTCAGGAGCAACGTTTCCTTGAAACTGCTCTGCTGTGCGTTCGTTCACCTAAGAGAGTTGAATCTATGTTGAGATTCAGCGAGTCAGAAACACGTTTCTTCTAGGAGCTGCTTTGGGATATTCCCGAGTGAATGGGACCATAGGCTGTACAGAGAAATATCTGCTTCTAAAACCAAAACGGAGCTATCTAACTGAATGGTTGTCAATGTGTGCATTCAACTGACAGAGTTAAACTCACGTGTGGATTCAGCGGTTTGCAAACCCTTTCTGTGCAGAATCCCAAAACCGGTATTTCCAGCCCAATGCCGGCATCCGTACTAAACAGCAGGAAACTTCGTCTAAAACTCAGGAGAAACGTTTCCTTGAAACTGCTCTGCTGTGCGTTCGATCACCTAAGAGAGTTGAATCTATGTTGAGATTCAGCGAGTCAGAAACACGTTTCTTCTAAGAGGTTCGTTGGGATATTCCCGAGTGAATGGGACCATAGGCTGTACAGAGAAATATCTGCTCCTACAACCAAAAGGGTGGTATCTAACTGAATGGTTGTCAATGTGTGCATTCAACTGACAGAGTTAAACTCACGTTTGGATTCAGCGGTTTACAAACCCTTTCTGTGCAGAATCCCAAAATCGGTAATTCCAGCTCAATGCCGGCATCTGTACTAAACAGCAGGAAACTTCGTCTAAAACTCAGGAGAAACGTTTCCTTGAAACTGCTCTGCTGTGCGTTCGTTCACCTAAGAGAGTTGAAACTATGTTGAGATTCAGCGAGTCAGAAACACGTTTATGCTAGGAGCTGCGTTGGGATATTCCCGAGTGAATGGGACCATAGGCTGTACAGAGAAATATCTGCTTCTGAAACCAAAACGGAGCTATCTAACTGAATGGTTGTCAATGTGTGCATTCAACTGACAGAGTTAAACTCACGTGTGGATTCAGCGGTTTGCAAACCATTTCTGTGCAGAATCCCAAAACCAGTATGTCCAGCCCAATGCCGGCATCCGTACTAAACAGCAGGAAACTTCGTCTAAAACTCAGGAGAAACGTTTCCTTGAAACTGCTCTGCTGTGCGTTCGTTCACCTAAGATAGTTGAATCTATGTTGAGATTCAGCGAGTCAGAAACACGTTTCTTCTAGGAGCTGCGTTAGGATATTCCCGAGTGAATGGGACCATAGGCTGTGCAGAGTAATATCTGCTTCTAAAACCAAAACGGAGCTATCTAACTGAATGGTTGTCAATGTGTGCATTCAACTGACAGAGTTAAACTCACGTGTGGATTCAGCGGTTTGCAAACCCTTTCTGTGCAGAATCCCAAAACCGGTATTTCCAGCCCAATGCCGGCATACGTACTAAAGAGCAGGAAACTTCGTCTAAAACTCAGGAGCAACGTTTCCTTGAAACTGCTCTGCTGTGCGTTCGTTCACCTAAGAGAGTTGAATCTATGTTGAGATTCAGCGAGTCAGAAACACGTTTCTTCTAGGAGCTGCGTTGGGATATTCCCGAGTGAATGGGACCATAGGCTGTACAGAGAAATATCTGCTTCTAAAACCAAAAGTGTGCTATCTAACTGAATGGTTGTCAATGTGTGCATTCAACTGACAGAGTTAAACTCACGTGTGGATTCAGCGGTTTGTAACCCTTTCTGTGCAGAATCCCAACACTGGTATTTCCAGCCCAATGCCGGCATCCGTACTAAACAGCAGGAAACTTCGTCTAAAACTCAGGAGAAACGTTTCCTTGAAACAGCTCTGCTGTGCGCTCGTTCACCTAAGAGAGTTGAATCTATGTTGAGATTCAGCGAGTCAGAAACACGTTTCTTCTAGGAGCTGCGTTGGGATATTCCCGAGTGAATGGGACCATAGGCTGTACAGAGAAATATCTGCTTCTAAAACCAAAAGTGTGCTATCAAACTGAATGGTTGTCAATGTGTGCATTCAACTGTCAGAGTTAAACTCACGTGTGGATTCAGCGGTTTGCAAACCCTTTCTGTGCAGAATCCCAAAACCGGTATTTCCAGCCCAATGCCGGCATCCGTACTAAACAGCAGGAAACTTCGTCTAAAACTCAGGAGAAACGTTTCCTTGAAACTGCTCTGCTGTGCGTTCGTTCACCTAAGAGAGTTGAATCTATGTTGAGATTCAGCGAGTCAGAAACACGTTTCTTCTAGGAGGTGCGTTGGGATATTCCCGAGTGAATGGGACCATAGGCTGTACAGAGAAATATCTGCTCCTACAACCAAAAGGGTGGTATCTAACTGAATGGTTGTCAATGTGTGCATTCAACTGACAGAGTTAAACTCACGTTTGGATTCAGCGGTTTACAAAACCTTTCTGTGCAGAATCCCAAAACCGGTAATTCCAGCTCAATGCCGGCATCTGTACTAAACAGCAGGAAACTTCGTCTAAAACTCAGGAGAAACGTTTCCTTGAAACTGCTCTGCTGTGCGTTCGTTCACCTAAGAGAGTTGAATCTATGTTGAGATTCAGCGAGTCAGAAACACGTTTATGCTAGGAGCTGCGTTGGGATATTCCCGAGTGAATGGAACCATAGGCTGTACAGAGAAATATCTGCTTCTGAAACCAAAACGGAGCTATCTAACTGAATGGTTGTCAATGTGTGCATTCAACTGACAGAGTTAAACTCACGTGTGGATTCTGCGGTTTGCAAACCATTTCTGTGCAGAATCCCAAAACCGGTATGTCCAGCCCAATGCCGGCATCCGTACTAAACAGCAGGAAACTTCGTCTAAAACTCAGGAGAAACGTTTCCTTGAAACTGCTCTGCTGTGCGTTCGTTCACCTAAGAGAGTTGAATCTATGTTGAGATTCAGCGAGTCAGAAACACGTTTCTTCTAGGAGCTGCGTTAGGATATTCCCGAGTGAATGGGACCATAGGCTGTGCAGAGTAATATCTGCTTCTAAAACCAAAACGGAGCTATCTAACTGAATGGTTGTCAATGTGTGCATTCAACTGACAGAGTTAAACTCACGTGTGGATTCAGCGGTTTGCAAACCCTTTCTGTGCAGAATCCCAAAACCGGTATTTCCAGCCCAATGCCGGCATACGTACTAAAGAGCAGGAAACTTCGTCTAAAACTCAGGAGCAACGTTTCCTTGAAACTGCTCTGCTGTGCGTTCGTTCACCTAAGAGAGTTGAATCTATGTTGAGATTCAGCGAGTCAGAAACACGTTTCTTCTAGGAGCTGCGTTGGGATATTCCCGAGTGAATGGGACCATAGGCTGTACAGAGAAATATCTGCTTCTAAAACCAAAAGTGTGCTATCAAACTGAATGGTTGTCAATGTGTGCATTCAACTGACAGAGTTAAACTCACGTGTGGATTCAGCGGTTTCCAAACCCTTTCTGTGCAGAATCCCAAAACCGGTATTTCCAGCCCAATGCCGGCATCCGTACTAAACAGCAGGAAACTTCGTCTAAAACTCAGGAGAAACGTTTCCTTGAAACTGCTCTGCTGTGCGCTCGTTCACCTAAGAGAGTTGAATCTATGTTGAGATTCAGCGAGTCAGAAACACGTTTCTTCTAGGAGCTGCGTTGGGATATTCCCGAGTGAATGGGACCATAGGCTGTACAGAGAAATATCTGCTTCTAAAACGAAAAGTGTGCTTTCAAACTGAATGGTTGTCAATGTGTGCATTCAACTGACAGAGTTAAACTCACGTGTGGATTCAGCGGTTTGCAAACCCTTTCTGTGCAGAATCCCAAAACCGCTATTTCCAGCCCAATGCCGGCATCCATACTAAACAGCAGGAAACTTCGTCTAAAACTCAGGAGCAACGTTTCCTTGAAACTGCTCTGCTGTGCGTTCGTTCACCTAAGAGAGTTGAATCTATGTTGAGATTCAGCGAGTCAGAAACACGTTTCTTCTAGGAGCTGCGTTGGGATATTCCCGAGTGAATGGGACCATAGGCTGTACAGAGAAATATCTGCTTCTAAAACCAAAACGGAGCTATCTAACTGAATGGTTGTCAATGTGTGCATTCAACTGACAGAGTTAAACTCACATGTGGATTCAGCGGTTTGCAAACCCTTTCTGTGCAGAATCCCAAAACCGGTATTTCCAGCCCAATGCCGGCATACGTACTAAACAGCAGGAAACTTCGTCTAAGACTCAGGAGAAACGTTTCCTTGAAACTGCTCTGCTGTGCGTTCGTTCACCTAACAGAGTTGAATCTATGTTGAGATTCAGCGAGTCAGAAACACGTTTCTTCTAGGAGCTGCGTTGTGATATTCCCGAGTGAATGGGACCATAGGCTGTACAGAGAAATATCTGCTTCTAAACCAAAAGTGTGCTATCAAACTGAATGGTTGTCAATGTGTGCATTCAACTGACAGAGTTAAACTCACGTGTGGATTCAGCGGTTTGCAAACCCTTTCTGTGCAGAATCCCAAAACCGGTATTTCCAGCCCAATGCCGGCATCCGTACTAAACAGCAGGAAACTTCGTCTAAAACTCAGGAGAAACGTTTCCTTGAAACTGCTCTGCTGTGCGTTCGTTCACATAAGAGAGTTGAATCTATGTTGAGATTCAGCGAGTCAGAAACACGTTTCTTCTAGGAGCTGCGTTGGGATATTCCCGAGTGAATGGGACCATAGGCTGTACCGAGAAATATCTGCTTCTAAAACCAAAACGGAGCTTTCTAACTGAATGGTTGTCAATGTGTGCATTCAACTGACAGAGTTAAACTCACATGTGGATTCACCGGTTTGCAAACCCTTTCTGTGCAGAATCCCAAAACCGGTATTTCCAGCCCAATGCCGGCATACGTACTAAAGAGCAGGAAACTTCGTCTAAAACTCAGGAGCAACGTTTCCTTGAAACTGCTCTGCTGTGCGTTGGTTCACCTAAGAGAGTTGAATCTATGTTGAGATTCAGCGAGTCAGAAACACGTTTCTTCTAGGAGCTGCTTTGGGATATTCCCGAGTGAATGGGACCATAGGCTGTACAGAGAAATATCTGCTTCTAAAACCAAAACGGAGCTATCTAACTGAATGGTTGTCAATGTGTGCATTCAACTGACAGAGTTAAACTCACGTGTGGATTCAGCGGTTTGCAAACCCTTTCTGTGCAGAATCCCAAAACCGGTATTTCCAGCCCAATGCCGGCATCCGTACTAAACAGCAGGAAACTTCGTCTAAAACTCAGGAGAAACGTTTCCTTGAAACTGCTCTGCTGTGCGTTCGATCACCTAAGAGAATTGAATCTATGTTGAGATTCAGCGAGTCGGAAACACGTTTCTTCTAGGAGGTGCGTTGGGATATTCCCGAGTGAATGGGACCATAGGCTGTACAGAGAAATATCTGCTCCTACAACCAAAAGGGTGGTATCTAACTGAATGGTTGTCAATGTGTGCATTCAACTGACAGAGTTAAACTCACGTTTGGATTCAGCGGTTTACAAACCCTTTCTGTGCAGAATCCCAAAACCGGTAATTCCAGCTCAATGCCGGCCTCCGTACTAAACAGCAGGAAACTTCGTCTAAAACTCAGGAGAAACGTTTCCTTGAAACTGCTCTGCTGTGCGTTCGTTCACCTAAGAGAGTTGAAACTATGTTGAGATTCAGCGAGTCAGAAACACGTTTCTTCTAGGAGCTGCGTTGGGATATTCCCGAGTGAATGGGACCATAGGCTGTACAGAGAAATATCTGCTTCTGAAACCAAAACGGAGCTATCTAACTGAATGGTTGTCAATGTGTGCATTCAACTGACAGAGTTAAACTCACGTGTGGATTCAGAGGTTTGCAAACCATTTCTGTGCAGAATCCCAAAACCGGTATGTCCAGACCAATGCCGGCATCCGTACTAAACAGCAGGAAACTTCGTCTAAAACTCAGGAGAATCGTTTCCTTGAAACTGCTCTGCTGTGCGTTCGTTCACCTAAGATAGTTGAATCTATGTTGAGATTCAGCGAGTCAGAAACACGTTTCTTCTAGGAGCTGCGTTAGGATATTCCCGATTGAATGGGACCATAGGCTGTGCAGAGTAATATCTGCTTCTAAAACCAAAACGGAGCTATCAAACTGAATGGTTGTCAATGTGTGCATTCAACTGACAGAGTTAAACTCACGTGTGGATTCAGCGGTTTGCAAACCCTTTCTGTGCAGAATCCCAAAACCGGTATTTCCAGCCCAATGCCGGCATCCGTACTAAACAGCAGGAAACTTCGTCTAAAACTCAGTAGAAACGTTTCCTTGAAACTGCTCTGCTGTGCGTTCGTTCACCTAAGAGAGTTGAATCTATGTTGAGATTCAGCGAGTCAGAAACACGTTTCTTCTAGGAGCTGCGTTGGGATATTCCCGAGTGAATGGGACCATAGGCTGTACAGAGAAATATCTGCTTCTAAAACCAAAAGTGTGCTATCAAACTGAATGGTTGTCAATGTGTGCATTCAACTGACAGAGTTAAACTCACGTGTGGATTCAGCGGTTTGCAAACCCTTTCTGTGCAGAATCCCAAAACCGGTATTTCCAGCCCAATGCCGGCATACGTACTAAACAGCAGGAAACTTCGTCTAAGACTCCGGAGAAACGTTTCCTTGAAACTGCTCTGCTGCGCGTTCGTTCACCTAAGAGAGTTGAATCTATGTTGAGATTCAGCGAGTCAGAAACACGTTTCTTCTAGGAGCTGCGTTGGGATATTCCCGAGTGAATGGGACCATAGGCTGTACAGAGAAATATCTGCTTCTAAACCAAAAGTGTGCTATCAAACTGAATGGTTGTCAATGTGTGCATTCAACTGACAGAGTTAAACTCACGTGTGGATTCAGCGGTTTGCAAACCCTTTCTGTGCAGAATCCCAAAACCGGTATTTCCAGCCCAATGCCGGCATACGTACTAAACAGCAGGAAACTTCGTCTAAAACTCAGGAGAAACGTTTCCTTGAAACTGCTCTGCTGTGCGTTCGTTCACCTAAGAGAGTTGAATCTATGTTGAGATTCAGCGAGTCAGAAACACGTTTCTTCTAGGAGCTGCGTTGGGATATTCCCGAGTGAATGGGACCATAGGCTGTACAGAGAAATATCTGCTTCTAAAACCAAAAGTGTGCTATCAAACTGAATGGTTGTCAATGTGTGCATTCAACTGACAGAGTTAAACTCACGTGTGGATTCAGCGGTTTGCAAACCCTTTCTGTACAGAATCCCAAAACCGGTATTTCCAGCCCAATGCCGGCATATGTACTAAACAGCAGGAAACTTCGTCTAAAACTCAGGAGAAACGTTTCCTTGAAATTGCTCTGCTGTGCGTTCGTTCACCTAAGAGAGTTGAATCTATGTTGAGATTCAGCGAGTCAGAAACACGTTTCTTCTAGGAGCTGCGTTGGGATATTCCCGAGTGAATGGGACCATAGGCTGTACAGAGAAATATCTGCTTCTAAAACCAAAACGGAGCTATCTAACTGAATGGTTGTCAATGTGTGCATTCAACTGACAGAGTTAAACTCACATGTGGATTCAGCGGTTTGCAAACCCTTTCTGTGCAGAATCCCAAAACCGCTATTTCCAGCCCAATGCCGGCATCCGTACTAAGCAGCAGGAAACTTCGTCTAAAACTCAGGAGAAACGTTTCCTTGAAACTGCTCTGCTGTGCGTTCGTTCACCTAAGATAGTTGAATCTATGTTGAGATTCAGCGAGTCAGAAACACGTTTCTTCTAGGAGCTGCTTTGGGATATTCCCGAGTGAATGGGACCATAGGCTGTACAGAGAAATATCTGCTTCTAAAACCAAAACGGAGCTATCTAACTGAATGGTTGTCAATGTGTGCATTCAACTGACAGAGTTAAACTCACGTGTGAATTCAGCGGTTTGCAAACCCTTTCTGTGCAGAATCCCAAAACCGGTATTTCCAGCCCAATGCCGGCATACGTACTAAACAGCAGGAAACTTCGTCTAAAACTCAGGAGAAACGTTTCCTTGAAACTGCTCTGCTGTGCGTTCGATCACCTAAGAGAGTTGAATCTATGTTGAGATTCAGCGAGTCAGAAACACGTTTCTTCTAGGAGGTGCGTTGGGATTTTCCCGAGTGAATGGGGCCATAGGCTGTACAGAGAAATATCTGCTCCTACAACCAAAAGGGTGGTATCTAACTGAATGGTTGTCAATGTGTGCATTCAACTGACAGAGTTAAACTCACGATTGTATTCAGCGGTTTACAAACCCTTTCTGTGCAGAATCCCAAAACCGGTAATTCCAGCTCAATGCCGGCATCCGTACTAAACAGCAGGAAACTTCGTCTAAAACTCAGGAGAAACGTTTCCTTGAATCTTCTCTGCTGTGCGTTCGTTCACCTAAGAGAGTTGAAACTATGTTGAGATTCAGCGAGTCAGAAACACGTTAATGCTAGGAGCTGAGTTGGGATATTCCCGAGTGAATGGGACCATAGGCTGTACAGAGAAATATCTGCTTCTAAAACCAAAACGGAGCTATCAAACTGAATGGTTGTCAATGTGTGCATTCAACTGACAGAGTTAAACTCACGTGTGGATTCAGCGGTTTGCAAACCCTTTCTGTGCAGAATCCCAAAACCGGTAATTCCAGCCCAATGCCGGCATACGTACTAAACAGCAGGAAACTTCGTCTAAGACTCAGGAGAAACGTTTCCTTGAAACTGCTCTGCTGTGCGTTCGTTCACCTAAGAGAGTTGAATCTATGTTGAGATTCAGCGAGTCAGAAACACGTTTCTTCTAGGAGCTGCGTTGGGATATTCCCGAGTGAATGGGACCATAGGCTGTACAGAGAAATATCTGCTTCTAAACCAAAAGTGTGCTATCAAACTGAATGGTTGTCAATGTGTGCATTCAACTGACAGAGTTAAACTCACGTGTGGATTCAGCGGTTTGCAAACCCTTTCTGTGCAGAATCCCAAAACCGGTATTTCCAGCCCAATGCCGGCATACGTACTAAACAGCAGGAAACTTCGTCTAAAACTCAGGAGAAACGTTTCCTTGAAACTGCTCTGCTGTGCGTTAATTCACCTAAGAGAGTTGAATCTATGTTGAGATTCAGCGAGTCAGAAACACGTTTCTTCTAGGAGCTGCGTTGGGATATTCCCGAGTGAATGGGACCATAGGCTGTACAGAGAAATATCTGCTTCTAAAACCAAAAGTGTGCTATCAAACTGAATGGTTGTCAATGTGTGCATTCAACTGACAGAGTTAAACTCACGTTTGGATTCAGCGGTTTGCAAACCCTTTCTGTGCAGAATCCCAAAACCGCTATTTCCAGCCCAATGCCGGCATCCGTACTAAACAGCAGGAAACTTCGTCTAAAACTCAGGAGAAACGTTTCCTTGAAACTGCTCTGCTGTGCGTTCGTTCACCTAAGAGAGTTGAATCTATGTTGAGATTCAGCGAGTCAGAAACACGTTTCTTCTAGGAGCTGCGTTGGGATATTCCCGAGTGAATGGGACCATAGGCTGTACAGAGAAATATCTGCTTCTAAAACCAAAAGTGTGCTATCAAACTGAATGGTTGTCAATGTGTGCATTGAACTGACAGAGTTAAACTCACATGTGGATTCAGCGGTTTGCAAACCCTTTCTGTGCAGAATCCCAAAACCGGTATTTCCAGCCCAATGCCGGCATACGTACTAAACAGCAGGAAACTTCGTCTAAAACTCAGGAGAAACGTTTCCTTGAAACTGCTCTGCTGTGCGTTCGTTCACCTAAGAGAATTGAAACTATGTTGAGATTCAGCGAGTCAGAAACACGTTTCATCTAGGAGCTGCGTTGGGATATTCCCGAGTGAATGGGACCATAGGCTGTACAGAGAAATATCTGCTTCTAAAACCAAAAGTGTGCTATCAAACTGAATGGTTGTCAATGTGTGCATTCAACTGACAGAGTTAAACTCACGTGTGGATTCAGCGGTTTGCAAACCCTTTCTGTGCAGAATCCCAAAACCGGTATTTCCAGCCCAATGCCGGCATACGTACTAAACAGCAGGAAACTTCGTCTAAGACTCAGGAGAAACGTTTCCTTGAAACTGCTCTGCTGTGCGTTCGTTCACCTAAGAGAGTTGAATCTATGTTGAGATTCAGCGAGTCAGAAACACGTTTCTTCTAGGAGCTGCGTTGGGATATTCCCGAGTGAATGGGACCATAGGCTGTACAGAGAAATATCTGCTTCTAAACCAAAAGTGTGCTATCAAACTGAATGGTTTTCAATGTGTGCATTCAACTGACAGAGTTAAACTCACGTGTGGATTCAGCGGTTTGCAAACCCTTTCTGTGCAGAATCCCAAAACCGGTATTTCCAGCCCAATGCCGGCATACGTACTAAACAGCAGAAAACTTCGTCTAAAACTCAGGAGAAACGTTTCCTTGAAACTGCTCTGCTGTGCGTTCGATCACCTAAGAGAGTTGAATCTATGTTGAGATTCAGCGAGTCAGAAACACGTTTCTTCTAGGAGCTGGGTTGGGATATTCCCGAGTGAATGGGACCATAGGCTGTACAGAGAAATATCTGCTTCTAAAACCAAAAGTGTGCTATCAAACTGAATGGTTGTCAATGTGTGCATTCAACTGACAGAGTTAAACTCACGTGTGGATTCAGCGGTTTGCAAACCCTTTCTGTGCAGAATCCCAAAACCGCTATTTCCAGCCCAATGCCGGCATCCGTACTAAGCAGCAGGAAACTTCGTCTAAAACTCAGGAGAAACGTTTCCTTGAAACTGCTCTGCTGTGCATTCGTTCACCTAAGAGAGTTGAATCTATGTTGAGATTCAGCGAGTAAGAAACACGTTTCTTCTAGGAGCTGCGTTGGGATATTCCCGAGTGAATGGGGCCATAGGCTGTACAGAGAAATATCTGCTCCTACAACCAAAAGGGTGGTGTCTAACTGAATGGTTGTCAATGTGTGCATTCAACTGACAGAGTTAAACTCACGTTTGGATTCAGCGGTTTACAAACCCTTTCTGTGCAGAATCCCAAAACCGGTAATTCCAGCTCAATGCCGGCCTCCGTACTAAACAGCAGGGAACTTCGTCTAAAACTCAGGAGAAACGTTTCCTTGAAACTGCTCTGCTGTGCGTTCGTTCACCTAAGAGAGTTGAAACTATGTTGAGATTCAGCGAGTCAGAAACACGTTTCTTCTAGGAGCTGCGTTGGGATATTCCCGAGTGAATGGCACCATAGGCTGTACAGAGAAATATCTGCTTCTGAAACCAAAACGGAGCTATCTAACTGAATGGTTGTCAATGTGTGCATTCAACTGACAGAGTTAAACTCACGTGTGGATTCAGAGGTTTGCAAACCATTTCTGTGCAGAATCCCAAAACCGGTATGTCCAGACCAATGCCGGCATCCGTACTAAACAGCAGGAAACTTCGTCTAAAACTCAGGAGAATCGTTTCCTTGAAACTGCTCTGCTGTGCGTTCGTTCACCTAAGATAGTTGAATCTATGTTGAGATTCAGCGAGTCAGAAACACGTTTCTTCTAGGAGCTGCGTTAGGATATTCCCGATTGAATGGGACCATAGGCTGTGCAGAGTAATATCTGCTTCTAAAACCAAAACGGAGCTATCAAACTGAATGGTTGTCAATGTGTGCATTCAACTGACAGAGTTAAACTCACGTGTGGATTCAGCGGTTTGCAAACCCTTTCTGTGCAGAATCCCAAAACCGGTATTTCCAGCCCAATGCCGGCATACGTACTAAACAGCAGGAAACTTCGTCTAAAACTCAGTAGAAACGTTTCCTTGAAACTGCTCTGCTGTGCGTTCGTTCACCTAAGAGAGTTGAATCTATGTTGAGATTCAGCGAGTCAGAAACACGTTTCTTCTAGGAGCTGCGTTGGGATATTCCCGAGTGAATGGGACCATAGGCTGTACAGAGAAATATCTGTTTCTAAAACCAAAAGTGTGCTATCAAACTGAATGGTTGTCAATGTGTGCATTCAACTGACAGAGTTAAACTCACGTGTGGATTCAGCGGTTTGCAAACCCTTTCTGTGCAGAATCCCAAAACCGGTATTTCCAGCCCAATGCCGGCATACGTACTAAACAGCAGGAAACTTCGTCTAAGACTCCGGAGAAACGTTTCCTTGAAACTGCATTGCTGCGCGTTCGTTCACCTAAGAGAGTTGAATCTATGTTGAGATTCAGCGAGTCAGAAACACGTTTCTTCTAGGAGCTGCGTTGGGATATTCCCGAGTGAATGGGACCATAGGCTGTACAGAGAAATATCTGCTTCTAAACCAAAAGTGTGCTATCAAACTGAATGGTTGTCAATGTGTGCATTCAACTGACAGAGTTAAACTCACGTGTGGATTCAGCGGTTTGCAAACCCTTTCTGTGCAGAATCCCAAAACCGCTATTTCCAGCCCAATGCCGGCATCCGTACTAAGCAGCAGGAAACTTCGTCTAAAACTCAGGAGAAACGTTTCCTTGAAACTGCTCTGCTGTGCGTTCGTTCACCTAAGAGAGTTGAATCTATGTTGAGATTCAGCGAGTCAGAAACACGTTTCTTCTAGGAGCTGCTTTGGGATATTCCCGAGTGAATGGGACCATAGGCTGTACAGACAAATATCTGCTTCTAAAACCAAAACGGAGCTATCTAACTGAATGGTTGTCAATGTGTGCATTCAACTGACAGAGTTAAACTCACGTGTGGATTCAGCGGTTTGCAAACCCTTTCTGTGCAGAATCCCAAAACCGGTATTTCCAGCCCAATGCCGGCATACGTACTAAACAGCAGGAAACTTCGTCTAAAACTCAGGAGAAACGTTTCCTTGAAACTGCTCTGCTGTGCGTTCGTTCACCTAAGAGAGTTGAATCTATGTTGAGATTCAGCGAGTCAGAAACACGTTTCTTCTAGGAGGTGCGTTGGGATTTTCCCGAGTGAATGGGGCCATAGGCTGTACAGAGAAATATCTGCTCCTACAACCAAAAGGGTGGTATCTAACTGAATGGTTGTCAATGTGTGCATTCAACTGACAGAGTTAAACTCACGATTGTATTCACCGGTTTACAAACCCTTTCTGTGCAGAATCCCAAAACCGGTAATTCCAGCTCAATGCCGGCATCCGTACTAAACAGCAGGAAACTTCGTCTAAAACTCAGGAGAAACGTTTCCTTGAAACTTCTCTGCTGTGCGTTCGTTCACCTAAGAGAGTTGAAACTATGTTGAGATTCAGCGAGTCAGAAACACGTTAATGCTAGGAGCTGAGTTGGGATATTCCCGAGTGAATGGGACCATAGGCTGTACAGAGAAATATCTGCTTCTAAAACCAAAACGGAGCTATCTAACTGAATGGTTGTCAATGTGTGCATTCAAGTGACAGAGTTAAACTCACGTGTGGATTCAGCGGTTTGCAAACCCTTTCTGTGCAGAATCCCAAAACCGCTATTTCCAGCCCAATGCCGGCATACGTACTAAACAGCAGGAAACTTCGTCTAAGACTCAGGAGAAACGTTTCCTTGAAACTGCTCTGCTGTGCGTTCGTTCACCTAAGAGAGTTGAATCTATGTTGAGATTCAGCGAGTCAGAAACACGTTTCTTCTAGGAGCTGCGTTGGGATATTCCCGAGTGAATGGGACCATAGGCTGTACAGAGAAATATCTGCTTCTAAACCAAAAGTGTGCTATCAAACTGAATGGTTGTCAATGTGTGCATTCAACTGACAGAGTTAAACTCACGTGTGGATTCAGCGGTTTGCAAACCCTTTCTGTGCAGAATCCCAAAACCGGTATTTCCAGCCCAATGCCGGCATACGTACTAAACAGCAGGAAACTTCGTCTAAAACTCAGGAGAAACGTTTCCTTGAAACTGCTCTGCTGTGCGTTAATTCACCTAAGAGAGTTGAATCTATGTTGAGATTCAGCGAGTCAGAAACACGTTTCTTCTAGGAGCTGCGTTGGGATATTCCCGAGTGAATGGGACCATAGGCTGTACAGAGAAATATCTGCTTCTAAAACCAAAAGTGTGCTATCAAACTGAATGGTTGTCAATGTGTGCATTCAACTGACAGAGTTAAACTCACGTGTGGATTCAGCGGTTTGCAAACCCTTTCTGTGCAGAATCCCAAAACCGCTATTTCCAGCCCAATGCCGGCATCCGTACTAAACAGCAGGAAACTTCGTCTAAAACTCAGGAGAAACGTTTCCTTGAAACTGCTCTGCTGTGCGTTCGTTCACCTAAGAGAGTTGAATCTATGTTGAGATTCAGCGAGTCAGAAACACGTTTCTTCTAGGAGCTGCGTTGGGATATTCCCGAGTGAATGGGACCATAGGCTGTACAGAGAAATATCTGCTTCTAAAACCAAAAGTGTGCTATCAACCTGAATGGTTGTCAATGTGTGCATTGAACTGACAGAGTTAAACTCACATGTGGATTCAGCGGTTTGCAAACCCTTTCTGTGCAGAATCCCAAAACCGGTATTTCCAGCCCAATGCCGGCATACGTACTAAAGAGCAGGAAACTTCGTCTAAAACTCAGGAGAAACGTTTCCTTGAAACTGCTCTGCTGTGCGTTCGTTCACCTAAGAGAATTGAAACTATGTTGAGATTCAGCGAGTCAGAAACACGTTTCATCTAGGAGCTGCGTTGGGATATTCCCGAGTGAATGGGACCATAGGCTGTACAGAGAAATATCTGCTTCTAAAACCAAAATGTGCTATCAAACTGAATGGTTGTCAATGTGTGCATTCAACTGACAGAGTTAAACTCACGTGTGGATTCAGCGGTTTGCAAACCCTTTCTGTGCAGAATCCCAAAACCGGTATTTCCAGCCCAATGCCGGCATACGTACTAAACAGCAGGAAACTTCGTCTAAGACTCAGGAGAAACGTTTCCTTGAAACTGCTCTGCTGTGCGTTCGTTCACCTAAGAGAGTTGAATCTATGTTGAGATTCAGCGAGTCAGAAACACGTTTCTTCTAGGAGCTGCGTTGGGATATTCCCGAGTGAATGGGACCATAGGCTGTACAGAGAAATATCTGCTTCTAAACCAAAAGTGTGCTATCAAACTGAGTGGTTTTCAATGTGTGCATTCAACTGACAGAGTTAAACTCACGTGTGGATTCAGCGGTTTGCAAACCCTTTCTGTGCAGAATCCCAAAACCGGTATTTCCAGCCCAATGCCGGCATACGTACTAAACAGCAGAAAACTTCGTCTAAAACTCAGGAGAAACGTTTCCTTGAAACTGCTCTGCTGTGCGTTCGATCACCTAAGAGAGTTGAATCTATGTTGAGATTCAGCGAGTCAGAAACACGTTTCTTCTAGGAGCTGGGTTGGGATATTCCCGAGTGAATGGGACCATAGGCTGTACAGAGAAATATCTGCTTCTAAAACCAAAAGTGTGCTATCAAACTGAATGGTTGTCAATGTGTGCATTCAACTGACAGAGTTAAACTCACGTGTGGATTCAGCGGTTTGCAAACCCTTTCTGTGCAGAATCCCAAAACCGGTATTTCCAGCCCAATGCCGGCATCCGTACTGAACAGCAGGAAACTTCGTCTAAAACTCAGGAGAAACGTTTCCTTGAAACTGCTCTGCTGTGCGTTCGATCACCTAAGAGAGTTGAATCTATGTTGAGATTCAGCGAGTCAGAAACACGTTTCTTCTAGGAGCTGTGTTGGGATATTCCCGAGTGAATGGGACCATAGGCTGTACAGAGAAATATCTGCTTCTAAAACCAAAACGGAGCTATCTAAGTGAATGGTTGTCAATGTGTGCATTCAACTGACAGAGTTAAACTCACGTGTGGATTCAGCGGTTTGCAAACCATTTCTGTGCAGAATCCCAAAACCGGTATGTCCAGCCCAATGCCGGCATCCGTACTAAACAGCAGGAAACTTCGTCTAAAACTCAGGAGAAACGTTTCCTTGAAACTGCTCTGCTGTGCGTTCGTTCACCTAAGATAGTTGAATCTATGTTGAGATTCAGCGAGTCAGAAACACGTTTCTTCTAGGAGCTGCGTTAGGATATTCCCGAGTGAATGGGACCATACGCTGTGCAGAGTAATATCTGCTTCTAAAGCCAAAACGGAGCTATCTAACTGAATGGTTGTCAATGTGTGCATTCAACTGACAGAGTTAAACTCACGTGTGGATTCAGCGGTTTGCAAACCCTTTCTGTGCAGAATCCCAAAACCGGTATTTCCAGCCCAATGCTGGCATACGTACTAAAGAGCAGGAAACTTCGTCTAAAACTCAGGAGCAACGTTTCCTTGAAACTGCTCTGCTGTGCGTTCGTTCACCTAAGAGAGTTGAATCTATGTTGAGATTCAGCGAGTCAGAAACACGTTTCTTCTAGGAGCTGCGTTGGGATATTCCCGAGTGAATGGGACCATAGGCTGTACAGAGAAATATCTGCTTCTAAAACCAAAAGTGTGCTATCAAACTGAATGGTTGTCAATGTGTGCATTCAACTGACAGAGTTAAACTCAAGTGTGGATTCAGCGGTTTGCAAACCCTTTCTGTGCAGAATCCCAAAACCGGTATTTCCAGCCCAATGCCGGCATACGTACTAAACAGCAGGAAACTTCGTCTAAGACTCAGGAGAAACGTTTCCTTGAAACTGCTCTGCTGTGCGTTCGTTCACCTAAGAGAGTTGAATCTATGTTGAGATTCAGCGAGTCAGAAACACGTTTCTTCTAGGAGCTGCGTTGGGATATTCCCGAGTGAATGGGACCATAGGCTGTACAGAGAAATATCTGCTTCTAAACCAAAAGTGTGCTATCAAACTGAATGGTTTTCAATGTGTGCATTCAACTGACAGAGTTAAACTCACGTGTGGATTCAGCGGTTTGCAAACCCTTTCTGTGCAGAATCCCAAAACCGGTATTTCCAGCCCAATGCCGGCATACGTACTAAACAGCAGAAAACTTCGTCTAAAACTCAGGAGAAACGTTTCCTTGAAACTGCTCTGCTGTGCGTTCGATCACCTAAGAGAGTTGAATCTATGTTGAGATTCAGCGAGTCAGAAACACGTTTCTTCTAGGAGCTGGGTTGGGATATTCCCGAGTGAATGGGACCATAGGCTGTACAGAGAAATATCTGCTTCTAAAACCAAAACGGAGCTATCTAAGTGAATGGTTGTCAATGTGTGCATTTAACTGACAGAGTTAAACTCACGTGTGGATTCAGCGGTTTGCAAACCCTTTCTGTGCAGAATTCCAAAACCGGTATTTCCAGCCCAATGCCGGCATCCGTACTGAACAGCAGGAAACTTCGTCTAAAACTCAGGAGAAACGTTTCCTTGAAACTGCTCTGCTGTGCCTTCGATCACCTAAGAGAGTTGAATCTATGTTGAGATTCAGCGAGTCAGAAACACGTTTCTTCTAGGAGCTGTGTTGGGATATTCCCGAGTGAATGGGACCATAGGCTGTACAGAGAAATATCTGCTTCTAAAACCAAAACGGAGCTATCTAAGTGAATGGTTGTCAATGTGTGCATTCAACTGACAGAGTTAAACTCACGTGTGGATTCAGCGGTTTGCAAACCATTTCTGTGCAGAATCCCAAAACCGGTATGTCCAGCCCAATGCCGGCATCCGTACTAAACAGCAGGAAACTTCGTCTAAAACTCTGGAGAAACGTTTCCTTGAAACTGCTCTGCTGTGCGTTCGTTCACCTAAGATAGTTGAATCTATGTTGAGATTCAGCGAGTCAGAAACACGTTTCTTCTAGGAGCTGCGTTAGGATATTCCCGAGTGAATGGGACCATACGCTGTGCAGAGTAATATCTGCTTCTAAAGCCAAAACGGAGCTATCTAACTGAATGGTTGTCAATGTGTGCATTCAACTGACAGAGTTAAACTCACGTGTGGATTCAGCGGTTTGCAAACCCTTTCTGTGCAGAATCCCAAAACCGGTATTTCCAGCCCAATGCCGGCATCCGTACTAAACAGCAGGAAACTTCGTCTAAAACTCAGGAGAAACGTTTCCTTGAAACTGCTCTGCTGTGCGTTCGTTCACCTAAGAGAGTTGAATCTATGTTGAGATTCAGCGAGTCAGAAACACGTTTCTTCTAGGAGCTGCGTTGGGATATTCCCGAGTGAATGGGACCATAGGCTGTACAGAGAAATATCTGCTTCTAAAACCAAAAGTGTGCTATCAAACTGAATGGTTGTCAATGTGTGCATTCAACTGACAGAGTTAAACTCACGTGTGGATTCAGCGGTTTGCAAACCCTTTCTGTGCAGAATCCCAAAACCGGTATTTCCAGCCCAATGCCGGCATACGTACTAAACAGCAGGAAACTTCGTCTAAGACTCAGGAGAAACGTTTCCTTGAAACTGCTCTGCTGTGCGTTCGTTCACCTAAGAGAGTTGAATCTATGTTGAGATTCAGCGAGTCAGAAACACGTTTCTTCTAGGAGCTGCGTTGGGATATTCCCGAGTGAATGGGACCATAGGCTGTACAGAGAAATATCTGCTTCTAAACCAAAAGTGTGCTATCAAACTGAATGGTTTTCAATGTGTGCATTCAACTGACAGAGTTAAACTCACGTGTGGATTCAGCGGTTTGCAAACCCTTTCTGTGCAGAATCCCAAAACCGGTATTTCCAGCCCAATGCCGGCATACGTACTAAACAGCAGAAAACTTCGTCTAAAACTCAGGAGAAACGTTTCCTTGAAACTGCTCTGCTGTGCGTTCGATCACCTAAGAGAGTTGAATCTATGTTGAGATTCAGCGAGTCAGAAACACGTTTCTTCTAGGAGCTGGGTTGGGATATTCCCGAGTGAATGGGACCATAGGCTGTACAGAGAAATATCTGCTTCTAAAACCAAAAGTGTGCTATCAAACTGAATGGTTGTCAATGTGTGCATTCAACTGACAGAGTTAAACTCACGTGTAGATTCAGCGGTTTGCAAACCCTTTCTGTGCAGAATCCCAAAACCGCTATTTCCAGCCCAATGCCGGCATCCGTACTAAGCAGCAGGAAACTTCGTCTAAAACTCAGGAGAAACGTTTCCTTGAAACTGCTCTGCTGTGCATTCGTTCACCTAAGAGAGTTGAATCTATGTTGAGATTCAGCGAGTAAGAAACACGTTTCTTCTAGGAGCTGCGTTGGGATATTCCCGAGTGAATGGGACCATAGGCTGTACAGAGAAATATCTGCTTCTGAAACCAAAACGGAGCTATCTAACTGAATGGTTGTCAATGTGTGCATTCAACTGACAGAGTTAAACTCACGTGTGGATTCAGCGGTTTGCAAACCATTTCTGTGCAGAATCCCAAAACCGGTATGTCCAGCCCAATGCCGGCATACGTACTAAAGAGCAGGAAACTTCGTCTAAAACTCAGGAGCAACGTTTCCGTGAAACTGCTCTGCTGTGCGTTCGTTCACCTAAGAGAGTTGAATCTATGTTGAGATTCAGCGAGTCAGAAACACGTTTCTTCTAGGAGCTGCGTTAGGATATTCCCGAGTGAATGGGATCATAGGCTGTGCAGAGTAATATCTGCTTCTAAAACCAAAACGGAGCTATCTAACTGAATGGTTGTCAATGTGTGCATTCAACTGACAGAGTTAAACTCACGTGTGGATTCAGCGGTTTGCAAACCCTTTCTGTGCAGAATCCCAAAACCGGTATTTCCAGCCCAATGCCGGCATCCGTACTAAACAGCAGGAAACTTCGTCTAAAACTCAGGAGAAACGTTTCCTTGAAACTGCTCTGCTGTGCGTTCTTTCACCTAAGAGAGTTGAATCTATGTTGAGATTCAGCGAGTCAGAAACACGTTTCTTCTAGGAGCTGCGTTGGGATATTCCCGAGTGAATGGGACCATAGGCTGTACAGAGAAATATCTGCTTCTAAAACCAAAACGGAGCTATCTAAGTGAATGGTTGTCAATGTGTGCATTTAACTGACAGAGTTAAACTCACGTGTGGATTCAGCGGTTTGCAAACCCTTTCTGTGCAGAATTCCAAAACCGGTATTTCCAGCATAATGCCGGCATCCGTACTGAACAGCAGGAAACTTCGTCTAAAACTCAGGAGAAACGTTTCCTTGAAACTGCTCTGCTGTGCGTTCGATCACCTAAGAGAGTTGAATCTATGTTGAGATTCAGCGAGTCAGAAACACGTTTCTTCTAGGAGCTGTGTTGGGATATTCCCGAGTGAATGAGACCATAGGCTGTACAGAGAAATATCTGCTTCTAAAACCAAAACGGAGCTATCTAAGTGAATGGTTGTCAATGTGTGCATTCAACTGACAGAGTTAAACTCACGTGTGGATTCAGCGGTTTGCAAACCATTTCTGTGCAGAATCCCAAAACCGGTATGTCCAGCCCAATGCCGGCATCCGTACTAAACAGCAGGAAACTTCGTCTAAAACTCAGGAGAAACGTTTCCTTGAAACTGCTCTGCTGTGCGTTCGTTCACCTAAGATAGTTGAATCTATGTTGAGATTCAGCGAGTCAGAAACACGTTTCTTCTAGGAGCTGCGTTAGGATATTCCCGAGTGAATGGGACCATACGCTGTGCAGAGTAATATCTGCTTCTAAAGCCAAAACGGAGCTATCTAACTGAATGGTTGTCAATGTGTGCATTCAACTGACAGAGTTAAACTCACGTGTGGATTCAGCGGTTTGCAAACCCTTTCTGTGCAGAATCCCAAAACCGGTATTTCCAGCCCAATGCTGGCATACGTACTAAAGAGCAGGAAACTTCGTCTAAAACTCAGGAGCAACGTTTCCTTGAAACTGCTCTGCTGTGCGTTCGTTCACCTAAGAGAGTTGAATCTATGTTGAGATTCAGCGAGTCAGAAACACGTTTCTTCTAGGAGCTGCGTTGGGATATTCCCGAGTGAATGGGACCATAGGCTGTACAGAGAAATATCTGCTTCTAAAACCAAAAGTGTGCTATCAAACTGAATGGTTGTCAATGTGTGCATTCAACTGTCAGAGTTAAACTCACGTGTGGATTCAGCGGTTTGCAAACCCTTTCTGTGCAGAATCCCAAAACCGGTATTTCCAGCCCAATGCCGGCATACGTACTAAAGAGCAGGAAACTTCGTCTAAAACTCAGGAGAAACGTTTCCTTGAAACTGCTCTGCTGTGCGTTCGTTCACCTAAGAGAGTTGAATCTATGTTGAGATTCAGCGAGTCAGAAACACGTTTCTTCTAGGAGCTGCGATGGGATATTCCCGAGTGAATGGGACCATAGGCTGTACAGAGAAATATCTGCTTCTAAAACCAAAAGTGTGCTATCAAACTGAATGGTTGTCAATGTGTGCATTCAACTGACAGAGTTAAACTCACGTGTGAATTCAGCGGTTTGCACACCATTTCTGTGCAGAATCCCAAAACCGGTATGTCCAGCCCAATGCCGGCATCCGTACTAAACAGTAGGAAACTTCGTCTAAAACTCAGGAGAAACGTTTCCTTGAAACTGCTCTGCTGTGCGTTCGTTCACCTAAGAGAGTTGAATCTATGTTGAGATTCAGCGAGTCAGAAACACGTTTCTTCTAGGAGCTGCGTTGGGATATTCCCGAGTGAATGGGACCATAGGCTGTACAGAGAAATATCTGCTTCTAAAACCAAAACGGAGCTATCTAAGTGAATGGTTGTCAATGTGTGCATTCAACTGACAGAGTTAAACTCACGTGTGGATTCAGCGGTTTGCAAACCATTTCTGTGCAGAATCCCAAAACCGGTATGTCCAGCCCAATGCCGGCATTCGTACTAAACAGCAGGAAACTTCGTCTAAAACTCAGGAGAAACGTTTCCTTGAAACTGCTCTGCTGTGCGTTCGTTCACCTAAGAGAGTTGAATCTATGTTGAGATTCAGCGAGTCAGAAACACGTTTCTTCTTGGAGCTGCGTTGGGATATTCCCGAGTGAATGGGACCATAGGCTGTACAGAGAAATATCTGCTTCTAAAACCAAAAGTGTGCTATCAAACTGAATGGTTGTCAATGTGTGCATTCAACTGACAGAGTTAAACTCACGTGTGGATTCAGCGGTTTGCAAACCCTTTCTGTGCAGAATCCCAAAACCGGTATTTCCAGCCCAATGCCGGCATACGTACTAAACAGCAGGAAACTTCGTCTAAGACTCAGGAGAGACGTTTCCTTGAAACTGCTCTGCTGTGCGTCCGTTCACCTAAGAGAGTTGAATCTATGTTGAGATTCAACGAGTCAGAAACACGTTTCTTCTAGGAGGTGCGTTGGGATATTCCCGAGTGAATGGGACCATAGGCTGTACAGAGAAATATCTGCTTCTAAATCCAAAAGTCTGCTATCAAACTGAATGGTTGTCAATGTGTGCATTCAACTGACAGAGTTAAACTCACGTGTGGATTCAGCGGTTTGCAAACCCTTTCTGTGCAGAATCCCAAAACCGGTAGGTCCACCCCAATGCCGGCATCCGTACTAAACAGCAGGAAACTTCGTCTAAAACTCAGGAGAAACGTTTCCTTGAAACTGCTCTGCTGTGCGTTCTTTCACCTAAGAGAGTTGAATCTATGTTGAGATTCAGCGAGTCAGAAACACGTTTCTTCTAGGAGCTGCGTTGGGATATTCCCGAGTGAATGGGACCATAGGCTGTACAGAGAAATATCTGCTTCTAAAACCAAAACGGAGCTATCGAAGTGAATGGTTGTCAATATGTGCATTTAACTGACAGAGTTAAACTCACGTGTGGATTCAGCGGTTTGCAAACCCTTTCTGTGCAGAATTCCAAAACCGGTATTTCCAGCCCAATGCCGGCATCCGTACTGAACAGCAGGAAACTTCGTCTAAAACTCAGGAGAAACGTTTCCTTGAAACTGCTCTGCTGTGCGTTCGATCACCTAAGAGAGTTGAATCTATGTTGAGATTCAGCGAGTCAGAAACACGTTTCTTCTAGGAGCTGCGTTGGGATATTCCCGAGTGAATGGGACCATAGGCTGTACAGAGAAATATCTGCTTCTAAAACCAAAAGTGTGCTATCAAACTGAATGGTTGTCAATGTGTGCATTCAACTGACAGAGTTAAACTCACGTGTGGATTCAGCGGTTTGCAAACCCTTTCTGTGCAGAATCCCAAAACCGGTATTTCCAGCCCAATGTCGGCATACGTACTAAACAGCAGGAAACTTCGTCTAAGACTCAGGAGAAACGTTTCCTTGAAACTGCTCTGCTGTGCCTTCGTTCACCTAAGAGAGTTGAATCTATGTTGAGATTCAGCGAGTCAGAAACACGTTTCTTCTAGGAGGTGCGTTGGGATATTCCCGAGTGAATGGGACCATAGGCTGTACAGAGAAATATCTGCTTCTAAATCCAAAAGTGTGCTATCAAACTGAATGGTTGTCAATGTGTGCATTCAACTGACAGAGTTAAACTCACGTGTGGATTCAGCGGTTTGCAAACCCTTTCTGTGCAGAATCCCAAAACCGGTATGTCCAGCCCCATGCAGCTATCCGTACTAAACAACAGGAAACTTCGTCTAAAACTCAGGAGAAACGTTTCCTTGAAACTGCTCTGCTGTGCGTTCGTTCACCTAAGAGAGTTGAATCTATGTTGAGATTCAGCGAGTCAGAAACACGTTTCTTCTAGGAGCTGCGTTGGGATATTCCCGAGTGAATGGGACCATAGGCTGTACAGAGAAATATCTGCTTCTAAAACCAAAAGTGTGCTATCTAACTGAATGGTTGTCAATGTGTGCATTCAACTGACAGAATTAAATTCACGTGTGGATTCAGCGGTTTGCAAACCCTTTCTGTGCAGAATCCCAAAACCGGTATTTCCAGCCCAATGCCGGCATACGTACGAAACAGCAGGAAACTTCGTCTAAAACTCAGGAGAAACGTTTCCTTGAAACTGCTCTGCTGTGCGTTCGTTCACCTAAGAGAGTTGAATCTATGTTGAGATTCAGCGAGTCAGAAACACGTTTCTTCTAGGAGCTGCGTTGGGATATTCCCGAGTGAATGGGACCATAGGCTGTACAGAGAAATATCTGCTCCTACAACCAAAAGTGTGCTATCAAACTGAATGGTTGTCAATGTGTGCATTCAACTGACAGAGTTAAACTCACGTTTGGATTCAGCGGTTTGCAAACCCGTTCTGTGCAGAATCCCAAAACCGGTATTTCCAGCCCAATGCCGGCATACGTACTAAAGAGCAGGAAACTTCGTCTAAGACTCAGGAGCAACGTTTCCTTGAAACTGCTCTGCTGTGCGTTCGTTCACCTAAGAGAGTTGAATCTATGTTGAGATTCAGCGAGTCAGAAACACGTTTATGCTAGGAGCTGCGTTGGGATATTCCCGAGTGAATGGTACCATAGGATGTACAGAGAATATCTGCTTCTAAAAACAAAAGTGTGCTATCAAACTGAATGGTTGTCAATGTGTGCATTCACCTGACAGAGTTAAACTCACGTGTGGATTCAGCGGTTTGCAAACCCTTTCTGTGCAGAATCCCAAAACCGGTATTTCCAGCCCAATGCCGGCATACGTACTAAACAGCAGGAAACTTCGTCTAAGACTCAGGAGAAACGTTTCCTTGAAACTGCTCTGCTGTGCGTTCGTTCACCTAAGAGAGTTGAATCTATGTTGAGATTCAGCGAGTCAGAAACACGTTTCTTCTAGGAGCTGCGTTGGGATATTCCCGAGTGAATGGGACCATAGGCTGTACAGAGAAATATCTGCTTCTAAATCCAAAAGTGTGCTATCAAACTGAATGGTTGTCAATGTGTGCATTCAACTGACAGAGTTAAACTCACGTGTGGATTCAGCGGTTTGCAAACCCTTTCTGTGCAGAATCCCAAAACCGGTATGTCCAGCCCCATGCCGGCATCCGTACTAAACAGCAGGAAACTTCGTCTAAAACTCAGGAGAAACGTTTCCTTGAAACTGCTCTGCTGTGCGTTCGTTCAACTAAGAGAGTTGAATCTATGTTGAGATTCAGCGAGTCAGAAACACGTTTCTTCTAGGAGCTGCGTTGGGATATTCCCGAGTGAATGGGACCATAGGCTGTACAGAGAAATATCTGCTTCTAAAACCAAAAGTGTGCTATCTAACTGAATGGTTGTCAATGTGTGCATTCAACTGACAGAGTTAAATTCACGTGTGGATTCAGCGGTTTGTAAACCCTTTCTGTGCAGAATCCCAAAACCGGTATTTCCAGCCCAATGCCGGCATACATACTAAACAGCAGGAAACTTCGTCTAAAACTCAGGAGAAACGTTTCCTTGAAACTGCTCTGCTGTGCGTTCGTTCACCTAAGAGAGTTGAATCTATGTTGAGATTCAGCGAGTCAGAAACACGTTTCTTCTAGGAGCTGCGTTGGGATATTCCCGAGTGAATGGGACCATAGGCTGTACAGAGAAATATCTGCTCCTACAACCAAAAGTGTGCTATCAAACTGAATGGTTGTCAATGTGTGCATTCAACTGACAGAGTTAAACTCACGTTTGGATTCAGCGGTTTGCAAACCCGTTCTGTGCAGAATCCCATAACCGGTATTTCCAGCCCAATGCCGGCATACGTACTAAAGAGCAGGAAACTTCGTCTAAGACTCAGGAGTAACGTTTCCTTGAAACTGCTCTGCTGTGCGTTCGTTCACCTAAGAGAGTTGAATCCATGTTGAGATTCAGCGAGTCAGAAACACGTTTCTTCTAGGAGCTGCGTTGGGATATTCCCGAGTGAATGGGACCATAGGCTGTACAGAGAATATCTGCTTCTAAAAGCAAAAGTGTGCTATCAAACTGAATGGTTGTCAATGTGTGCATTCAACTGACAGAGTTAAACTCACGTGTGGATTCAGCGGTTTGCAAACCATTTCTGTGCAGAATCCCAAAACCGGTATTTCCAGCCCAATGCCGGCATCCGTACTAAACAGCAGGAAACTTCGTCTAAAACTCCGGAGAAACGTTTCCTTGAAACTGCTCTGCTGTGCGTTCGTTCACCTAAGAGAGTTGAATCTATGTTGAGATTCAGCGAGTCAGGAACACGTTTCTTCTAGGAGCTGCGTTGGGATGTTCCCGAGTGAATGGGACCATAGGCTGTACAGAGAAATATCTGCTTCTAAAACCAAAAGTGTGCTATCAAACTGAATGGTTGTCAATGTGTGCATTCAACTGACAGAGTTAAACTCACGTGTGGATTCAGCGGTTTGCAAACCCTTTCTGTGCAGAATCCCAAAACCGGTATTTCCAGCCCAATGCCGGCATACGTACTAAACAGCAGGAAACTTCGTCTAAAACTCAGGAGAAACGTTTCCTTGAAACTGCTCTGCTGTGCGTTCGTTCACCTAAGAGAGTTGAATCTATATTGAGATTAAGCGAGTAAGAAACACGTTTCTTCTAGGAGCTGCGTTGGGATATTCCCGAGTGAATGGGACCATAGGCTGTACAGAGAAATATCTGCTTCTAAAACCAAAACGGAGCTATCTAACTGAATGGTTGTCAATGTGTGCTTTCAACTGACAGAGTTAAACTCACGTGTGGATTCAGCGGTTTGCAAACCCTTTCTGTGCAGAATCCCAATACCGGTATTTCCAGCCCAATCCCGGCATACGTACTAAACAGCAGGAAACTTCGTCTAAGACTCAGGAGAAACGTTTCCTTGAAACTGCTCTGCTGTGCGTTCGTTCACCTAAGAGAGTTGAATCTATGTTGAGATTCAGCGAGTCAGAAACACGTTTCTTCTAGGAGCTGCGTTGGGATATTCCCGAGTGAATGGGACCATAGGCTGTACAGAGAAATATCTGCTTCTAAAACCAAAAGTGTGCTATCAAACTGAATGGTTGTCAATGTGTGCATTCAACTGACAGAGTTAAACTCACGTGTGAATTCAGCGGTTTGCACACCATTTCTGTGCAGAATCCCAAAACCGGTATGTCCAGCCCAATGCCGGCATCCGTACTAAACAGTAGGAAACTTCGTCTAAAACTCAGGAGAAACGTTTCCTTGAAACTGCTCTGCTGTGCGTTCGTTCACCTAAGAGAGTTGAATCTATGTTGAGATTCAGCGAGTCAGAAACACGTTTCTTCTAGGAGCTGCGTTGGGATATTCCCGAGTGAATGGGACCATAGGCTGTACAGAGAAATATCTGCTTCTAAAACCAAAACGGAGCTATCTAAGTGAATGGTTGTCAATGTGTGCATTCAACTGACAGAGTTAAACTCACGTGTGGATTCAGCGGTTTGCAAACCCTGTCTGTGCAGAATCCCAAAACCGGTATTTCCAGCCCAATGCCGGCATACGTACTAAACAGCAGGAAACTTCGTCTAAAACTCAGGAGAAACGTTTCCTTGAAACTGCTCTGCTGTGCGTTCTTTCACCTAAGAGAGTTGAATCTATGTTGAGATTCAGCGAGTCAGAAACACGTTTATGCTAGGAGCTGCGTTGGGATATTCCCGAGTGAATGGGACCATAGGCTGTACAGAGAAATATCTGCTTCTAAAACCAAAACGGAGCTATCTAAGAGAATGGTTGTCAATGTGTGCATTTAACTGACAGAGTTAAACTCACGTGTGGATTCAGCGGTTTGCAAACCCTTTCTGTGCAGAATCCCAAAACCGGTATTTCCAGCCCAATGCCGGCATCCATAATGAACAGTAGGAAACTTCGTCTAAAACTCAGGAGAAACGTTTCCTTGAAACTGCTCTGCTGTGCGTTCGATCACCTAAGAGAGTTGAATCTATGTTGAGATTCAGCGAGTCAGAAACACGTTTCTTCTAGGAGCTGCGTTGGGATATTCCCGAGTGAATGGGACCATAGGCTGTACAGAGAAATATCTGCTTCTAAAACCAAAACGGAGCTATCTAAGTGAATGGTTGTCAATGTGTGCATTCAACTGACAGAGTTAAACTCACGTGTGGATTCAGCGGTTTGCAAACCATTTCTGTGCAGAATCCCAAAACCGGTATGTCCAGCCCAATGCCGGCATCCGTACTAAACAGCAGGAAAGGTCGTCTAAAACTCAGGAGAAACGTTTCCTTGAAACTGCTCTGCTGTGCGTTCGTTCACCTAAGAGAGTTGAATCTATGTTGAGATTCAGCGAGTCAGAAACACGTTTCTTCTTGGAGCTGCGTTGGGATATTCCCGAGTGAATGGGACCATAGGCTGTACAGAGAAATATCTGCTTCTAAAACCAAAACGGAGCTACCTAACTGAATGGTTGTCAATGTGTGCATTCAACTGACAGAGTTAAACTCACGTGTGGATTCAGCGGTTTGCAAACCCTTTCTGTGCAGAATCCCAAAACCGGTATTTCCAGCCCAATGCCGGCATACGTACTAAACAGCAGGAAACTTCGTCTAAGACTCAGGAGAAACGTTTCCTTGAAACTGCTCTGCTGTGCGTTCGTTCACCTAAGAGAGTTGAATCTATGTTGAGATTCAGCGAGTCAGAAACACGTTTCTTCTAGGAGCTGCGTTGGGATATTCCCGAGTGAATGGGACCATAGGCTGTACAGAGAAATATCTGCTTCTAAAACCAAAAGTGTGCTATCAAACTGAATGGTTGTCAATGTGTGCATTCAACTGACAGAGTTAAACTCACGTGTGGATTCAGCGGTTTGCACACCATTTCTGTGCAGAATCCCAAAACCGGTATGTCCAGCCCAATGCCGGCATCCGTACTAAACAGTAGGAAACTTCGTCTAAAACTCAGGAGAAACGTTTCCTTGAAACTGCTCTGCTGTGCGTTCGTTCACCTAAGAGAGTTGAATCTATGTTGAGATTCAGCGAGTCAGAAACACGTTTCTTCTAGGAGCTGCGTTGGGATATTCCCGAGTGAATGGGACCATAGGCTGTACAGAGAAATATCTGCTTCTAAAACCAAAACGGAGCTATCTAAGTGAATGGTTGTCAATGTGTGCATTCAACTGACAGAGTTAAACTCACGTGTGGATTCAGCGGTTTGCAAACCATTTCTGTGCAGAATCCCAAAACCGGAATGTCCAGCCCAATGCCGGCATTCGTACTAAACAGCACGAAACTTCGTCTAAAACTCAGGAGAAACGTTTCCTTGAAACTGCTCTGCTGTGCGTTCGTTCACCTAAGAGAGTTGAATCTATGTTGAGATTCAGCGAGTCAGAAACACGTTTCTTCTTGGAGCTGCGTTGGGATATTCCCGAGTGAATGGGACCATAGGCTGTACAGAGAAATATCTGCTTCTAAAACCAAAAGTGTGCTATCAAACTGAATGGTTGTCAATGTGTGCATTCAACTGACAGAGTTAAACTCACGTGTGGATTCAGCGGTTTGCAAACCCTTTCTGTGCAGAATCCCAAAACCGGTATTTCCAGCCCAATGCCGGCATACGTACTAAACAGCAGGAAACTTCGTCTAAGACTCAGGAGAGACGTTTCCTTGAAACTGCTCTGCTGTGCGTCCGTTCACCTAAGAGAGTTGAATCTATGTTGAGATTCAACGAGTCAGAAACACGTTTCTTCTAGGAGGTGCGTTGGGATATTCCCGAGTGAATGGGACCATAGGCTGTACAGAGAAATATCTGCTTCTAAATCCAAAAGTCTGCTATCAAACTGAATGGTTGTCAATGTGTGCATTCAACTGACAGAGTTAAACTCACGTGTGGATTCAGCGGTTTGCAAACCCTTTCTGTGCAGAATCCCAAAACCGGTAGGTCCACCCCAATGCCGGCATCCGTACTAAACAGCAGGAAACTTCGTCTAAAACTCAGGAGAAACGTTTCCTTGAAACTGCTCTGCTGTGCGTTCTTTCACCTAAGAGAGTTGAATCTATGTTGAGATTCAGCGAGTCAGAAACACGTTTCTTCTAGGAGCTGCGTTGGGATATTCCCGAGTGAATGGGACCATAGGCTGTACAGAGAAATATCTGCTTCTAAAACCAAAACGGAGCTATCGAAGTGAATGGTTGTCAATGTGTGCATTTAACTGACAGAGTTAAACTCACGTGTGGATTCAGCGGTTTGCAAACCCTTTCTGTGCAGAATTCCAAAACCGGTATTTCCAGCCCAATGCCGGCATCCGTACTGAACAGCAGGAAACTTCGTCTAAAACTCAGGAGAAACGTTTCCTTGAAACTGCTCTGCTGTGCGTTCGATCACCTAAGAGAGTTGAATCTATGTTGAGATTCAGCGAGTCAGAAACACGTTTCTTCTAGGAGCTGCGTTGGGATATTCCCGAGTGAATGGGACCATAGGCTGTACAGAGAAATATCTGCTTCTAAAACCAAAAGTGTGCTATCAAACTGAATGGTTGTCAATGTGTGCATTCAACTGACAGAGTTAAACTCACGTGTGGATTCAGCGGTTTGCAAACCCTTTCTGTGCAGAATCCCAAAACCGGTATTTCCAGCCCAATGTCGGCATACGTACTAAACAGCAGGAAACTTCGTCTAAGACTCAGGAGAAACGTTTCCTTGAAACTGCTCTGCTGTGCCTTCGTTCACCTAAGAGAGTTGAATCTATGTTGAGATTCAGCGAGTCAGAAACACGTTTCTTCTAGGAGGTGCGTTGGGATATTCCCGAGTGAATGGGACCATAGGCTGTACAGAGAAATATCTGCTTCTAAATCCAAAAGTGTGCTATCAAACTGAATGGTTGTCAATGTGTGCATTCAACTGACAGAGTTAAACTCACGTGTGGATTCAGCGGTTTGCAAACCCTTTCTGTGCAGAATCCCAAAACCGGTATGTCCAGCCCCATGCAGCTATCCGTACTAAACAACAGGAAACTTCGTCTAAAACTCAGGAGAAACGTTTCCTTGAAACTGCTCTGCTGTGCGTTCGTTCACCTAAGAGAGTTGAATCTATGTTGAGATTCAGCGAGTCAGAAACACGTTTCTTCTAGGAGCTGCGTTGGGATATTCCCGAGTGAATGGGACCATAGGCTGTACAGAGAAATATCTGCTTCTAAAACCAAAAGTGTGCTATCTAACTGAATGGTTGTCAATGTGTGCATTCAACTGACAGAATTAAATTCACGTGTGGATTCAGCGGTTTGCAAACCCTTTCTGTGCAGAATCCCAAAACCGGTATTTCCAGCCCAATGCCGGCATACGTACGAAACAGCAGGAAACTTCGTCTAAAACTCAGGAGAAACGTTTCCTTGAAACTGCTCTGCTGTGCGTTCGTTCACCTAAGAGAGTTGAATCTATGTTGAGATTCAGCGAGTCAGAAACACGTTTCTTCTAGGAGCTGCGTTGGGATATTCCCGAGTGAATGGGACCATAGGCTGTACAGAGAAATATCTGCTCCTACAACCAAAAGTGTGCTATCAAACTGAATGGTTGTCAATGTGTGCATTCAACTGACAGAGTTAAACTCACGTTTGGATTCAGCGGTTTGCAAACCCGTTCTGTGCAGAATCCCAAAACCGGTATTTCCAGCCCAATGCCGGCATACGTACTAAAGAGCAGGAAACTTCGTCTAAGACTCAGGAGCAACGTTTCCTTGAAACTGCTCTGCTGTGCGTTCGTTCACCTAAGAGAGTTGAATCTATGTTGAGATTCAGCGAGTCAGAAACACGTTTATGCTAGGAGCTGCGTTGGGATATTACCGAGTGAATGGTACCATAGGCTGTACAGAGAATATCTGCTTCTAAAAGCAAAAGTGTGCTATCAAACTGAATGGTTGTCAATGTGTGCATTCACCTGACAGAGTTAAACTCACGTGTGGATTCAGCGGTTTGCAAACCCTTTCTGTGCAGAATCCCAAAACCGGTATTTCCAGCCCAATGCCGGCATACGTACTAAACAGCAGGAAACTTCGTCTAAGACTCAGGAGAAACGTTTCCTTGAAACTGCTCTGCTGTGCGTTCGTTCACCTAAGAGAGTTGAATCTATGTTGAGATTCAGCGAGTCAGAAACACGTTTCTTCTAGGAGCTGCGTTGGGATATTCCCGAGTGAATGGGACCATAGGCTGTACAGAGAAATATCTGCTTCTAAATCCAATAGTGTGCTATCAAACTGAATGGTTGTCAATGTGTGCATTCAACTGACAGAGTTAAACTCACGTGTGGATTCAGCGGTTTGCAAACCCTTTCTGTGCAGAATCCCAAAACCGGTATGTCCAGCCCCATGCCGGCATCCGTACTAAACAGCAGGAAACTTCGTCTAAAACTCAGGAGAAACGTTTCCTTGAAACTGCTCTGCTGTGCGTTCGTTCACCTAAGAGAGTTGAATCTATGTTGAGATTCAGCGAGTCAGAAACACGTTTCTTCTAGGAGCTGCGTTGGGATATTCCCGAGTGAATGGGACCATAGGCTGTACAGAGAAATATCTGCTTCTAAAACCAAAAGTGTGCTATCTAACTGAATGGTTGTCAATGTGTGCATTCAACTGACAGAGTTAAATTCACGTGTGGATTCAGCGGTTTGTAAACCCTTTCTGTGCAGAATCCCAAAACCGGTATTTCCAGCCCAATGCCGGCATACATACTAAACAGCAGGAAACTTCGTCTAAAACTCAGGAGAAACGTTTCCTTGAAACTGCTCTGCTGTGCGTTCGTTCACCTAAGAGAGTTGAATCTATGTTGAGATTCAGCGAGTCAGAAACACGTTTCTTCTAGGAGCTGCGTTGGGATATTCCCGAGTGAATGGGACCATAGGCTGTACAGAGAAATATCTGCTCCTACAACCAAAAGTGTGCTATCAAACTGAATGGTTGTCAATGTGTGCATTCAACTGACAGAGTTAAAAGCACGTTTGGATTCAGCGGTTTGCAAACCCGTTCTGTGCAGAATCCCATAACCGGTATTTCCAGCCCAATGCCGGCATACGTACTAAACAGCAGGAAACTTCGTCTAAAACTCAGGAGAAACGTTTCCTTGAAACTGCTCTGCTGTGCGTTCGTTCACCTAAGAGAGTTGAATCTATGTTGAGATTCAGCGAGTCAGGAACACGTTTCTTCTAGGAGCTGCGTTGGGATGTTCCCGAGTGAATGGGACCATAGGCTGTACAGAGAAATATCTGCTTCTAAAACCAAAAGTGTGCTATCAAACTGAATGGTTGTCAATGTGTGCATTCAACTGACAGAGTTAAACTCACGTGTGGATTCAGCGGTTTGCAAACCCTTTCTGTGCAGAATCCCAAAACCGGTATTTCCAGCCCAATGCCGGCATACGTACTAAACAGCAGGAAACTTCGTCTAAAACTCAGGAGAAACGTTTCCTTGAAACTGCTCTGCTGTGCGTTCGTTCACCTAAGAGAGTTGAATCTATATTGAGATTAAGCGAGTAAGAAACACGTTTCTTCTAGGAGCTGCGTTGGGATATTCCCGAGTGAATGGGACCATAGGCTGTACAGAGAAATATCTGCTTCTAAAACCAAAACGGAGCTATCTAACTGAATGGTTGTCAATGTGTGCATTCAACTGACAGAGTTAAACTCACGTGTGGATTCAGCGGTTTGCAAACCCTTTCTGTGCAGAATCCCAATACCGGTATTTCCAGCCCAATGCCGGCATACGTACTAAACAGCAGGAAACTTCGTCTAAGACTCAGGAGAAACGTTTCCTTGAAACTGCTCTGCTGTGCGTTCGTTCACCTAAGAGAGTTGAATCTATGTTGAGATTCAGCGAGTCAGAAACACGTTTCTTCTAGGAGCTGCGTTGGGATATTCCCGAGTGAATGGGACCATAGGCTGTACAGAGAAATATCTGCTTCTAAAACCAAAAGTGTGCTATCAAACTGAATGGTTGTCAATGTGTGCATTCAACTGACAGAGTTAAACTCACGTGTGAATTCAGCGGTTTGCACACCATTTCTGTGCAGAATCCCAAAACCGGTATGTCCAGCCCAATGCCGGCATCCGTACTAAACAGTAGGAAACTTCGTCTAAAACTCAGGAGAAACGTTTCCTTGAAACTGCTCTGCTGTGCGTTCGTTCACCTAAGAGAGTTGAATCTATGTTGAGATTCAGCGAGTCAGAAACACGTTTCTTCTAGGAGCTGCGTTGGGATATTCCCGAGTGAATGGGACCATAGGCTGTACAGAGAAATATCTGCTTCTAAAACCAAAACGGAGCTATCTAAGTGAATGGTTGTCAATGTGTGCATTCAACTGACAGAGTTAAACTCACGTGTGGATTCAGCGGTTTGCAAACCCTGTCTGTGCAGAATCCCAAAACCGGTATTTCCAGCCCAATGCCGGCATACGTACTAAACAGCAGGAAACTTCGTCTAAAACTCAGGAGAAACGTTTCCTTGAAACTGCTCTGCTGTGCGTTCTTTCACCTAAGAGAGTTGAATCTATGTTGAGATTCAGCGAGTCAGAAACACGTTTATGCTAGGAGCTGCGTTGGGATATTCCCGAGTGAATGGGACCATAGGCTGTACAGAGAAATATCTGCTTCTAAAACCAAAACGGAGCTATCTAAGAGAATGGTTGTCAATGTGTGCATTTAACTGACAGAGTTAAACTCACGTGTGGATTCAGCGGTTTGCAAACCCTTTCTGTGCAGAATCCCAAAACCGGTATTTCCAGCCCAATGCCGGCATCCATAATGAACAGTAGGAAACTTCGTCTAAAACTCAGGAGAAACGTTTCCTTGAAACTGCTCTGCTGTGCGTTCGATCACCTAAGAGAGTTGAATCTATGTTGAGATTCAGCGAGTCAGAAACACGTTTCTTCTAGGAGCTGCGTTGGGATATTCCCGAGTGAATGGGACCATAGGCTGTACAGAGAAATATCTGCTTCTAAAACCAAAACGGAGCTATCTAAGTGAATGGTTGTCAATGTGTGCATTCAACTGACAGAGTTAAACTCACGTGTGGATTCAGCGGTTTGCAAACCATTTCTGTGCAGAATCCCAAAACCGGTATGTCCAGCCCAATGCCGGCATCCGTACTAAACAGCAGGAAAGGTCGTCTAAAACTCAGGAGAAACGTTTCCTTGAAACTGCTCTGCTGTGCGTTCGTTCACCTAAGAGAGTTGAATCTATGTTGAGATTCAGCGAGTCAGAAACACGTTTCTTCTTGGAGCTGCGTTGGGATATTCCCGAGTGAATGGGACCATAGGCTGTACAGAGAAATATCTGCTTCTAAAACCAAAACGGAGCTACCTAACTGAATGGTTGTCAATGTGTGCATTCAACTGACAGAGTTAAACTCACGTGTGGATTCAGCGGTTTGCAAACCCTTTCTGTGCAGAATCCCAAAACCGGTATTTCCAGCCCAATGCCGGCATACATACTAAACAGCAGGAAACTTCGTCTAAGACTCAGGAGAAACGTTTCCTTGAAACTGCTCTGCTGTGCGTTCGTTCACCTAAGAGAGTTGAATCTATGTTGAGATTCAGCGAGTCAGAAACACGTTTCTTCTAGGAGCTGCGTTGGGATATTCCCGAGTGAATGGGACCATAGGCTGTACAGAGAAATATCTGCCTCTAAAACCAAAAGTGTGCTATCAAACTGAATGGTTGTCAATGTGTGCATTCAACTGACAGAGTTAAACTCACGTGTGGATTCAGCGGTTTGCAAACCCTTTCTGTGCAGAATCCCAAAACCGGTATTTCCAGCCCAATGCCGGCATACGTACTAAACAGCAGGAAACTTCGTCTAAGACTGAGGAGAAACGTTTCCTTGAAACTGTTCTGCTGTGCCTTCGTTCACCTAAGAGAGTTGAATCTATGTTGAGATTCAGCGAGTCAGAAACACGTTTCTTCTAGGAGGTGCGTTGGGATATTCCCGAGTGAATGGGACCATAGGCTGTACAGAGAAATATCTGCTTCTAAATCCAAAAGTGTGCTATCAAACTGAATGGTTGTCAATGTGTGCATTCAACTGACAGAGTTAAACTCACGTGTGGATTCAGCGGTTTGCAAACCCTTTCTGTGCAGAATCCCAAAACCGGTATGTCCAGCCCCATGCCGGCATCCGTACTAAACAGCAGGAAACTTCGTCTAAAACTCAGGAGAAACGTTTCCTTGAAACTGCTCTGCTGTGCGTTCGTTCACCTAAGAGAGTTGAATCTATGTTGAGATTCAGCGAGTCAGAAACACGTTTCTTCTAGGAGCTGCGTTGGGATATTCCCGAGTGAATGGGACCATAGGCTCTACAGAGAAATATCTGCTCCTACAACCAAAAGTGTGCTATCAAACTGAATGGTTGTCAATGTGTGCATTCAACTGACAGGGTTAAACTCACGTTTGGATTCAGCGGTTTGCAAACCCGTTCTGTGCAGAATCCCAAAACCGGTATTTCCACCCAATGCTGGCATACGTACTAAAGAGCAGGAAACTTCGTCTAAGACTCAGGAGCAACGTTTCCTTGAAACTGCTCTGCTGTGCGTTCGTTCACCTAAGAGAGTTGAATCTATGTTGAGATTCAGCGAGTCAGGAACACGTTTCTTCTAGGAGCTGCGTTGGGATATTCCCGAGTGAATGGGACCATAGGCTCTACAGAGAAATATCTGCTTCTAAAACCAAAAGTGTGCTATCAAACTGAATGGTTGTCAATGTGTGCATTCAACTGACAGAGTTAAACTCACGTGTGGATTCAGCGGTTTGCAAACCCTTTCTGTGCAGAATCCCAAAACCGGTATTTCCAGCCCAATGCCGGCATACGTACTAAACAGCAGGAAACTTCGTCTAAAACTCAGGAGAAACGTTTCCTTGAAACTGCTCTGCTGTGCGTTCGTTCACCTAAGAGAGTTGAATCTATGTTGAGATTCACCGAGTCAGAAACACGTTTCTTCTAGGAGCTGCGTTGGGATATTCCCGAGTGAATGGGACCATAGGCTGTACAGAGAAATATCTGCTTCTAAAACCAAAACGGAGATATCTAACTGAATGGTTGTCAATGTGTGCATTCAACTGACAGAGTTAAACTCACGTGTGGATTCAGCGGTTTGCAAACCCTTTCTGTGCAGAATCCCAAAACCGGTATTTCCAGCCCAATGCCGGCATCCGTACTAAACAGCAGGAAACTTCGTCTAAAACTCAGGAGAAACGTTTCCTTGAAACTGCTCTGCTGGGCGTTCGTTCACCTAAGAGAGTTGAATCTATGTTGAGATTCAGCGAGTCAGAAACACGTTTCTTCTAGGAGCTGCGTTGGGATATTCCCGAGTGAATGGGACCATAGGCTGTACAGAGAAATATCTGCTTCTAAAACCAAAAGTGTGCTATCAAACTGAATGGTTGTCAATGTGTGCATTCAACTGGCAGAGTTAAACTCACGTGTGGATTCAGCGGTTTGCACACCATTTCTGTGCAGAATCCCAAAACCGGTATGTCCAGCCCAATGCCGGCATCCGTACTAAACAGCAGGAAACTTCGTCTAAAACTCAGGAGAAACGTTTCCTTGAAACTGCTCTGCTGTGCGTTCGTTCACCTAAGAGAGTTGAATCTATGTTGAGATTCAGCGAGTCAGAAACACGTTTCTTCTAGGAGCTGCGTTGGGATATTCCCGAGTGAATGGGACCACAGGCTGTACAGAGAAATATCTGCTCCTACAACCAAAAGGGTGGTATCTAACTGAATGGTTTTCAATGTGTGCATTCAACTGACAGAGTTATACTCACGTTTGGATTCAGCGGTTTACAAACCCTTTCTGTGCAGGATCCCAAAACCGGTAATACCAGCTCAATGCCGGCATCCGTACTAAACAGCAGGAAACTTCGTCTAAAACTCAGGAGAAACGTTTCCTTGAAACTGCTCTGCTGTGCGGTCGTTCACCTAAGAGAGTTGAAACTATGTTGAGATTCAGCGAGTCAGAAACACGTTTATGCTAGGAGCTGCGTTGGGATATTCCCGAGTGAATGGGACCATAGGCTGTACAGAGAAATATCTGCTTCTAAAACCAAAAGTGTGCTATCAAACTGAATGGTTGTCAATGTGTGCATTCAACTGACAGAGTTAAACTCACGTGTGGATTCAGCGGTTTGCAAACCCTTTCTGTGCAGAATCCCAAAACCGGTATTTCCAGCCCAATGCCGGCATACGTACTAAACAGCAGGAAACTTCGTCTAAGACTCAGGAGAAACGTTTCCTTGAAACTGCTCTGCTGTGCGTTCTTTCACCTAAGAGAGTTGAATCTATGTTGAGATTCAGCGAGTCAGAAACACGTTTCTTCTAGGAGCTGCGTTGGGATATTCCCGAGTGAATGGGACCATAGGCTGTACAGAGAAATATCTGCTTCTAAAACCGAAACGGAGCTATCTAAGTGAATGGTTGTCAATGTGTGCATTCAACTGACAGAGTTAAACTCACGTGTGGATTCAGCGGTTTGCAAACCCTTTCTGTGCAGAATCCCAAAACCGGTATTTCCAGCCCAATGCCGGCATCCGTACTAAACAGCAGGAAACTTCGTCTAAAACTCAGGAGAAACGTTTCCTTGAAACTGCTCTGCTGTGCGTTCGTTCACCTAAGAGAGTTGAATCTATGTTGAGATTCAGCGAGTCAGAAACACGTTTCTTCTAGGAGCTGCGTTGGGATATTCCCGAGTGAATGGGACCATAGGCTGTACAGAGAAATATCTGCTTCTAAAACCAAAACGGAGCTATCTAACTGAATCGTTGTGAATGTGTGCATTCAACTGACAGAGTTAAACTCACGTGTGGATTCAGCGGTTTGCAAACCCTTTCTGTTCAGAATCCCAAAACCGGTATTTCCAGCCCAATGCCGGCATCCGTACTAAACAGCAGGAAACTTCGTCTAAAACTCAGGAGAAACGTTTCCTTGAAACTGCTCTGCTCTGCGTTCGATCACCTAAGAGAGTTGAATCTATGTTGAGATTCAGCGAGTCAGAAACACGTTTTTTCTAGGAGGTGCGTTGGGATATTCCCGAGTGAATGGGACCATAGGCTGTACAGAGAAATATCTGCTCCTACAACCAAAAGGGTGGTATCTAACTGAATGGTTGTCAATGTGTGCATTCAACTGACAGAGTTAAACTCACGTTTGGATTCAGCGGTTTACAAACCCTTTCTGTGCAGGATCCCAAAACCGGTAATACCAGCTCAATGCCGGCATCCGTACTAAACAGCAGGAAACTTCGTCTAAAACTCAGGAGAAACGTTTCCTTGAAACTGCTCTGCTGTGCGTTCGTTCACCTAAGAGAGTTGAAACTATGTTGAGATTCAGCGAGTCAGAAACACGTTTATGCTAGGAGCTGCGTTGGGATATTCCCGAGTGAATGGGACCATAGGCTGTACAGAGAAATATCTGCTTCTAACACCAAAACGGAGCTATCTAACTGAATGGTTGTCAATGTGTGCATTTAACTGACAGAGTTAAACTCACGTGTGGATTCAGCGGTTTGCAAACCCTTTCTGTGCAGAATCCCAAAACCGGTATTTCCAGCCCAATGCCGGCATCCGTACTAAACAGCAGGAAACTTCGTCTAAAACTCAGGAGAAACGTTTCCTTGAAACTGCTCTACTGTGCGTTCGATCACCTAAGAGAGTTGAATCTATGTTGAGATTCAGCGAGTCAGAAACACGTTTCTTCTAGGAGCTGCGTTGGGATATTCCCGAGTGAATGGGACCATAGGCTGTACAGAGAAATATCTGCTTCTGAAACCAAAAGTGTGCTATCAAACTGAATGGTTGTCAATGTGTGCATTCAACTGACAGAGTTAAACTCACGTGTGGATTCAGCGGTTTGCACACCATTTCTGTGCAGAATCCCAAAACCGGTATGTCCAGCCCAATGCCGGCATACGTACTAAACAGCAGGAAACTTCGTCTAAAACTCAGGAGAAACGTTTCCTTGAAACTGCTCTGCTGTGCGTTCTTTCACCTAAGAGAGTTGAATCTATGTTGAGATTCAGCGAGTCAGAAACACGTTTCTTCTAGGAGCTGCGTTGGGATATTCCCGAGTGAATGGGACCATAGGCTGTACAGAGAAATATCTGCTTCTAAAACCAAAACGGAGCTATTTAAGTGAATGGTTGTCAATGTGTGCATTCAACTGACAGAGTTAAACTCACGTGTGGATTCAGCGGTTTGCAAACCCTTTCTGTGCAGAATCCCAAAACCGGTATTTCCAGCCCAATGCCGGCATACGTACTAAACAGTAGGAAACTTCGTCTAAAACTCAGGAGAAACGTTTCCTTGAAACTGCTCTGCTGTGCGTTCGTTCACCTAAGAGAGTTGAATCTATGTTGAGATTCAGCGAGTCAGAAACACGTTTCTGCTAGGAGCTGCGTTGGGATATTCCCGAGTGAATGGGACCATAGGCTGTACAGAGAAATATCTGCTTCTAAAACCAAAACGGAGCTATCTAACTGAATCGTTGTGAATGTGTGCATTCAACTGACAGAGTTAAACTCACTTGTGGATTCAGCGGTTTGCAAACCCTTTCTGTTCAGAATCCCAAAACCGGTATTTCCAGCCCAATGCCGGCATCCGTACTAAACAGCAGGAAACTTCGTCTAAAACTCAGGAGAAACGTTTCCTTGAAACTGCTCTGCTGTGCGTTCGATCACCTAAGAGAGTTGAATCTATGTTGAGATTCAGCGAGTCAGAAACACGTTTTTTCTAGGAGGTGCGTTGGGATATTCCCGAGTGAATGGGACCATAGGCTGTACAGAGAAATATCTGCTCCTACAACCAAAAGGGTGGTATCTAACTGAATGGTTGTCAATGTGTGCATTCAACTGACAGAGTTAAACTCACGTTTGGATTCAGCGGTTTACAAACCCTTTCTGTGCAGGATCCCAAAACCGGTAATACCAGCTCAATGCCGGCATCCGTACTAAACAGCAGGAAACTTCGTCTAAAACTCAGGAGAAACGTTTCCTTGAAACTGCTCTGCTGTGCGTTCGTTCACCTAAGAGAGTTGAAACTATGTTGAGATTCAGCGAGTCAGAAACACGTTTATGCTAGGAGCTGCGTTGGGATATTCCCGAGTGAATGGGACCATAGGCTGTACAGAGAAATATCTGCTTCTAACACCAAAACGGAGCTATCTAACTGAATGGTTGTCAATGTGTGCATTTAACTGACAGAGTTAAACTCACGTGTGGATTCAGCGGTTTGCAAACCCTTTCTGTGCAGAATCCCAAAACCGGTATTTCCAGCCCAATGCCGGCATCCGTACTAAACAGCAGGAAACTTCGTCTAAAACTCAGTAGAAACGTTTCCTTGAAACTGCTCTACTGTGCGTTCGATCACCTAAGAGAGTTGAATCTATGTTGAGATTCAGCGAGTCAGAAACACGTTTCTTCTAGGAGCTGCGTTGGGATATTCCCGAGTGAATGGGACCATAGGCTGTACAGAGAAATATCTGCTTCTAAAACCAAAACGGAGCTATCTAAGTGAATGGTTGTCAATGTGTGCATTCAACTGACAGAGTTAAACTCACGTGTGGATTCAGCGGTTTGCAAACCATTTCTGTGCAGAATCCCAAAACCGGTATGTCCAGCCCAATGCCGGCATCCGTACTAAACAGTAGGAAACTTCGTCTAAAACTCAGGAGAAACGTTTCCTTGAAACTGCTCTGCTGTGCGTTCGTTCACCTAAGAGAGTGGAATCTATGTTGAGATTCAGCGAGTCAGAAACACGTTTCTTCTAGGAGCTGCGTTGGGATATTCCCGAGTGAATGGGACCATAGGCTGTACAGAGAAATATCTGCTTCTAAAACCAAAACGGAGCTATCTAACTGAATGGTTGTCAATGTGTGCATTCAACTGACAGAGTTAAACTCACGTGTGGATTCAGCGGTTTGCAAACCCTTTCTGTGCAGAATCCCAAAACCGGTATTTCCAGCCCAATGCCGGCATACGTACTAAACAGCAGGAAACTTCGTCTAAGACTCAGGAGAAACGTTTCCTTGAAACTGCTCTGCTGTGCGTTCGTTCACCTAAGAGAGTTGAATCTATGTTGAGATTCAGCGAGTCAGAAACACGTTTCTTCTAGGAGCTGCGTTGGGATATTCCCGAGTGAATGGGACCATAGGCTGTACAGAGAAATATCTGCTTCTAAAACCAAAAGTGTGCTATCAAACTGAATGGTTGTCAATGTGTGCATTCAACTGACAGAGTTAAACTCACGTGTGGATTCAGCGGTTTGCAAACCCTTTCTGTGTAGAATCCCAAAACCGGTATTTCCAGCCCAATGCCGGCATCCGTATTAAACAGCAGGAAACTTCGTCTAAAACTCAGGAGAAACGTTTCCTTTAAACTGCTCTGCTGTGCGTTCGTTCACCTAAGAGAGTTGAAACTATGTTGAGATTCAGCGAGTCAGAAACACGTTTCTTCTAGGAGCTGCGTTGGGATATTCCCGAGTGAATGGGACCATAGGCTGTACAGAGAAATATCTGCTCCTACAACCAAAAGTGTGCTATCAAACTGAATGGTTGTCAATGTGTGCATTCAACTGACAGAGTTAAACTCACGTTTGGATTCAGCGGTTTGCAAACCCTTTCTGTGCAGAATCCCAAAACCGGTATTTCCAGCCCAATGCGGGCATCCGTACTAAACAGCAGGAAACTTCGTCTAAGACTCAGGAGAAACGTTTCCTTGAAACTGCTCTGCTGTGCGTTCGTTCACCTAACAGAGTTGAATCTATGTTGAGATTCAGCGAGTCAGAAACACGTTTCTTCTAGGAGCTGCGTTGGGATATTCCCGAGTGAATGGGACCATAGGCTGTACAGAGAAATATCTGCTTCTAAAACCAAAAGTGTGCTATCAAACTGAATGGTTGTCAATGTGTGCATTCAACTGACAGAGTTAAACTCACGTGTGGATTCAGCGGTTTGCAAACCCTTTCTGTGTAGAATCCCAAAACCGGTATTTCCAGCCCAATGCCGGCATCCGTACTAAACAGCAGGAAACTTCGTCTAAAACTCAGGAGAAACGTTTCCTTGAAACTGCTCTGCTGTGCGTTCTTTCACCTAAGAGAGTTGAATCTATGTTGAGATTCAGCGAGTCAGAAACACGTTTATGCTAGGAGCTGCGTTGGGATATTCCCGAGTGAATGGGACCATAGGCTGTACAGAGAAATATCTGCTTCTAAAAGCAAAAGTGTGCTATCAAACTGAATGGTTGTCAATGTGTGCATTCAACTGACAGAGTTAAACTCACGTGTGGATTCAGCGGTTTGCAAACCATTTCTGTGCAGAATCCCAAAACCGGTATTTCCAGCCCAATGCCGGCATCCGTACTAAACAGCAGGAAACTTCGTCTAAAACTCAGGAGAAACGTTTCCTTGAAACTGCTCTGCTGTGCGTTCGTTCACCTAAGAGAGTTGAATCTATGTTGAGATTCAGCGAGTCAGAAACACGTTTCTTCTAGGAGCTGCGTTGGGATATTCCCGAGTGAATGGGACCATAGGCTGTACAGAGAAATATCTGCTTCTAAAACCAAAAGTGTGCTATCAAACTGAATGGTTGTCAATGTGTGCATTCAACTGACAGAGTTAAACTCACGTGTGGATTCAGCGGTTTGCAAACCCTTTCTGTGCAGAATCCCAAAACCGGTATTTCCAGCCCAATGCCGGCATACGTACTAAACAGCAGGAAACTTCGTCTAAAACTCAGGAGAAACGTTTCCTTGAAACTGCTCTGCTGTGCGTTCTTTCACCTAAGAGAGTTGAATCTATGTTGAGATTCAGCGAGTCAGAAACACGTTTCTTCTAGGAGCTGCGTTGGGATATTCCCGAGTGAATGGGACCATAGGCTGTACAGAGAAATATCTGCTTCTAAAACCAAAACGGAGCTATCTAAGTGAATGGTTGTCAATGTGTGCATTCAACTGACAGAGTTAAACTCACGTGTGGATTCAGCGGTTTGCAAACCCTTTCTGTGCAGAATCCCAAAACCGGTATTTCCAGCCCAATGCCGGCATCCGTACTAAACAGTAGGAAACTTCGTCTAAAACTCAGGAGAAACGTTTCCTTGAAACTGCTCTGCTGTGCGTTCGTTCACCTAAGAGAGTTGAATCTATGTTGAGATTCAGCGAGTCAGAAACACGTTTCTTCTAGGAGCTGCGTTGGGATATTCCCGAGTGAATGGGACCATAGGCTGTACAGAGAAATATCTGCTCCTACAACCAAAAGGGTGGTATCTAACTGAATGGTTGTCAATGCGTGCATTCAACTGACAGAGTTAAACTCACGTTTGGATTCAGCGGTTTACAAACCCTTTCTGTGCAGGATCCCAAAACCGGTAATACCAGCTCAATGCCGGCATCCGTACTAAACAGCAGGAAACTTCGTCTAAAACTCAGGAGAAACGTTTCCTTGAAACTGCTCTGCTGTGCGTTCGTTCACCTAAGAGAGTTGAAACTATGTTGAGATTCAGCGAGTCAGAAACACGTTTATGCTAGGAGCTGCGTTGGGATATTCCCGAGTGAATGGGACCATAGGCTGTACAGAGAAATATCTGCTTCTAAAACCAAAAGTGTGCTATCAAACTGAATGGTTGTCAATGTGTGCATTCAACTGACAGAGTTAAACTCACGTGTGGATTCAGCGGTTTGCAAACCCTTTCTGTGCAGAATCCCAAAACCGGTATTTCCAGCCCAATGCCGGCATACGTACTAAACAGCAGGAAACTTCGTCTAAAACTCAGGAGAAACGTTTCCTTGAAACTGCTCTGCTGTGCGTTCGATCACCTAAGAGAGTTGAATCTATGTTGAGATTCAGCGAGTCAGAAACACGTTTCTTCTAGGAGCTGCGTTGGGATATTCCCGAGTGAATGGGACCATAGGCTGTACAGAGAAATATCTGCTTCTAAAACCGAAACGGAGCTATCTAAGTGAATGGTTGTCAATGTGTGCATTCAACTGACAGAGTTAAACTCACGTGTGGATTCAGCGGTTTGCAAACCCTTTCTGTGCAGAATCCCAAAACCGGTATTTCCAGCCCAATGCCGGCATCCGTACTAAACAGCAGGAAACTTCGTCTAAAACTCAGGAGAAACGTTTCCTTGAAACTGCTCTGCTGTGCGTTCGTTCACCTAAGAGAGTTGAATCTATGTTGAGATTCAGCGAGTCAGAAACACGTTTCTTCTAGGAGCTGCGTTGGGATATTCCCGAGTGAATGGGACCATAGGCTGTACAGAGAAATATCTGCTTCTAAAACCAAAACGGAGCTATCTAACTGAATCGTTGTGAATGTGTGCATTCAACTGACAGAGTTAAACTCACGTGTGGATTCAGCGGTTTGCAAACCCTTTCTGTTCAGAATCCCAAAACCGGTATTTCCAGCCCAATGCCGGCATCCGTACTAAACAGCAGGAAACTTCGTCTAAAACTCAGGAGAAACGTTTCCTTGAAACTGCTCTGCTGTGCGTTCTTTCACCTAAGAGAGTTGAATCTATGTTGAGATTCAGCGAGTCAGAAACACGTTTATGCTAGGAGCTGCGTTGGGATATTCCCGAGTGAATGGGACCATAGGCTGTACAGAGAAATATCTGCTTCTAAAAGAAAAAGTGTGCTATCAAACTGAATGGTTGTCAATGTGTGCATTCAACTGACAGAGTTAAACTCACGTGTGGATTCAGCGGTTTGCAAACCATTTCTGTGCAGAATCCCAAAACCGGTATTTCCAGCCCAATGCCGGCATCCGTACTAAACAGCAGGAAACTTCGTCTAAAACTCAGGAGAAACGTTTCCTTGAAACTGCTCTGCTGTGCGTTCGTTCACCTAAGAGAGTTGAATCTATGTTGAGATTCAGCGAGTCAGAAACACGTTTCTTCTAGGAGCTGCGTTGGGATATTCCCGAGTGAATGGGACCATAGGCTGTACAGAGAAATATCTGCTTCTAAAACCAAAAGTGTGCTATCAAACTGAATGGTTGTCAATGTGTGCATTCAACTGACAGAGTTAAACTCACGTGTGGATTCAGCGGTTTGCAAACCCTTTCTGTGTAGAATCCCAAAACCGGTATTTCCAGCCCAATGCCGGCATCCGTATTAAACAGCAGGAAACTTCGTCTAAAACTCAGGAGAAACGTTTCCTTTAAACTGCTCTGCTGTGCGTTCGTTCACCTAAGAGAGTTGAAACTATGTTGAGATTCAGCGAGTCAGAAACACGTTTCTTCTAGGAGCTGCGTTGGGATATTCCCGAGTGAATGGGACCATAGGCTGTACAGAGAAATATCTGCTCCTACAACCAAAAGTGTGCTATCAAACTGAATGGTTGTCAATGTGTGCATTCAACTGACAGAGTTAAACTCACGTTTGGATTCAGCGGTTTGCAAACCCTTTCTGTGCAGAATCCCAAAACCGGTATTTCCAGCCCAATGCGGGCATCCGTACTAAACAGCAGGAAACTTCGTCTAAGACTCAGGAGAAACGTTTCCTTGAAACTGCTCTGCTGTGCGTTCGTTCACCTAACAGAGTTGAATCTATGTTGAGATTCAGCGAGTCAGAAACACGTTTCTTCTAGGAGCTGCGTTGGGATATTCCCGAGTGAATGGGACCATAGGCTGTACAGAGAAATATCTGCTTCTAAAACCAAAAGTGTGCTATCAAACTGAATGGTTGTCAATGTGTGCATTCAACTGACAGAGTTAAACTCACGTGTGGATTCAGCGGTTTGCAAACCCTTTCTGTGTAGAATCCCAAAACCGGTATTTCCAGCCCAATGCCGGCATCCGTACTAAACAGCAGGAAACTTCGTCTAAAACTCAGGAGAAACGTTTCCTTGAAACTGCTCTGCTGTGCGTTCTTTCACCTAAGAGAGTTGAATCTATGTTGAGATTCAGCGAGTCAGAAACACGTTTATGCTAGGAGCTGCGTTGGGATATTCCCGAGTGAATGGGACCATAGGCTGTACAGAGAAATATCTGCTTCTAAAAGCAAAAGTGTGCTATCAAACTGAATGGTTGTCAATGTGTGCATTCAACTGACAGAGTTAAACTCACGTGTGGATTCAGCGGTTTGCAAACCATTTCTGTGCAGAATCCCAAAACCGGTATTTCCAGCCCAATGCCGGCATCCGTACTAAACAGCAGGAAACTTCGTCTAAAACTCAGGAGAAACGTTTCCTTGAAACTGCTCTGCTGTGCGTTCGTTCACCTAAGAGAGTTGAATCTATGTTGAGATTCAGCGAGTCAGAAACACGTTTCTTCTAGGAGCTGCGTTGGGATATTCCCGAGTGAATGGGACCATAGGCTGTACAGAGAAATATCTGCTTCTAAAACCAAAAGTGTGCTATCAAACTGAATGGTTGTCAATGTGTGCATTCAACTGACAGAGTTAAACTCACGTGTGGATTCAGCGGTTTGCAAACCCTTTCTGTGCAGAATCCCAAAACCGGTATTTCCAGCCCAATGCCGGCATACGTACTAAACAGCAGGAAACTTCGTCTAAAACTCAGGAGAAACGTTTCCTTGAAACTGCTCTGCTGTGCGTTCTTTCACCTAAGAGAGTTGAATCTATGTTGAGATTCAGCGAGTCAGAAACACGTTTCTTCTAGGAGCTGCGTTGGGATATTCCCGAGTGAATGGGACCATAGGCTGTACAGAGAAATATCTGCTTCTAAAACCAAAACGGAGCTATCTAAGTGAATGGTTGTCAATGTGTGCATTCAACTGACAGAGTTAAACTCACGTGTGGATTCAGCGGTTTGCAAACCCTTTCTGTGCAGAATCCCAAAACCGGTATTTCCAGCCCAATGCCGGCATCCGTACTAAACAGTAGGAAACTTCGTCTAAAACTCAGGAGAAACGTTTCCTTGAAACTGCTCTGCTGTGCGTTCGTTCACCTAAGAGAGTTGAATCTATGTTGAGATTCAGCGAGTCAGAAACACGTTTCTTCTAGGAGCTGCGTTGGGATATTCCCGAGTGAATGGGACCATAGGCTGTACAGAGAAATATCTGCTCCTACAACCAAAAGGGTGGTATCTAACTGAATGGTTGTCAATGCGTGCATTCAACTGACAGAGTTAAACTCACGTTTGGATTCAGCGGTTTACAAACCCTTTCTGTGCAGGATCCCAAAACCGGTAATACCAGCTCAATGCCGGCATCCGTACTAAACAGCAGGAAACTTCGTCTAAAACTCAGGAGAAACGTTTCCTTGAAACTGCTCTGCTGTGCGTTCGTTCACCTAAGAGAGTTGAAACTATGTTGAGATTCAGCGAGTCAGAAACACGTTTATGCTAGGAGCTGCGTTGGGATATTCCCGAGTGAATGGGACCATAGGCTGTACAGAGAAATATCTGCTTCTAAAACCAAAAGTGTGCTATCAAACTGAATGGTTGTCAATGTGTGCATTCAACTGACAGAGTTAAACTCACGTGTGGATTCAGCGGTTTGCAAACCCTTTCTGTGCAGAATCCCAAAACCGGTATTTCCAGCCCAATGCCGGCATACGTACTAAACAGCAGGAAACTTCGTCTAAAACTCAGGAGAAACGTTTCCTTGAAACTGCTCTGCTGTGCGTTCGATCACCTAAGAGAGTTGAATCTATGTTGAGATTCAGCGAGTCAGAAACACGTTTCTTCTAGGAGCTGCGTTGGGATATTCCCGAGTGAATGGGACCATAGGCTGTACAGAGAAATATCTGCTTCTAAAACCGAAACGGAGCTATCTAAGTGAATGGTTGTCAATGTGTGCATTCAACTGACAGAGTTAAACTCACGTGTGGATTCAGCGGTTTGCAAACCCTTTCTGTGCAGAATCCCAAAACCGGTATTTCCAGCCCAATGCCGGCATCCGTACTAAACAGCAGGAAACTTCGTCTAAAACTCAGGAGAAACGTTTCCTTGAAACTGCTCTGCTGTGCGTTCGTTCACCTAAGAGAGTTGAATCTATGTTGAGATTCAGCGAGTCAGAAACACGTTTCTTCTAGGAGCTGCGTTGGGATATTCCCGAGTGAATGGGACCATAGGCTGTACAGAGAAATATCTGCTTCTAAAACCAAAACGGAGCTATCTAACTGAATCGTTGTGAATGTGTGCATTCAACTGACAGAGTTAAACTCACGTGTGGATTCAGCGGTTTGCAAACCCTTTCTGTTCAGAATCCCAAAACCGGTATTTCCAGCCCAATGCCGGCATCCGTACTAAACAGCAGGAAACTTCGTCTAAAACTCAGGAGAAACGTTTCCTTGAAACTGCTCTGCTGTGCGTTCGTTCACCTAAGAGAGTTGAATCTATGTTGAGATTCAGCGAGTAAGAAACACGTTTCTTCTAGGAGCTGCGTTGGGATATTCCCGAGTGAATGGGACCATAGGCTGTACAGAGAAATATCTGCTTCTAAAACCAAAACGGAGCTATCTAACTGAATCGTTGTGAATGTGTGCATTCAACTGACAGAGTTAAACTCACGTGTGGATTCAGCGGTTTGCAAACCCTTTCTGTTCAGAATCCCAAAACCGGTATTTCCAGCCCAATGCCAGCATCCGTACTAAACAGCAGGAAACTTCGTCTAAAACTCAGGAGAAACGTTTCCTTGAAACTGCTCTGCTGTGCGTTCGTTCACCTAAGAGAGTTGAATCTATGTTGAGATTCAGCGAGTCAGAAACACGTTTCTTCTAGGAGCTGCGTTGGGATATTCCCGAGTGAATGGGACCATAGGCTGTACAGAGAAATATCTGCTTCTAAAACCAAAACGGAGCTATCTAACTGAATCGTTGTGAATGTGTGCATTCAACTGACAGAGTTAAAGTCACGTGTGGATTCAGCGGTTTGCAAACCCTTTCTGTTCAGAATCCCAAAACCGGTATTTCCAGCCCAATGCCGGCATCCGTACTAAACAGCAGGAAACTTCGTCTAAAACTCAGGAGAAACGTTTCCTTGAAACTGCTCTGCTGTGCGTTCGATCACCCAAGAGAGTTGAATCTATGTTGACATTCAGCGAGTCAGAAACACGTTTTTTCTAGGAGGTGCGTTGGGATATTCCCGAGTGAATGGGGCCATAGGCTGTACAGAGAAATATCTGCTCCTACAACCAAAAGTGTGCTATCAAACTGAATGGTTGTCAATGTGTGCATTCAACTGACAGAGTTAAACTCACGTTTGGATTCAGCGGTTTGCAAACCCTTTCTGTGCAGAATCCCAAAACCGGTATTTCCAGCCCAATGCCGGCATCCGTACTAAACAGCAGGAAACTTCGTCTAAGACTCAGGAGAAACGTTTCCTTGAAACTGCTCTGCTGTGCGTTCGTTCACCTAAGAGAGTTGAATCTATGTTGAGATTCAGCGAGTCAGAAACACGTTTCTTCTAGGAGCTGCGTTGGGATATTCCCGAGTGAATGGGACCATAGGCTGTACAGAGAAATATCTGCTTCTAAAACCAAAAGTGTGCTATCAAACTGAATGGTTGTCAATGTGTGCATTCAACTGACAGAGTTAAACTCACGTGTGGATTCAGCGGTTTGCAAACCCTTTCTGTGTAGAATCCCAAAACCGGTATTTCCAGCCCAATGCCGGCATCCGTACTAAACAGCAGGAAACTTCGTCTAAAACTCAGGAGAAACGTTTCCTTTAAACTGCTCTGCTGTGCGTTCGTTCACCTAAGAGATTTGAAACTCTGTTGAGATTCAGCGAGTCAGAAACACGTTTCTTCTAGGAGCTGCGTTGGGATATTCCCGAGTGAATGGGACCATAGGCTGTACAGAGAAATATCTGCTTCTAAAACCAAAACGGAGCTATCTAACTGAATGGTTGTCAATGTGTGCATTTAACTGACAGAGTTAAACTCACGTGTGGATTCAGCGGTTTGCAAAACCTTTCTGTGCAGAATCCCAAAACCGGTATTTCCAGCCCAATGCCGGCATCCGTACTAAACAGCAGGAAACTTCGTCTAAAACTCAGGAGAAACGTTTCCTTGAAACTGCTCTGCTGTGCGTTCGATCACCTAAGAGAGATGAATCTATGTTGAGATTCAGCGAGTCAGAAACACGTTTCTTCTAGGAGCTGCGTTGGGATATTCCCGAGTGAATGGGACCATAGGCTGTACAGAGAAATATCTGCTTCTAAAACCAAAACGGAGCCATCTAAGTGAATGGTTGTCAATGTGTGCATTCAACTGACAGAGTAAAACTCACGTGTGGATTCAGCGGTTTGCAAACCATTTCTGTGCAGAATCCCAAAACCGGTATGTCCAGCCCAATGCCGTCATCCGTACTAAACAGTAGGAAACTTCGTCTAAAACTCAGGAGAAACGTTTCCTTGAAACTGCTCTGCTGTGCGTTCGTTCACCTAAGAGAGTTGAATCTATGTTGAGATTCAGCGAGTCAGAAACACGTTTCTTCTAGGAGCTGCGTTGGGATATTCCCGAGTGAATGGGACCATAGGCTGTACAGAGAAATATCTGCTTCTAAAACCAAAACGGAGCTATCTAACTGAATGGTTCTCAATGTGTGCATTCAACTGACAGAGTTAAACTCACGTGTGGATTCAGCGGTTTGCAAACCCTTTCTGTGCAGAATCCCAAAACCGGTATTTCCAGCCCAATGCCGGCATACGTACTAAACAGCAGTCAACTTCGTCTAAGACTGAGGAGAAACGTTTCCTTGAAACTGCTCTGCTGTGCGTTCGTTCACCTAAGAGAGTTGAATCTATGTTGAGATTCAGCGAGTCAGAAACACGTTTCTTCTAGGAGGTGCGTTGGGATATTCCCGAGTGAATGGGACCATAGGCTGTACAGAGATATATCTGCTTCTGAAACCAAAAGCGTGCTATCAAACTGAATGGTTGTCAATGTGTGCATTCAACTGACAGAGTTAAACTCACGTGTGGATTCAGCGGTTTGTAAACCTTTCTGTGCAGAATCCCAAAACCGGTATTTCCAGCCCAATGCCGGCATCCATACTAAACAACAGGAAACTTCGTCTAAATCTCAGGAGAAACGTTTCCTTGAAACTGCTCTGCTGTGCGTTCGTTCACCTAAGAGAGTTGAAACTATGTTGAGATTCAGCGAGTCAGAAACACGTTTATGCTAGGAGCTGCGTTGGGATATTCCCGAGTGAATGGGACCATAGGCTGTACAGAGAAATATCTGCTTCTAACACCAAAACGGAGCTATCTAACTGAATGGTTGTCAATGTGTGCATTCAACTGACAGAGTTAAACTCACGTGTGGATTCAGCGGTTTGCAAACCCTTTCTGTGCAGAATCCCAAAACCGGTATTTCCAGCCCAATGCCGGCATACGTACTAAACAGCAGGAAACTTCGTCTAAGACTCAGGAGAAACGTTTCCTTGAAACTGCTCTGCTGTGCGTTCGTTCACCTAAGAGAGTTGAATCTATGTTGAGATTCAGCGAGTCAGAAACACGTTTCTTCTAGGAGCTGCGTTGTGATATTCCCGAGTGAATGGGACCATAGGCTGTACAGAGAAATATCTGCTTCTAAAACCAAAAGTGTGCTATCAAACTGAATGGTTGTCAATGTGTGCATTCAACTGACAGAGTTAAACTCACGCGTGGATTCAGCGGTTTGCAAACCCTTTCTGTGTAGAATCCCAAAACCGGTATTTCCAGCCCAATGCCGGCATCCGTACTAAACAGCAGGAAACTTCGTCTAAAACTCAGGAGAAACGTTTCCTTTAAACTGCTCTGCTGTGCGTTCGTTCACCTAAGAGAGTTGAAACTATGTTGAGATTCAGCGAGTCAGAAACACGTTTATGCTAGGAGCTGCGTTGGGATATTCCCGAGTGAATGGGACCATAGGCTGTACAGAGAAATATCTGCTTCTAAAAGCAAAAGTGTGCTATCAAACTGAATGGTTGTCAATGTGTGCATTCAACTGACAGAGTTAAACTCACGTGTGGATTCAGCGGTTTGCAAACCCTTTCTGTGCAGAATCCCAAAACCGGTATTTCCAGCCCAATGCCGGCATACGTACTAAAGAGCAGGAAACTTCGTCTAAGACTCAGGAGAAACGTTTCCTTGAAACTGCTCTGCTGTGCGTTCGTTCACCTAAGAGAGTTGAATCTATGTTGAGATTCAGCGAGTCAGAAACACGTTTCTTCTAGGAGCTGCGTTGGGATATTCCCGAGTGAATGGGACCATAGGCTGTACAGAGAAATATCTGCTTCTAAAAGCAAAAGTGTGCTATCAAACTGAATGGTTGTCAATGTGTGCATTCAACTGACAGAGTTAAACTCACGTGTGGATTCAGCGGTTTGCAAACCATTTCTGTGCAGAATCCCAAAACCGGTATTTCCAGCCCAATGCCGGCATCCGTACTAAACAGCAGGAAACTTCGTCTAAAACTCAGGAGAAACGTTTCCTTGAAACTGCTCTGCTGTGCGTTCGTTCACCTAAGAGAGTTGAATCTATGTTGAGATTCAGCGAGTCAGAAACACGTTTCTTCTAGGAGCTGCGTTGGGATATTCCCGAGTGAATGGGACCATAGGCTGTACAGAGAAATATCTGCTTCTAAAACCAAAAGTGTGCTATCAAACTGAATGGTTGTCAATGTGTGCATTCAACTGACAGAGTTAAACTCACGTGTGGATTCAGCGGTTTGCAAACCCTTTCTGTGCAGAATCCCAAAACCGGTATTTCCAGCCCAATGCCGGCATCCGTACTAAACAGCAGGAAACTTCGTCTAAAACTCAGGAGAAACGTTTCCTTGAAACTGCTCTGCTGTGCGTTCGATCACCTAAGAGAGTTGAATCTATGTTGAGATTCAGCGAGTCAGAAACACGTTTTTTCTAGGAGGTGCGTTGGGATATTCCCGAGTGAATTGGACCATAGGCTGTACAAAGAAATATCTGCTCCTACAAGCAAAAGGGTGGTATCTAACTGAATGGTTGTCAATGTGTGCATTCAACTGACAGAGTTAAACTCACGTTTGGATTCAGCGGTTTACAAACCCTTTCTGTGCAGGATCCCAAAACCGGTAATACCAGCTCAATGCCGGAATCCGTACTAAACAGCAGGAAACTTCGTCTAAAACTCAGGAGAAACGTTTCCTTGAAACTGCTCTGCTGTGCGTTCGTTCACCTAAGAGAGTTGAAACTCTGTTGAGATTCAGCGAGTCAGAAACACGTTTCTTCTAGGAGCTGCGTTGGGATATTCCCGAGTGAATGGGACCATAGGCTGTACAGAGAAATATCTGCTTCTAAAACCAAAACGGAGCTATCTAACTGAATGGTTGTCAATGTGTGCATTTAACTGACAGAGTTAAACTCACGTGTGGATTCAGCGGTTTGCAAACCCTTTCTGTGCAGAATCCCAAAACCGGTATTTCCAGCCCAATGCCGGCATCCGTACTAAACAGCAGGAAACTTCGTCTAAAACTCAGGAGAAACGTTTCCTTGAAACTGCTCTGCTGTGCGTTCGATCACCTAAGAGAGTTGAATCTATGTTGAGATTCAGCGAGTCAGAAACACGTTTCTTCTAGGAGCTGCGTTGGGATATTCCCGAGTGAATGGGACCATAGGCTGTACAGAGAAATATCTGCTCCTACAACCAAAAGGGTGGTATCTAACTGAATGGTTGTCAATGTGTGCATTCAACTGACAGAGTTAAACTCACGTTTGGATTCAGCGGTTTACAAACCCTTTCTGTGCAGGATCCCAAAACCGGTAATACCAGCTCAATGCCGGCATCCGTACTAAACAGCAGGAAACTTCGTCTAAAACTCAGGAGAAACGTTTCCTTGAAACTGCTCTGCTGTGCGTTCGTTCACCTAAGAGAGTTGAAACTATGTTGAGATTCAGCGAGTCAGAAACACGTTTATGCTAGGAGCTGCGTTGGGATATTCCCGAGTGAATGGGACCATAGGCTGTACAGAGAAATATCTGCTTCTAACACCAAAACGGAGCTATCTAACTGAATGGTTGTCAATGTGTGCATTTAACTGACAGAGTTAAACTCACGTGTGGATTCAGCGGTTTGCAAACCCTTTCTGTGCAGAATCCCAAAACCGGTATTTCCAGCCCAATGCCGGCATCCGTACTAAACAGCAGGAAACTTCGTCTAAAACTCAGGAGAAACGTTTCCTTGAAACTGCTCTACTGTGCGTTCGATCACCTAAGAGAGTTGAATCTATGTTGAGATTCAGCGAGTCAGAAACACGTTTCTTCTAGGAGCTGCGTTGGGATATTCCCGAGTGAATGGGACCATAGGCTGTACAGAGAAATATCTGCTTCTAAAACCAAAACGGAGCTATCTAAGTTAATGGTTGTCAATGTGTGCATTCAACTGACAGAGTTAAACTCACGTGTGGATTCAGCGGTTTGCAAACCATTTCTGTGCAGAATCCCAAAACCGGTATGTCCAGCCCAATGCCGGCATCCGTACTAAACAGTAGGAAACTTCGTCTAAAACTCAGGAGAAACGTTTCCTTGAAACTGCTCTGCTGTGCGTTCGTTCACCTAAGAGAGTGGAATCTATGTTGAGATTCAGCGAGTCAGAAACACGTTTCTTCTAGGAGCTGCGTTGGGATATTCCCGAGTGAATGGGACCATAGGCTGTACAGAGAAATATCTGCTTCTAAAACCAAAACGGAGCTATCTAACTGAATGGTTGTCAATGTGTGCATTCAACTGACAGAGTTAAACTCACGTGTGGATTCAGCGGTTTGCAAACCCTTTCTGTGCAGAATCCCAAAACCGGTATTTCCAGCCCAATGCCGGCATACGTACTAAACAGCAGGAAACTTCGTCTAAGACTCAGGAGAAACGTTTCCTTGAAACTGCTCTGCTGTGCGTTCGTTCACCTAAGAGAGTTGAATCTATGTTGAGATTCAGCGAGTCAGAAACACGTTTCTTCTTGGAGCTGCGTTGGGATATTCCCGAGTGAATGGGACCATAGGCTGTACAGAGAAATATCTGCTTCTAAAACCAAAAGTGTGCTATCAAACTGAATGGTTGTCAATGTGTGCATTCAACTGACAGAGTTAAACTCACGTGTGGATTCAGCGGTTTGCAAACCCTTTCTGTGTAGAATCCCAAAACCGGTATTTCCAGCCCAATGCCGGCATCCGTACTAAACAGCAGGAAACTTCGTCTAAAACTCAGGAGAAACGTTTCCTTTAAACTGCTCTGCTGTGCGTTCGTTCACCTAAGAGAGTTGAAACTATGTTGAGATTCAGCGAGTCAGAAACACGTTTCTTCTAGGAGCTGCGTTGGGATATTCCCGAGTGAATGGGACCATAGGCTGTACTGAGAAATATCTGCTCCTACAACCAAAAGTGTGCTATCAAACTGAATGGTTGTCAATGTGTGCATTCAACTGACAGAGTTAAACTCACGTTTGGATTCAGCGGTTTGCAAACCCTTTCTGTGCAGAATCCCAAAACCGGTATTTCCAGCCCAATGCCGGCATCCGTACTAAACAGCAGGAAACTTCGTCTAAGACTCAGGAGAAACGTTTCCTTGAAACTGCTCTGCTGTGCGTTCGTTCACCTAACAGAGTTGAATCTATGTTGAGATTCAGCGAGTCAGAAACACGTTTCTTCTAGGAGCTGCGTTGGGATATTCCCGAGTGAATGGGACCATAGGCTGTACAGAGAAATATCTGCTTCTAAAACCAAAAGTGTGCTATCAAACTGAATGGTTGTCAATGTGTGCATTCAACTGACAGAGTTAAACTCACGTGTGGATTCAGCGGTTTGCAAACCCTTTCTGTGTAGAATCCCAAAACCGGTATTTCCAGCCCAATGCCGGCATCCGTACTAAACAGCAGGAAACTTCGTCTAAAACTCAGGAGAAACGTTTCCTTTAAACTGCTCTGCTGTGCGTTCTTTCACCTAAGAGAGTTGAATCTATGTTGAGATTCAGCGAGTCAGAAACACGTTTATGCTAGGAGCTGCGTTGGGATATTCCCGAGTGAATGGGACCATAGGCTGTACAGAGAAATATCTGCTTCTAAAAGCAAAAGTGTGCTATCAAACTGAATGGTTGTCAATGTGTGCATTCAACTGACAGAGTTAAACTCACGTGTGGATTCAGCGGTTTGCAAACCCTTTCTGTGCAGAATCCCAAAACCGGTATTTCCAGCCCAATGCCGGCATACGTACTAAACAGCAGGAAACTTCGTCTAAAACTCAGGAGAAACGTTTCCTTGAAACTGCTCTGCTGTGCGTTCTTTCACCTAAGAGAGTTGAATCTATGTTGAGATTCAGCGAGTCAGAAACACGTTTCTTCTAGGAGCTGCGTTGGGATATTCCCGAGTGAATGGGACCATAGGCTGTACAGAGAAATATCTGCTTCTAAAACCAAAACGGAGCTATCTAAGTGAATGGTTGTCAATGTGTGCATTCAACTGACAGAGTTAAACTCACGTGTGGATTCAGCGGTTTGCAAACCCTTTCTGTGCAGAATCCCAAAACCGGTATTTCCAGCCCAATGCCGGCATCCGTACTAAACAGTAGGAAACTTCGTCTAAAACTCAGGAGAAACGTTTCCTTGAAACTGCTCTGCTGTGCGTTCGTTCACCTAAGAGAGTTGAATCTATGTTGAGATTCAGCGAGTCAGAAACACGTTTCTTCTAGGAGCTGCGTTGGGATATTCCCGAGTGAATGGGACCATAGGCTGTACAGAGAAATATCTGCTTCTAAAACCGAAACGGAGCTATCTAAGTGAATGGTTGTCAATGTGTGCATTCAACTGACAGAGTTAAACTCACGTGTGGATTCAGCGGTTTGCAAACCCTTTCTGTGCAGAATCCCAAAACCGGTATTTCCAGCCCAATGCCGGCATCCGTACTAAACAGCAGGAAACTTCGTCTAAAACTCAGGAGAAACGTTTCCTTGAAACTGCTCTGCTGTGCGTTCGTTCACCTAAGAGAGTTGAATCTATGTTGAGATTCAGCGAGTCAGAAACACGTTTCTTCTAGGAGCTGCGTTGGGATATTCCCGAGTGAATGGGACCATAGGCTGTACAGAGAAATATCTGCTTCTAAAACCAAAACGGAGCTATCTAACTGAATCGTTGTGAATGTGTGCATTCAACTGACAGAGTTAAACTCACGTGTGGATTCAGCGGTTTGCAAACCCTTTCTGTTCAGAATCCCAAAACCGGTATTTCCAGCCCAATGCCGGCATCCGTACTAAACAGCAGGAAACTTCGTCTAAAACTCAGGAGAAACGTTTCCTTGAAACTGCTCTGCTGTGCGTTCGTTCACCTAAGAGAGTTGAATCTATGTTGAGATTCAGCGAGTAAGAAACACGTTTCTTCTAGGAGCTGCGTTGGGATATTCCCGAGTGAATGGGACCATAGGCTGTACAGAGAAATATCTGCTTCTAAAACCAAAACGGAGCTATCTAACTGAATCGTTGTGAATGTGTGCATTCAACTGACAGAGTTAAACTCACGTGTGGATTCAGCGGTTTGCAAACCCTTTCTGTTCAGAATCCCAAAACCGGTATTTCCAGCCCAATGCCGGCATCCGTACTAAACAGCAGGAAACTTCGTCTAAAACTCAGGAGAAACGTTTCCTTGAAACTGCTCTGCTGTGCGTTCGATCACCTAAGAGAGTTGAATCTATGTTGAGATTCAGCGAGTCAGAAACACGTTTCTTCTAGGAGCTGCGTTGCGATATTCCCGAGTGAATGGGACCATAGGCTGTACAGAGAAATATCTGCTTCTAAAACCAAAACGGAGCTATCTAACTGAATCGTTGTGAATGTGTGCATTCAACTGACAGAGTTAAAGTCACGTGTGGATTCAGCGGTTTGCAAACCCTTTCTGTTCAGAATCCCAAAACCGGTATTTCCAGCCCAATGCCGGCATCCGTACTAAACAGCAGGAAACTTCGTCTAAAACTCAGGAGAAACGTTTCCTTGAAACTGCTCTGCTGTGCGTTCGATCACCTAAGAGAGTTGAATCTATGTTGAGATTCAGCGAGTCAGAAACACGTTTTTTCTAGGAGGTGCGTTGGGATATTCCCGAGTGAATGGGACCATAGGCTGTACAGAGAAATATCTGCTCCTACAACCAAAAGGGTGGTATCTAACTGAATGGTTGTCAATGTGTGCATTCAACTGACAGAGTTAAACTCACGTTTGAATTCAGCGGTTTACAAACCCTTTCTGTGCAGGATCCCAAAACCGGTAATACCAGCTCAATGCCGGCATCCGTACTAAACAGCAGGAAACTTCGTCTAAAACTCAGGAGAAACGTTTCCTTGAAACTGCTCTGCTGTGCGTTCGTTCACCTAAGAGAGTTGAAACTATGTTGAGATTCAGCGAGTCAGAAACACGTTTATGCTAGGAGCTGCGTTGGGATATTCCCGAGTGAATGGGACCATAGGCTGTACAGAGAAATATCTGCTTCTAACACCAAAACGGAGCTATCTAACTGAATGGTTGTCAATGTGTGCATTTAACTGACAGAGTTAAACTCACGTGTGGATTCAGCGGTTTGCAAACCCTTTCTGTGCAGAATCCCAAAACCGGTATTTCCAGCCCAATGCCGGCATCCGTACTAAACAGCAGGAAACTTCGTCTAAAACTCAGGAGAAACGTTTCCTTGAAACTGCTCTACTGTGCGTTCGATCACCTAAGAGAATTGAATCTATGTTGAGATTCAGCGAGTCAGAAACACGTTTCTTCTAGGAGCTGCGTTGGGATATTCCCGAGTGAATGGGACCATAGGCTGTACAGAGAAATATCTGCTTCTAAAACCAAAACGGAGCTATCTAAGTGAATGGTTGTCAATGTGTGCATTCAACTGACAGAGTTAAACTCACGTGTGGATTCAGCGGTTTGCAAACCATTTCTGTGCAGAATCCCAAAACCGGTATTTCCAGCCCAATGCCGGCATCCGTACTAAACAGTAGGAAACTTCGTCTAAAACTCAGGAGAAACGTTTCCTTGAAACTGCTCTGCTGTGCGTTCGTTCACCTAAGAGAGTGGAATCTATGTTGAGATTCAGCGAGTCAGAAACACGTTTCTTCTAGGAGCTGCGTTGGGATATTCCCGAGTGAATGGGACCATAGGCTGTACAGAGAAATATCTGCTTCTAAAACCAAAACGGAGCTATCTAACTGAATGGTTGTCAATGTGTGCATTCAACTGACAGAGTTAAACTCACGTGTGGATTCAGCGGTTTGCAAACCCTTTCTGTGCAGAATCCCAAAACCGGTATTTCCAGCCCAATGCCGGCATACGTACTAAACAGCAGGAAACTTCGTCTAAGACTCAGGAGAAACGTTTCCTTGAAACTGCTCTGCTGTGCGTTCGTTCACCTAAGAGAGTTGAATCTATGTTGAGATTCAGCGAGTCAGAAACACGTTTCTTCTAGGAGCTGCGTTGGGATATTCCCGAGTGAATGGGACCATAGGCTGTACAGAGAAATATCTGCTTCTAAAACCACAAGTGTGCTATCAAACTGAATGGTTGTCAATGTGTGCATTCAACTGACAGAGTTAAACTCACGTGTGGATTCAGCGGTTTGCAAACCCTTTCTGTGTAGAATCCCAAAACCGGTATTTCCAGCCCAATGCCGGCATCCGTACTAAACAGCAGGAAACTTCGTCTAAAACTCAGGAGAAACGTTTCCTTTAAACTGCTCTGCTGTGCGTTCGTTCACCTAAGAGAGTTGAAACTATGTTGAGATTCAGCGAGTCAGAAACACGTTTATGCTAGGAGCTGCGTTGGGATATTCCCGAGTGAATGGGACCATAGGCTGTACAGAGAAATATCTGCTCCTACAACCAAAAGTGTGCTATCAAACTGAATGGTTGTCAATGTGTGCATTCAACTGACAGAGTTAAACTCACGTTTGGATTCAGCGGTTTGCAAACCCTTTCTGTGCAGAATCCCAAAACCGGTGTTTCCAGCCCAATGCCGGCATCCGTACTAAACAGCAGGAAACTTCGTCTAAGACTCAGGAGAAACGTTTCCTTGAAACTGCTCTGCTGTGCGTTCGTTCACCTAAGAGAGTTGAATCTATGTTGAGATTCAGCGAGTCAGAAACACGTTTCTTCTAGGAGCTGCGTTGGGATATTCCCGAGTGAATGGGACCATAGGCTGTACAGAGAAATATCTGCTTCTAAAACCAAAAGTGTGCTATCAAACTGAATGGTTGTCAATGTGTGCATTCAACTGACAGAGTTAAACTCACGTGTGGATTCAGCGGTTTGCAAACCCTTTCTGTGTAGAATCCCAAAACCGGTATTTCCAGCCCAATGCCGGCATCCGTACTAAACAGCAGGAAACTTCGTCTAAAACTCAGGAGAAACGTTTCCTTTAAACTGCTCTGCTGTGCGTTCGTTCACCTAAGAGATTTGAAACTCTGTTGAGATTCAGCGAGTCAGAAACACGTTTCTTCTAGGAGCTGCGTTGGGATATTCCCGAGTGAATGGGACCATAGGCTGTACAGAGAAATATCTGCTTCTAAAACCAAAACGGAGCTATCTAACTGAATGGTTGTCAATGTGTGCATTTAACTGACAGAGTTAAACTCACGTGTGGATTCAGCGGTTTGCAAAACCTTTCTGTGCAGAATCCCAAAACCGGTATTTCCAGCCCAATGCCGGCATCCGTACTAAACAGCAGGAAACTTCGTCTAAAACTCAGGAGAAACGTTTCCTTGAAACTGCTCTGCTGTGCGTTCGATCACCTAAGAGAGATGAATCTATGTTGAGATTCAGCGAGTCAGAAACACGTTTCTTCTAGGAGCTGCGTTGGGATATTCCCGAGTGAATGGGACCATAGGCTGTACAGAGAAATATCTGCTTCTAAAACCAAAACGGAGCCATCTAAGTGAATGGTTGTCAATGTGTGCATTCAACTGACAGAGTAAAACTCACGTGTGGATTCAGCGGTTTGCAAACCATTTCTGTGCAGAATCCCAAAACCGGTATGTCCAGCCCAATGCCGGCATCCGTACTAAACAGTAGGAAACTTCGTCTAAAACTCAGGAGAAACGTTTCCTTGAAACTGCTCTGCTGTGCGTTCGTTCACCTAAGAGAGTTGAATCTATGTTGAGATTCAGCGAGTCAGAAACACGTTTCTTCTAGGAGCTGCGTTGGGATATTCCCGAGTGAATGGGACCATAGGCTGTACAGAGAAATATCTGCTTCTAAAACCAAAACGGAGCTATCTAAGTGAATGGTTGTCAATGTGTGCATTCAACTGACAGAGTTAAACTCACGTGTGGATTCAGCGGTTTGCAAACCCTTTCTGTGCAGAATCCCAAAACCGGTATTTCCAGCCCAATGCCGGCATCCGTACTAAACAGTAGGAAACTTCGTCTAAAACTCAGGAGAAACGTTTCCTTGAAACTGCTCTGCTGTGCGTTCGTTCACCTAAGAGAGTTGAATCTATGTTGAGATTCAGCGAGTCAGAAACACGTTTCTTCTAGGAGCTGCGTTGGGATATTCCCGAGTGAATGGGACCATAGGCTGTACAGAGAAATATCTGCTCCTACAACCAAAAGGGTGGTATCTAACTGAATGGTTGTCAATGTGTGCATTCAACTGACAGAGTTAAACTCACGTTTGGATTCAGCGGTTTACAAACCCTTTCTGTGCAGGATCCCAAAACCGGTAATACCAGCTCAATGCCAGCATCCGTACTAAACAGCAGGAAACTTCGTCTAAAACTCAGGAGAAACGTTTCCTTGAAACTGCTCTGCTGTGCGTTCGTTCACCTAAGAGAGTTGAAACTATGTTGAGATTCAGCGAGTCAGAAACACGTTTATGCTAGGAGCTGCGTTGGGATATTCCCGAGTGAATGGGACCATAGGCTGTACAGAGAAATATCTGCTTCTAAAACCAAAAGTGTGCTATCAAACTGAATGGTTGTCAATGTGTGCATTCAACTGACAGAGTTAAACTCACGTGTGGATTCAGCGGTTTGCAAACCCTTTCTGTGCAGAATCCCAAAACCGGTATTTCCAGCCCAATGCCGGCATACGTACTAAACAGCAGGAAACTTCGTCTAAAACTCAGGAGAAACGTTTCCTTGAAACTGCTCTGCTGTGCGTTCGATCACCTAAGAGAGTTGAATCTATGTTGAGATTCAGCGAGTCAGAAACACGTTTCTTCTAGGAGCTGCGTTGGGATATTCCCGAGTGAATGGGACCATAGGCTGTACAGAGAGATATCTGCTTCTAAAACCGAAACGGAGCTATCTAAGTGAATGGTTGTCAATGTGTGCATTCAACTGACAGAGTTAAACTCACGTGTGGATTCAGCGGTTTGCAAACCCTTTCTGTGCAGAATCCCAAAACCGGTATTTCCAGCCCAATGCCGGCATCCGTACTAAACAGCAGGAAACTTCGTCTAAAACTCAGGAGAAACGTTTCCTTGAAACTGCTCTGCTGTGCGTTCGTTCACCTAAGAGAGTTGAATCTATGTTGAGATTCAGCGAGTCAGAAACACGTTTCTTCTAGGAGCTGCGTTGGGATATTCCCGAGTGAATGGGACCATAGGCTGTACAGAGAAATATCTGCTTCTAAAACCAAAACGGAGCTATCTAACTGAATCGTTGTGAATGTGTGCATTCAACTGACAGAGTTAAACTCACGTGTGGATTCAGCGGTTTGCAAACCCTTTCTGTTCAGAATCCCAAAACCGGTATTTCCAGCCCAATGCCGGCATCCGTACTAAACAGCAGGAAACTTCGTCTAAAACTCAGGAGAAACGTTTCCTTGAAACTGCTCTGCTGTGCGTTCGTTCACCTAAGAGAGTTGAATCTATGTTGAGATTCAGCGAGTCAGAAACACGTTTCTTCTAGGAGCTGCGTTGGGATATTCCCGAGTGAATGGGACCATAGGCTGTACAGAGAAATATCTGCTTCTAAAACCAAAACGGAGCTATCTAACTGAATCGTTGTGAATGTGTGCATTCAACTGACAGAGTTAAACTCACGTGTGGATTCAGCGGTTTGCAAACCCTTTCCGTTCAGAATCCCAAAACCGGTATTTCCAGCCCAATGCCGGCATCCGTACTAAACAGCAGGAAACTTCGTCTAAAACTCAGGAGAAACGTTTCCTTGAAACTGCTCTGCTGTGCGTTCGATCACCTAAGAGAGTTGAATCTATGTTGAGATTCAGCGAGTCAGAAACACGTTTCTTCTAGGAGCTGCGTTGGGATATTCCCGAGTGAATGGGACCATAGGCTGTACAGAGAAATATCTGCTTCTAAAACCAAAACGGAGCTATCTAACTGAATCGTTGTGAATGTGTGCATTCAACTGACAGAGTTAAAGTCACGTGTGGATTCAGCGGTTTGCAAACCCTTTCTGTTCAGAATCCCAAAACCGGTATTTCCAGCCCAATGCCGGCATCCGTACTAAACAGCAGGAAACTTCGTCTAAAACTCAGGAGAAACGTTTCCTTGAAACTGCTCTGCTGTGCGTTCGATCACCTAAGAGAGTTGAATCTATGTTGAGATTCAGCGAGTCAGAAACACGTTTTTTCTAGGAGGTGCGTTGGGATATTCCCGAGTGAATGGGACCATAGGCTGTACAGAGAAATATCTGCTCCTACAACCAAAAGGGTGGTATCTAACTGAATGGTTGTCAATGTGTGCATTCAACTGACAGAGTTAAACTCACGTTTGAATTCAGCGGTTTACAAACCCTTTCTGTGCAGGATCCCAAAACCGGTAATACCAGCTCAATGCCGGCATCCGTACTAAACAGCAGGAAACTTCGTCTAAAACTCAGGAGAAACGTTTCCTTGAAACTGCTCTGCTGTGCGTTCGTTCACCTAAGAGAGTTGAAACTATGTTGAGATTCAGCGAGTCAGAAACACGTTTATGCTAGGAGCTGCGTTGGGATATTCCCGAGTGAATGGGACCATAGGCTGTACAGAGAAATATCTGCTTCTAACACCAAAACGGAGCTATCTAACTGAATGGTTGTCAATGTGTGCATTTAACTGACAGAGTTAAACTCACGTGTGGATTCAGCGGTTTGCAAACCCTTTCTGTGCAGAATCCCAAAACCGGTATTTCCAGCCCAATGCCGGCATCCGTACTAAACAGCAGGAAACTTCGTCTAAAACTCAGGAGAAACGTTTCCTTGAAACTGCTCTACTGTGCGTTCGATCACCTAAGAGAATTGAATCTATGTTGAGATTCAGCGAGTCAGAAACACGTTTCTTCTAGGAGCTGCGTTGGGATATTCCCGAGTGAATGGGACCATAGGCTGTACAGAGAAATATCTGCTTCTAAAACCAAAACGGAGCTATCTAAGTGAATGGTTGTCAATGTGTGCATTCAACTGACAGAGTTAAACTCACGTGTGGATTCAGCGGTTTGCAAACCATTTCTGTGCAGAATCCCAAAACCGGTATTTCCAACCCAATGCCGGCATCCGTACTAAACAGTAGGAAACTTCGTCTAAAACTCAGGAGAAACGTTTCCTTGAAACTGCTCTGCTGTGCGTTCGTTCACCTAAGAGAGTGGAATCTATGTTGAGATTCAGCGAGTCAGAAACACGTTTCTTCTAGGAGCTGCGTTGGGATATTCCCGAGTGAATGGGACCATAGGCTGTACAGAGAAATATCTGCTTCTAAAACCAAAACGGAGCTATCTAACTGAATGGTTGTCAATGTGTGCATTCAACTGACAGAGTTAAACTCACGTGTGGATTCAGCGGTTTGCAAACCCTTTCTGTGCAGAATCCCAAAACCGGTATTTCCAGCCCAATGCCGGCATCCGTACTAAACAGCAGGAAACTTCGTCTAAGACTCAGGAGAAACGTTTCCTTGAAACTGCTCTGCTGTGCGTTCGTTCACCTAAGAGAGTTGAATCTATGTTGAGATTCAGCGAGTCAGAAACACGTTTCTTCTAGGAGCTGCGTTGGGATATTCCCGAGTGAATGGGACCATAGGCTGTACAGAGAAATATCTGCTTCTAAAACCAAAAGTGTGCTATCAAACTGAATGGTTGTCAATGTGTGCATTCAACTGACAGAGTTAAACTCACGTGTGGATTCAGCGGTTTGCAAACCCTTTCTGTGTAGAATCCCAAAACCGGTATTTCCAGCCCAATGCCGGCATCCGTACTAAACAGCAGGAAACTTCGTCTAAAACTCAGGAGAAACGTTTCCTTTAAACTGCTCTGCTGTGCGTTCGTTCACCTAAGAGAGTTGAAACTATGTTGAGATTCAGCGAGTCAGAAACACGTTTATGCTAGGAGCTGCGTTGGGATATTCCCGAGTGAATGGGACCATAGGCTGTACAGAGAAATATCTGCTCCTACAACCAAAAGTGTGCTATCAAACTGAATGGTTGTCAATGTGTGCATTCAACTGACAGAGTTAAACTCACGTTTGGATTCAGCGGTTTGCAAACCCTTTCTGTGCAGAATCCCAAAACCGGTATTTCCAGCCCAATGCCGGCATCCGTAATAAACAGCAGGAAACTTCGTCTAAGACTCAGGAGAAACGTTTCCTTGAAACTGCTCTGCTGTGCGTTCGTTCACCTAAGAGAGTTGAATCTATGTTGAGATTCAGCGAGTCAGAAACACGTTTCTTCTAGGAGCTGCGTTGGGATATTCCCGAGTGAATGGGACCATAGGCTGTACAGAGAAATATCTGCTTCTAAAACCAAAAGTGTGCTATCAAACTGAATGGTTGTCAATGTGTGCATTTAACTGACAGAGTTAAACTCACGTGTGGATTCAGCGGTTTGCAAACCCTTTCTGTGTAGAATCCCAAAACCGGTATTTCCAGCCCAATGCCGGCATCCGTACTAAACAGCAGGAAACTTCGTCTAAAACTCAGGAGAAACGTTTCCTTTAAACTGCTCTGCTGTGCGTTCGTTCACCTAAGAGATTTGAAACTCTGTTGAGATTCAGCGAGTCAGAAACACGTTTCTTCTAGGAGCTGCGTTGGGATATTCCCGAGTGAATGGGACCATAGGCTGTACAGAGAAATATCTGCTTCTAAAACCAAAACGGAGCTATCTAACTGAATGGTTGTCAATGTGTGCATTTAACTGACAGAGTTAAACTCACGTGTGGATTCAGCGGTTTGCAAAACCTTTCTGTGCAGAATCCCAAAACCGGTATTTCCAGCCCAATGCCGGCATCCGTACTAAACAGCAGGAAACTTCGTCTAAAACTCAGGAGAAACGTTTCCTTGAAACTGCTCTGCTGTGCGTTCGATCACCTAAGAGAGATGAATCTATGTTGAGATTCAGCGAGTCAGAAACACGTTTCTTCTAGGAGCTGCGTTGGGATATTCCCGAGTGAATGGGACCATAGGCTGTACAGAGAAATATCTGCTTCTAAAACCAAAACGGAGCCATCTAAGTGAATGGTTGTCAATGTGTGCATTCAACTGACAGAGTAAAACTCACGTGTGGATTCAGCGGTTTGCAAACCATTTCTGTGCAGAATCCCAAAACCGGTATGTCCAGCCCAATGCCGGCATCCGTACTAAACAGTAGGAAACTTCGTCTAAAACTCAGGAGAAACGTTTCCTTGAAACTGCTCTGCTGTGCGTTCGTTCACCTAAGAGAGTTGAATCTATGTTGAGATTCAGCGAGTCAGAAACACGTTTCTTCTAGGAGCTGCGTTGGGATATTCCCGAGTGAATGGGACCATAGGCTGTACAGAGAAATATCTGCTTCTAAAACCAAAACGGAGCTATCTAACTGAATGGTTCTCAATGTGTGCGTTCAACTGACAGAGTTAAACTCACGTGTGGATTCAGCGGTTTGCAAACCCTTTCTGTGCAGAATCCCAAAACCGGTATTTCCAGCCCAATGCCGGCATACGTACTAAACAGCAGTCAACTTCGTCTAAGACTGAGGAGAAACGTTTCCTTGAAACTGCTCTGCTGTGCGTTCGTTCACCTAAGAGAGTTGAATCTATGTTGAGATTCAGCGAGTCAGAAACACGTTTCTTCTAGGAGCTGCGTTGGGATATTCCCGAGTGAATGGGACCATAGGCTGTACAGAGATATATCTGCTTCTGAAACCAAAAGCGTGCTATCAAACTGAATGGTTGTCAATGTGTGCATTCAACTGACAGAGTTAAACTCACGTGTGGATTCAGCGGTTTGTAAACCTTTCTGTGCAGAATCCCAAAACCGGTATTTCCAGCCCAATGCCGGCATCCATACTAAACAACAGGAAACTTCGTCTAAATCTCAGGAGAAACGTTTCCTTGAAACTGCTCTGCTGTGCGTTCGTTCACCTAAGAGAGTTGAAACTATGTTGAGATTCAGCGAGTCAGAAACACGTTTATGCTAGGAGCTGCGTTGGGATATTCCCGAGTGAATGGGACCATAGGCTGTACAGAGAAATATCTGCTTCTAACACCAAAACGGAGCTATCTAACTGAATGGTTGTCAATGTGTGCATTTAACTGACAGAGTTAAACTCACGTGTGGATTCAGCGGTTTGCAAACCATTTCTGTGCAGAATCCCAAAACCGGTATTTCCAGCCCAATGCCGGCATCCGTACTAAACAGCAGGAAACTTCGTCTAAAACTCAGGAGAAACGTTTCCTTGAAACTGCTCTACTGTGCGTTCGATCACCTAAGAGAGTTGAAACTCTGTTGAGATTCAGCGAGTCAGAAACACGTTTCTTCTAGGAGCTGCGTTGGGATATTCCCGAGTGAATGGGACCATAGGCTGTACAGAGAAATATCTGCTTCTAAAACCAAAACGGAGCTATCTAAGTGAATGGTTGTCAATGTGTGCATTCAACTGACAGAGTTAAACTCACGTGTGGATTCAGCGGTTTGCAAACCATTTCTGTGCAGAATCCCAAAACCGGTATGTCCAGCCCAATGCCGGCATCCGTACTAAACAGCAGGAAACTTCGTCTAAAACTCAGGAGAAACGTTTCCTTGAAACTGCTCTGCTGTGCGTTCGTTCACCTAAGAGAGTGGAATCTATGTTGAGATTCAGCGAGTCAGAAACACGTTTCTTCTAGGAGCTGCGTTGGGATATTCCCGAGTGAATGGGACCATAGGCTGTACAGAGAAATATCTGCTTCTAAAACCAAAACGGAGCTATCTAACTGAATGGTTGTCAATGTGTGCATTCAACTGACAGAGTTAAACTCACGTGTGGATTCAGCGGTTTGCAAACCCTTTCTGTGCAGAATCCCAAAACCGGTATTTCCAGCCCAATGCCGGCATACGTACTAAACAGCAGGAAACTTCGTCTAAGACTCAGGAGAAACGTTTCCTTGAAACTGCTCTGCTGTGCGTTCGTTCACCTAAGAGAGTTGAATCTATGTTGAGATTCAGCGAGTCAGAAACACGTTTCTTCTAGGAGCTGCGTTGTGATATTCCCGAGTGAATGGGACCATAGGCTGTACAGAGAAATATCTGCTTCTAAAACCAAAAGTGTGCTATCAAACTGAATGGTTGTCAATGTGTGCATTCAACTGACAGAGTTAAACTCACGCGTGGATTCAGCGGTTTGCAAACCCTTTCTGTGTAGAATCCCAAAACCGGTATTTCCAGCCCAATGCCGGCATCCATACTAAACAGCAGGAAACTTCGTCTAAAACTCAGGAGAAACGTTTCCTTTAAACTGCTCTGCTGTGCGTTCGTTCACCTAAGAGAGTTGAAACTATGTTGAGATTCAGCGAGTCAGAAACACGTTTATGCTAGGAGCTGCGTTGGGATATTCCCGAGTGAATGGGACCATAGGCTGTACAGAGAAATATCTGCTTCTAAAAGCAAAAGTGTGCTATCAAACTGAATGGTTGTCAATGTGTGCATTCAACTGACAGAGTTAAACTCACGTGTGGATTCAGCGGTTTGCAAACCCTTTCTGTGCAGAATCCCAAAACCGGTATTTCCAGCCCAATGCCGGCATACGTACTAAAGAGCAGGAAACTTCGTCTAAGACTCAGGAGAAACGTTTCCTTGAAACTGCTCTGCTGTGCGTTCGTTCACCTAAGAGAGTTGAATCTATGTTGAGATTCAGCGAGTCAGAAACACGTTTCTTCTAGGAGCTGCGTTGGGATATTCCCGAGTGAATGGGACCATAGGCTGTACAGAGAAATATCTGCTTCTAAAAGCAAAAGTGTGCTATCAAACTGAATGGTTGTCAATGTGTGCATTCAAATGACAGAGTTAAACTCACGTGTGGATTCAGCGGTTTGCAAACCATTTCTGTGCAGAATCCCAAAACCGGTATTTCCAGCCCAATGCCGGCATCCGTACTAAACAGCAGGAAACTTCGTCTAAAACTCAGGAGAAACGTTTCCTTGAAACTGCTCTGCTGTGCGTTCGTTCACCTAAGACAGTTGAATCTATGTTGAGATTCAGCGAGTCAGAAACACGTTTCTTCTAGGAGCTGCGTTGGGATATTCCCGAGTGAATGGGACCATAGGCTGTACAGAGAAATATCTGCTTCTAAAACCAAAAGTGTGCTATCAAACTGAATGGTTGTCAATGTGTGCATTCAACTGACAGAGTTAAACTCACGTGTGGATTCAGCGGTTTGCAAACCCTTTGTGTGCAGAATCCCAAAACCGGTATTTCCAGCCCAATGCCGGCATCCGTACTAAACAGCAGGAAACTTCGTCTAAAACTCAGGAGAAACGTTTCCTTGAAACTGCTCTGCTGTGCGTTCGATCACCTAAGAGAGTTGAATCTATGTTGAGATTCAGCGAGTCAGAAACACGTTTTTTCTAGGAGGTGCGTTGGGATATTCCCGAGTGAATTGGACCATAGGCTGTACAAAGAAATATCTGCTCCTACAAGCAAAATGGTGGTATCTAACTGAATGGTTGTCAATGTGTGCATTCAACTGACAGAGTTAAACTCACGTTTGGATTCAGCGGTTTACAAACCCTTTCTGTGCAGGATCCCAAAACCGGTAATACCAGCTCAATGCCGGAATCCGTACTAAACAGCAGGAAACTTCGTCTAAAACTCAGGAGAAACGTTTCCTTGAAACTGCTCTGCTGTGCGTTCGTTCACCTAAGAGAGTTGAAACTATGTTGAGATTCAGCGAGTCAGAAACACGTTTCTTCTAGGAGCTGCGTTGGGATATTCCCGAGTGAATGGGACCATAGGCTGTACAGAGAAATATCTGCTTCTAAAACCAAAACGGAGCTATCTAACTGAATGGTTGTCAATGTGTGCATTTAACTGACAGAGTTAAACTCACGTGTGGATTCAGCGGTTTGCAAACCCTTTCTGTGCAGAATCCCAAAACCGGTATTTCCAGCCCAATGCCGGCATCCGTACTAAACAGCAGGAAACTTCGTCTAAAACTCAGGAGAAACGTTTCCTTGAAACTGCTCTGCTGTGCGTTCGATCACCTAAGAGAGTTGAATCTATGTTGAGATTCAGCGAGTCAGAAACACGTTTCTTCTAGGAGCTGCGTTGGGATATTCCCGAGTGAATGGGACCATAGGCTGTACAGAGAAATATCTGCTTCTAAAACCAAAACGGAGCCATCTAAGTGAATGGTTGTCAATGTGTGCATTCAACTGACAGAGTTAAACTCACGTGTGGATTCAGCGGTTTGCAAACCATTTCTGTGCAGAATCCCAAAACCGGTATGTCCAGCCCAATGCCGGCATCCGTACTAAACAGCAGGAAACTTCGTCTAAAACTCAGGAGAAACGTTTCCTTGAAACTGCTCTGCTGTGCGTTCGTTCACCTAAGAGAGTTGAATCTATGTTGAGATTCAGCGAGTCAGAAACACGTTTCTTCTAGGAGCTGCGTTGGGATATTCCCGAGTGAATGGGACCATAGGCTGTACAGAGAAATATCTGCTTCTAAAACCAAACCGGAGCTATCTAACTGAATGGTTGTCAATGTGTGCATTCAACTGACAGAGTTAAACTCACGTGTGGATTCAGCGGTTTGCAAACCCTTTCTGTGCAGAATCCCAAAACCGGTATTTCCAGCCCAAGGCCGGCATACGTACTAAACAGCAGTCAACTTCGTCTAAGACTGAGGAGAAACGTTTCCTTGAAACTGCTCTGCTGTGCGTTCGTTCACCTAAGAGAGTTGAATCTATGTTGAGATTCAGCGAGTCAGAAACACGTTTCTTCTAGGAGCTGCGTTGGGATATTCCCGAGTGAATGGGACCATAGGCTGTACAGAGAAATATCTGTTTCTGAAACCAAAAGCGTGCTATCAAACTGAATGGTTGTCAATGTGTGCATTCAACTGACAGAGTTAAACTCACGTGTGGATTCAGCGGTTTGTAAACCTTTCTGTGCAGAATCCCAAAACCGGTATTTCCAGCCCAATGCCGGCATCCATACTAAACAGCAGGAAACTTCGTCTAAAACTCAGGAGAAACGTTTCCTTGAAACTGCTCTGCTGTGCGTTCGTTCACCTAAGAGAGTTGAAACTATGTTGAGATTCAGCGAGTCAGAAACACGTTTATGCTAGGAGCTGCGTTGGGATATTCCCGAGTGAATGGGACCATAGGCTGTACAGAGAAATATCTGCTTCTAAAACCAAAACGGAGCTATCTAACTGAATGGTTGTCAATGTGTGCATTCAACTGACAGAGTTAAACTCACGTGTGGATTCAGCGGTTTGCAAACCCTTTCTGTGCAGAATCCCAAAACCGGTATTTCCAGCCCAATGCCGGCATACGTACTAAACAGCAGGAAACTTCGTCTAAGACTCAGGAGAAACGTTTCCTTGAAACTGCTCTGCTGTGCGTTCGTTCACCTAAGAGAGTTGAATCTATGTTGAGATTCAGCGAGTCAGAAACACGTTTCTTCTAGGAGCTGCGTTGGGATATTCCCGAGTGAATGGGACCATAGGCTGTACAGAGAAATATCTGCTTCTAAAACCAAAAGTGTGCTATCAAACTGAATGGTTGTCAATGTGTGCATTCAACTGACAGAGTTAAACTCACGTGTGGATTCAGCGGTTTGCAAACCCTTTCTGTGTAGAATCCCAAAACCGGTATTTCCAGCCCAATGCCGGCATCCGTACTAAACAGCAGGAAACTTCGTCTAAAACTCAGGAGAAACGTTTCCTTTAAACTGCTCTGCTGTGCGTTCGTTCACCTAAGAGATTTGAAACTCTGTTGAGATTCAGCGAGTCAGAAACACGTTTCTTCTAGGAGCTGCGTTGGGATATTCCCGAGTGAATGGGACCATAGGCTGTACAGAGAAATATCTGCTTCTAAAACCAAAACGGAGCTATCTAACTGAATGGTTGTCAATGTGTGCATTTAACTGACAGAGTTAAACTCACGTGTGGATTCAGCGGTTTGCAAAACCTTTCTGTGCAGAATCCCAAAACCGGTATTTCCAGCCCAATGCCGGCATCCGTACTAAACAGCAGGAAACTTCGTCTAAAACTCAGGAGAAACGTTTCCTTGAAACTGCTCTGCTGTGCGTTCGATCACCTAAGAGAGATGAATCTATGTTGAGATTCAGCGAGTCAGAAACACGTTTCTTCTAGGAGCTGCGTTGGGATATTCCCGAGTGAATGGGACCATAGGCTGTACAGAGAAATATCTGCTTCTAAAACCAAAACGGAGCCATCTAAGTGAATGGTTGTCAATGTGTGCATTCAACTGACAGAGTAAAACTCACGTGTGGATTCAGCGGTTTGCAAACCATTTCTGTGCAGAATCCCAAAACCGGTTTGTCCAGCCCAATGCCGGCATCCGTACTAAACAGTAGGAAACTTCGTCTAAAACTCAGGAGAAACGTTTCCTTGAAACTGCTCTGCTGTGCGTTCGTTCACCTAAGAGAGTTGAATCTATGTTGAGATTCAGCGAGTCAGAAACACGTTTCTTCTAGGAGCTGCGTTGGGATATTCCCGAGTGAATGGGACCATAGGCTGTACAGAGAAATATCTGCTTCTAAAACCAAAACGGAGCTATCTAACTGAATGGTTCTCAATGTGTGCATTCAACTGACAGAGTTAAACTCACGTGTGGATTCAGCGGTTTGCAAACCCTTTCTGTGCAGAATCCCAAAACCGGTATTTCCAGCCCAATGCCGGCATACGTACTAAACAGCAGTCAACTTCGTCTAAGACTGAGGAGAAACGTTTCCTTGAAACTGCTCTGCTGTGCGTTCGTTCACCTAAGAGAGTTGAATCTATGTTGAGATTCAGCGAGTCAGAAACACGTTTCTTCTAGGAGCTGCGTTGGGATATTCCCGAGTGAATGGGACCATAGGCTGTACAGAGATATATCTGCTTCTGAAACCAAAAGCGTGCTATCAAACTGAATGGTTGTCAATGTGTGCATTCAACTGACAGAGTTAAACTCACGTGTGGATTCAGCGGTTTGTAAACCTTTCTGTGCAGAATCCCAAAACCGGTATTTCCAGCCCAATGCCGGCATCCATACTAAACAACAGGAAACTTCGTCTAAATCTCAGGAGAAACGTTTCCTTTAAACTGCTCTGCTGTGCGTTCGTTCACCTAAGAGAGTTGAAACTATGTTGAGATTCAGCGAGTCAGAAACACGTTTATGCTAGGAGCTGCGTTGGGATATTCCCGAGTGAATGGGACCATAGGCTGTATAGAGAAATATCTGCTCCTACAACCAAAAGTGTGCTATAAAACTGAATGGTTGTCAATGTGTGCATTCAAGTGACAGAGTTAAACTCACGTTTGTATTCAGCGGTTTGCAAACCCTTTCTGTGCAGAATCCCAAAACCGGTATTTCCAGCCCAATGCCGGCATACGTACTAAAGAGCAGGAAACTTCGTCTAAGACTCAGGAGAAACGTTTCCTTGAAACTGCTCTGCTGTGCGTTCGTTCACCTAAGAGAGTTGAATCTATGTTGAGATTCAGCGAGTCAGAAACACGTTTCTTCTAGGAGCTGCGTTGGGATATTCCCGAGTGAATGGGACCATAGGCTGTACAGAGAAATATCTGCTTCTAAAAGCAAAAGTGTGCTATCAAACTGAATGGTTGTCAATGTGTGCATTCAACTGACAGAGTTAAACTCACGTGTGGATTCAGCGGTTTGCAAACCCTTTCTGTGCAGAATCCCAAAACCGGTATTTCCAGCCCAATGCCGGCATCCGTACTAAACAGCAGGAAACTTCGTCTAAAACTCAGGAGAAACGTTTCCTTGAAACTGCTCTGCTGTGCGTTCGTTCACCTAAGAGAGTTGAATCTATGTTGAGATTCAGCGAGTCAGAAACACGTTTCTTCTAGGAGCTGCGTTGGGATATTCCCGAGTGAATGGGACCATAGGCTGTACAGAGAAATATCTGCTTCTAAAACCAAAAGTGTGCTATCAAACTGAATGGTTGTCAATGTGTACATTCAACTGACAGAGTTAAACTCACGTGTGGATTCAGCGGTTGCAAACCCTTTCTGTGCAGAATCCCAAAACCGGTATTTCCAGCCCAATGCCGGCATACGTACTAAACAGCAGGAAACTTCGTCTAAAACTCAGGAGAAACGTTTCCTTGAAACTGCTCTGCTGTGCGTTCGTTCACCTAAGAGAGTTGAATCTATGTTGAGATTCAGCGAGTCAGAAACACGTTTCTTCTAGGAGCTGCGTTGGGATATTCCCGAGTGAATGGGACCATAGGCTGTACAGAGAAATATCTGCTTCTAAACCAAAACGGAGCTATCTAACTGAATGGTTGTCAATGTGTGCATTCAACTGACAGAGTTAAACTCACGTGTGGATTCAGCGGTTTGCAAACCCTTTCTGTGCAGAATCCCAAAACCGGTATTTCCAGCCCAATGCCGGCATACGTACTAAACAGCAGGAAACTTCGTTAAGACTCAGGAGAAACGTTTCCTTGAAACTGCTCTGCTGTGCGTTCGTTCACCTAAGAGAGTTGAATCTATGTTGAGATTCAGCGAGTCAGAAACACGTTTCTTCTAGGAGCTGCGTTGGGATATTCCCGAGTGAATGGGACCATAGGCTGTACAGAGAAATATCTGCTTCTAAAACCAAAAGTGTGCTATCAAACTGAATGGTTGTCAATGTGTGCATTCAACTGACAGAGTTAAACTCACGTGTGGATTCAGCGGTTTGCAAACCCTTTCTGTGCAGAATCCCAAAACCGGTATTTCCAGCCCAATGCCGGCATCCGTACTAAACAGCAGGAAACTTCGTCTAAAACTCAGGAGAAACGTTTCCTTGAAACTGCTCTGCTGTGCGTTCGTTCACCTAAGAGAGTTGAAACTATGTTGAGATTCAGCGAGTCAGAAACACGTTTATGCTAGGAGCTGCGCTGGGATATTCCCGAGTGAATGGGACCATAGGCTGTACAGAGAAATATCTGCTTCTAATACCAAAACGGAGCTATCTAACTGAATGGTTGTCAATGTGTGCATTCAACTGAGAGAGTTAAACTCACGTGTGGATTCAGCGGTTTGCACACCCTTTCTGTGCAGAATCCCAAAACCGGTATGTCCAGCCCAATGCCGGCATCCGTACTAAACAGTAGGAAACTTCGTCTAAAACTCAGGAGAAACGTTTCCCTGAAACTGCTCTGCTGTGCGTTCGTTCACCTAAGAGAGTTGAATCTATGTTGAGATTCAGCGAGTCAGAAACACGTTTCTTCTAGGAGCTGCGTTGGGATATTCCCGAGTGAATGGGACCATAGACTGTACAGAGAAATATCTGCTTCTAAAACCAAAACGGAGCTATCTAAGTGAATGGTTGTCAATGTGTGCATTCAACTGACAGAGTTAAACTCACGTGTGGATTCAGCGGTTTGCAAACCATTTCTGTGCAGAATCCCAAAACCGGTATGTCCAGCCCAATGCCGGCATTCGTACTAAACAGCAGGAAACTTCGTCTAAAACTCAGGAGAAACGTTTCCTTGAAACTGCTCTGCTGTGCGTTCATTCACCTAACAGAGTTGAATCTATGTTGAGATTCAGCGAGTCAGAAACACGTTTCTTCTTGGAGCTGCGTTGGGATATTCCCGAGTGAATGGGACCATAGGCTGTACAGAGAAATCTCTTCTTCTAAAACCAAAAGTGTGCTATCAAACTGAATGGTTGTCAATATGTGCATTCAACTGACAGAGTTAAACTCACGTGTGGATTCAGCGGTTTGCAAACCCTTTCTGTGCAGAATCCCAAAACCGGTATTTCCAGCCCAATGCCGGCATACGTACTAAACAGCAGGAAACTTCGTCTAAGACTCAGGAGAGACGTTTCCTTGAAACTGCTCTGCTGTGCGTTCGTTCACCTAAGAGAGTTGAATCTATGTTGAGATTCAACGAGTCAGAAACACGTTTCTTCTAGGAGGTGCGTTGGGATATTCCCGAGTGAATGGGACCATAGGCTGTACAGAGAAATATCTGCTTCTAAATCCAAAAGTGTGCTATCAAACTGAATGGTTGTCAATGTGTGCATTCAACTGACAGAGTTAAACTCACGTGTGGATTCAGCGGTTTGCAAACCATTTCTGTGCAGAATCCCAAAACCGGTATTTACAGCTCAATGCCGGCATCCGTACTAAACAGCAGGAAACTTCGTCTAAAACTCAGGAGAAACGTTTCCTTGAAACTGCTCTGCTGTGCGTTCGTTCACCTAAGAGAGTTGAAACTATGTTGAGATTCAGCGAGTCAGAAACACGTTTATGCTAGGAGCTGCGTTGGGATATTCCCGAGTGAATGGGACCATAGGCTGTACAGAGAAATATCTGCTTCTAACACCAAAACGGAGCTATCTAACTGAATGGTTGTCAATGTGTGCATTTAACTGACAGAGTTAAACTCACGTGTGGATTCAGCGGTTTGCAAACCCTTTCTGTGCAGAATCCCAAAACCGGTATTTCCAGCCCAATGCCGGCATCCGTACTAAACAGCAGGAAACTTCGTCTAAAACTCAGGAGAAACGTTTCCTTGAAACTGCTCTACTGTGCGTTCGATCACCTAAGAGAGTTGAATCTATGTTGAGATTCAGCGAGTCAGAAACACGTTTCTTCTAGGAGCTGCGTTGGGATATTCCCGAGTGAATGGGACCATAGGCTGTACAGAGAAATATCTGCTTCTAAAACCAAAACGGAGCTATCTAAGTGAATGGTTGTCAATGTGTGCATTCAACTGACAGAGTTAAACTCACGTGTGGATTCAGCGGTTTGCAAACCATTTCTGTGCAGAATCCCAAAACCGGTATGTCCAGCCCAATGCCGGCATCCGTACTAAACAGTAGGAAACTTCGTCTAAAACTCAGGAGAAACGTTTCCTTGAAACTGCTCTGCTGTGCGTTCGTTCACCTAAGAGAGTGGAATCTATGTTGAGATTCAGCGAGTCAGAAACACGTTTCTTCTAGGAGCTGCGTTGGGATATTCCCGAGTGAATGGGACCATAGGCTGTACAGAGAAATATCTGCTTCTAAAACCAAAACGGAGCTATCTAACTGAATGGTTGTCAATGTGTGCATTCAACTGACAGAGTTAAACTCACGTGTGGATTCAGCGGTTTGCAAACCCTTTCTGTGCAGAATCCCAAAACCGGTATTTCCAGCCCAATGCCGGCATACGTACTAAACAGCAGGAAACTTCGTCTAAGACTCAGGAGAAACGTTTCCTTGAAACTGCTCTGCTGTGCGTTCGTTCACCTAAGAGAGTTGAATCTATGTTGAGATTCAGCGAGTCAGAAACACGTTTCTTCTAGGAGCTGCGTTGTGATATTCCCGAGTGAATGGGACCTTAGGCTGTACAGAGAAATATCTGCTTCTAAAACCAAAAGTGTGCTATCAAACTGAATGGTTGTCAATGTGTGCATTCAACTGACAGAGTTAAACTCACGCGTGGATTCAGCGGTTTGCAAACCCTTTCTGTGTAGAATCCCAAAACCGGTATTTCCAGCCCAATGCCGGCATCCGTACTAAACAGCAGGAAACTTCGTCTAAAACTCAGGAGAAACGTTTCCTTTAAACTGCTCTGCTGTGCGTTCGTTCACCTAAGAGAGTTGAAACTATGTTGAGATTCAGCGAGTCAGAAACACGTTTATGCTAGGAGCTGCGTTGGGATATTCCCGAGTGAATGGGACCATAGGCTGTACAGAGAAATATCTGCTTCTAAAAGCAAAAGTGTGCTATCAAACTGAATGGTTGTCAATGTGTGCATTCAACTGACAGAGTTAAACTCACGTGTGGATTCAGCGGTTTGCAAACCCTTTCTGTGCAGAATCCCAAATCCGGTATTTCCAGCCCAATGCCGGCATACGTACGAAAGAGCAGGAAACTTCGTCTAAGACTCAGGAGAAACGTTTCCTTGAAACTGCTCTGCTGTGCGTTCGTTCACCTAAGAGAGTTGAATCTATGTTGAGATTCAGCGAGTCAGAAACACGTTTCTTCTAGGAGCTGCGTTGGGATATTCCCGAGTGAATGGGACCATAGGCTGTACAGAGAAATATCTGCTTCTAAAAGCAAAAGTGTGCTATCAAACTGAATGGTTGTCAATGTGTGCATTCAACTGACAGAGTTAAACTCACGTGTGGATTCAGCGGTTTGCAAACCATTTTTGTGCAGAATCCCAAAACCGGTATTTCCAGCCCAATGCCGGCATCCGTACTAAACAGCAGGAAACTTCGTCTAAAACTCAGGAGAAACGTTTCCTTGAAACTGCTCTGCTGTGCGTTCGTTCACCTAAGAGAGTTGAATCTATGTTGAGATTCAGCGAGTCAGAAACACGTTTCTTCTAGGAGCTGCGTTGGGATATTCCCGAGTGAATGGGACCATAGGCTGTACAGAGAAATATCTGCTTCTAAAACCAAAAGTGTGCTATCAAACTGAATGGTTGTCAATGTGTGCATTCAACTGACAGAGTTAAACTCACGTGTGGATTCAGCGGTTTGCAAACCCTTTCTGTGCAGAATCCCAAAACCGGTATTTCCAGCCCAATGCCGGCATCCGTACTAAACAGCAGGAAACTTCGTCTAAAACTCAGGAGAAACGTTTCCTTGAAACTGCTCTGCTGTGCGTTCGATCACCTAAGAGAGTTGAATCTATGTTGAGATTCAGCGAGTCAGAAACACGTTTTTTCTAGGAGGTGCGTTGGGATATTCCCGAGTGAATTGGACCATAGGCTGTACAAAGAAATATCTGCTCCTACAAGCAAAAGGGTGGTATCTAACTGAATGGTTGTCAATGTGTGCATTCAAGTGACAGAGTTAAACTCACGTTTGGATTCAGCGGTTTGCAAACCATTTCTGTGCAGAATCCCAAATCGGTATTTCCAGCCCAATGCCGGCATACGTACTAAAGAGCAGGAAACTTCGTCTAAGACTCAGGAGAAACGTTTCCTTGAAACTGCTCTACTGTGCGTTCTTTCACCTAAGAGAGTTGAATCTATGTTGAGATTCAGCGAGTCAGAAACACGTTTCTTCTAGGAGCTGCGTTGGGATATTCCCGAGTGAATGGGACCATAGGCTGTACAGAGAAATATCTGCTTCTAAAACCAAAAGTGTGCTATCAAACTGAATGGTTGTCAATGTGTGCATTCAACTGACAGAGTTAAACTCACGTGTGGATTCAGCGGTTTGCAAACCCTTTCTGTGCAGAATCCCAAAACCGGTATTTCCAGCCCAATGCCGGCATACGTACTAAACAGCAGGAAACTTCGTCTAAAACTCAGGAGAAACGTTTCCTTGAAACTGCTCTGCTGTGCGTTCGTTCACCTAAGAGAGTTGAATCTATGTTGAGATTCACCGAGTCAGAAACACGTTTCTTCTAGGAGCTGCGTTGGGATATTCCCGAGTGAATGGGACCATAGGCTGTACAGAGAAATATCTGCTTCTAAAACCAAAAGTGTGCTATCAAACTGAATGGTTGTCAATGTGTGCATTCAAATGACAGAGTTAAACTCACGTGTGGATTCAGCGGTTTGCAAACCCTTTCTGTGCAGAATCCCAAAACCGGTATTTCCAGCCCAATGCCGGCATCCGTACTAAACAGCAGGAAACTTCGTCTAAAACTCAGGAGAAACGTTTCCTTGAAACTGCTCTGCTGTGCGTTCGTTCACCTAAGAGAGGTGAAACTATGTTGAGATTCAGCGAGTCAGAAACACGTTTATGCTAGGAGCTGCGTTGGGATATTCCCGAGTGAATGGGACCATAGGCTGTACAGAGAAATATCTGCTTCTAATACCAAAACGGAGCTATCTAACTGAATGGTTGTCAATGTGTGCATTCAACTGAGAGAGTTAAACTCACGTGTGGATTCAGCGGTTTGCACACCATTTCTGTGCAGAATCCCAAAACCGGTATGTCCAGCCCAATGCCGGCATCCGTACTAAACAGTAGGAAACTTCGTCTAAAACTCAGGAGAAACATTTCCTTGAAACTGCTCTGCTGTGCGTTCGTTCACCTAAGAGAGTTGAATCTATGTTGAGATTCAGCGAGTCAGAAACACGTTTCTTCTAGGAGCTGCGTTGGGATATTCCCGAGTGAATGGGACCATAGACTGTACAGAGAAATATCTGCTTCTAAAACCAAAACGGAGCTATCTAAGTGAATGGTTGTCAATGTGTGCATTCAACTGACAGAGTTAAACTCACGTGTGGATTCAGCGGTTTGCAAACCCTTTCTGTGCAGAATCCCAAAACCCGTATGTCCAGCCCAATGCCGGCATTCGTACTAAACAGCAGGAAACTTCGTCTAAAACTCAGGAGAAACGTTTCCTTGAAACTGCTCTGCTGTGCGTTCGTTCACCTAACAGAGTTGAATCTATGTTGAGATTCAGCGAGTCAGAAACACGTTTCTTCTTGGAGCTGCGTTGGGATATTCCCGAGTGAATGGGACCATAGGCTGTACAGAGAAATCTCTGCTTCTAAAACCAAAAGTGTGCTATCAAACTGAATGGTTGTCAATATGTGCATTCAACTGACAGAGTTAAACTCACGTGTGGATTCAGCGGTTTGCAAACCCTTTCTGTGCAGAATCCCAAAACCGGTATTTCCAGCCCAATGCCGGCATACGTACTAAACAGCAGGAAACTTCGTCTAAGACTCAGGAGAGACGTTTCCTTGAAACTGCTCTGCTGTGCGTTCGTTCACCTAAGAGAGTTGAATCTATGTTGAGATTCAACGAGTCAGAAACAAGTTTCTTCTAGGAGGTGCGTTGGGATATTCCCGAGTGAATGGGACCATAGGCTGTACAGAGAAATATCTGCTTCTAAATCCAAAAGTGTGCTATCAAACTGAATGGTTGTCAATGTGTGCATTCAACTGACAGAGTTAAACTCACGTGTGGATTCAGCGGTTTGCAAACCCTTTCTGTGCAGAATCCCAAAACCGGTATTTACAGCCCAATGCCGGCATACGTACTAAACAGCAGGAAACTTCGTCTAAAACTCAGGAGAAACGTTTCCTTGAAACTGCTCTGCTGTGCGTTCGTTCACCTAAGAGAGTTGAATCTATGTTGAGATTCAGTGAGTCAGAAACACGTTTCTTCTAGGAGCTGCGTTGGGATATTCCCGAGTGAATGGGACCATAGGCTGTACAGAGAAATATCTGCTTCTAAAACCAAAAGTGTGCTATCAAACTGAATGGTTGTCAATGTGTGCATTCAACTGACAGAGGTAAACTCACGTGTGGATTCAGCGGTTTGCAAACCCTTTCTGTGCAGAATCCCAAAACCGGTATTTCCAGCCCAATGCCGGCATACGTACTAAACAGCAGGAAACTTCGTCTAAAACTCAGGAGAAACGTTTCCTTGAAACTGCTCTGCTGTGCGTTCGTTCACCTAAGAGAGTTGAATCTATGTTGAGATTCAGCGAGTCAGAAACACGTTTCTTCTAGGAGCTGCGTTGGGATATTCCCGAGTGAATGGGACCATAGGCTGTACAGAGAAATATCTGCTTCTAAAACCAAAACGGAGCTATCTAAGTGAATGGTTGTCAATGTGTGCATTCAACTGACAGAGTTAAACTCACGTGTGGATTCAGCGGTTTGCAAACCCTTTCTGTGCAGAATCCCAAAACCGGTATTTCCAGCCCAATGCCGGCATACGTACTAAACAGCAGGAAACTTCGTCTAAAACTCAGGAGAAACGTTTCCTTGAAACTGCTCTGCTGTGCGTTCGTTCACCTAAGAGAGTTGAATCTATGTTGAGATTCAGCGAGTCAGAAACACGTTTCTTCTAGGAGCTGCGTTGGGATATTCCCGAGTGAATGGGACCATAGGCTGTACAGAGAAATATCTGCTTCTAAAACCAAAACGGAGCTATCTAACTGAATCGTTGTGAATGTGTGCATTCAACTGACAGAGTTAAACTCACGTGTGGATTCAGCGGTTTGCAAACCCTTTCTGTGCAGAATCCCAAAACCGGTATTTCCAGCCCAATGCCGGCATCCATACTAAACAGCAGGAAACTTCGTCTAAAACTCAGGAGAAACGTTTCCTTGAAACTGCTCTGCTGTGCGTTCGTTCACCTAAGAGAGTTGAATCTATGTTGAGATTCAGCGAGTCAGAAACACGTTTCTTCTAGGAGCTGCGTTGGGATATTCCCGAGTGAATGGGACCATAGGCTGTACAGAGAAATATCTGCTTCTAAAACCAAAAGGGTGGTATCTAACTGAATGGTTGTCAATGTGTGCATTCAACTGACAGAGTTAAACTCACGTTTGGATTCAGCGGTTTACAAACCCTTTCTGTGCAGGATCCCAAAACCGGTAATACCAGCTCAATGCCGGCATCCGTACTAAACAGCAGGAAACTACGTCTAAAACTCAGGAGAAACGTTTCCTTGAAACTGCTCTGCTGTGCGTTCGTTCACCTAAGAGAGTTGAAACTATGTTGAGATTCAGCGAGTCAGAAACAGGTTTATGCTAGGAGCTACGTTGGGATATTCCCGAGTGAATGGGACCATAGGCTGTACAGAGAAATATCTGCTTCTAAAACCAAAACAGAGCTATCTAACTGAATGGTTGTCAATGTGTGCATTTAACTGACAGAGTTAAACTCACGTGTGGATTCAGCGGTTTGCAAACCCTTTCTGTGCAGAATCCCAAAACCGGTATTTCCAGCCCAATGCCGGCATCCGTACTGAACAGCAGGAAACTTCGTCTAAAACTCAGGAGAAACGTTTCCTTGAAACTGCTCTGCTGTGCGTTCGATCACCTAAGAGAGTTGAATCTATGTTGAGATTCAGCGAGTCAGAAACACGTTTCTTCTAGGAGCTGTGTTGGGATATTCCCGAGTGAATGGGACCATAGGCTGTACAGAGAAATATCTGCTTCTAAAACCAAAACGGAGCTATCTAAGTGAATGGTTGTCAATGTGTGCATTCAACTGACAGAGTTAAACTCACGTGTGGATTCAGCGGTTTGCAAACCATTTCTGTGCAGAATCCCAAAACCGGTATGTCCAGCCCAATGCCGGCATCCGTACTAAACAGCAGGAAACTTCGTCTAAAACTCAGGAGAAACGTTTCCTTGAAACTGCTCTGCTGTGCGTTCGTTCACCTAAGAGAGTTGAATCTATGTTGAGATTCAGCGAGTCAGAAACACGTTTCTTCTAGGAGCTGCGTTGGGATATTCCCGAGTGAATGGGACCATAGGCTGTACAGAGAAATATCTGCTTCTAAAACCAAAAGTGTGCTATCAAACTGAATGGTTGTCAATGTGTGCATTCAACTGACAGAATTAAACTCACGTGTGGATTCAGCGGTTTGCAAACCCTTTCTGTGCAGAATCCCAAAACCGGTATTTCCAGCCCAATGCCGGCATACGTACTAAACAGCAGGAAACTTCGTCTAAAACTCAGGAGAAACGTTTCCTTGAAACTGCTCTGCTGTGCGTTCGTTCACCTAAGAGAGTTGAATCTATGTTGAGATTCAGCGAGTCAGAAACACGTTTCTTCTAGGAGCTGCGTTGGGATATTCCCGAGTGAATGGGACCATAGGCTGTACAGAGAAATATCTGCTTCTAAAACCAAAACGGAGCTATCTAACTGAATGGTTGTCAATGTGTGCATTCAATTGACAGTGTTAAACTCACGTGTGGATTCAGCGGTTTGCAAACCCTTTCTGTGCAGAATCCCAAAACCGGTATTTCCAGCCCAATGCCAGCATACGTACTAAACAGCAGGAAACTTCGTCTAAAACTCAGGAGAAACGTTTCCTTGAAACTGCTCTGCTGTGCGTTCGTTCACCTAAGAGAGTTGAATCTATGTTGAGATTCAGGGAGTCAGAAACACGTTTCTTCTAGGAGCTGCGTTGGGATATTCCCGAGTGAATGGGACCATAGGCTGTACAGAGAAATATCTGCTTCTAAAACCAAAACGGAGCTATCTAACTGAATCGTTGTGAATGTGTGCATTCAACTGACAGAGTTAAACTCACGTGTGGATTCAGCGGTTTGCAAACCCTTTCTGTGCAGGATCCCAAAACCGGTATTTCCAGCCCAATACCGGCATCCGTACTAAACAGCAGGAAACTTCGTCAAAAACTCAGGAGAAACGTTTCCTTGAAACTGCTCTGCTGTGCGTTCTTTCACCTAAGAGAGTTGAATCTATGTTGAGATTCAGCGAGTCAGAAACACGTTTCTTCTAGGAGCTGCGTTGGGATATTCCCGAGTGAATGGGACCATAGGATGTACAGAGAAATATCTGCTTCTAAAACCAAAACGGAGCTATACAAGTGAATGGTTGTCAATGTGTGCATTCAACTGACAGAGTTAAACTCACGTGTGGATTCAGCGGTTTGCAAACCCTTTCTGTGCAGAATCCCAAAACCGGTATTTCCAGCCCAATGCCTGCATACGTACTAAACAGCAGGAAACTTCGTCTAAAACTCAGGAGAAACGTTTCCTTGAAACTGCTCTGCTGTGCGTTCTTTCACCTAAGAGAGTTGAATCTATGTTGAGATTCAGCGAGTCAGAAACACGTTTCTTCTAGGAGCTGCGTTGGGATATTCCCGAGTGAATGGGACCATAGGCTGTACAGGGAAATATCTGCTTCTAAAACCAAAACGGAGCTATCTAACTGAATCGTTGTGAATGTGTGCATTCAACTGACAGAGTTAAACTCACGTGTGGATTCAGCGGTTTGCAAACCCTTTCTGTGCAGAATCCCAAAACCGGTATTTCCAGCCCAATGCCGGCATACGTACTAAACAGCAGGAAACTTCGTCTAAAACTCAGGAGAAACGTTTCCTTGAAACTGCTCTGCTGTGCGTTCGATCACCTAAGAGAGTTGAATCTATGTTGAGATTCAGCGAGTCAGAAACACGTTTTTTCTAGGAGGTGCGTTGGGATATTCCCGAGTGAATGGGACCATAGGCTGTACAGAGAAATATCTGCTCCTACAACCAAAAGGGTGGTATCTAACTGAATGGTTGTCAATGTGTGCATTCAACTGACAGAGTTAAACTCACGTTTGGATTCAGCGATTTACAAACCCTTTCTGTGCAGGATCCCAAAACCGGTAATACCAGCTCAATGCCGGCATCCGTACTAAACAGCAGGAAACTTCCTCTAAAACTCAGGAGAAACGTTTCCTTGAAACTGCTCTGCTGTGCGTGCGTTCACCTAAGAGAGTTGAAACTATGTTGAGATTCAGCGAGTCAGAAACACGTTTATGCTAGGAGCTGCGTTGGGATATTCCCGAGTGAATGGGACCATAGGCTGTACAGAGAAATATCTGCTTCTAAAACCAAAACGGAGCTATCTAACTGAATGGTTGTCAATGTGTGCATTGAACTGACAGAGTTAAACTCACGTGTGGATTCAGCGGTTTGCAAACACTTTCTGTGCAGAATCCCAAAACCGGTATTTCCAGCCCAATGCCGGCATACGTACTAAACAGCAGGAAACTTCGTCTAAAACTCAGGAGAAACGTTTCCTTGAAACTGCTCTGCTGTGCGTTCTTTCACCTAAGAGAGTTGAATCTATGTTGAGATTCAGCGAGTCAGAAACACGTTTCTTCTAGGAGCTGCGTTGGGATATTCCCGAGTGAATGGGACCATAGTCTGTGCAAAAAAATATCTGCTTCTAAAACCAAAGCGGAGCTATCTAACTGAATGGTTGTCAATGTGCGCATTCAACTGACAGAGTTAAAATCACGTGTGGATTCAGCGGTTTGCAAACCCTTTCTGTGCAGAATCCCAAAACTGGCATTTCCAGCCGAATGCCGGCATACGTGCGAAAGGGCAGTAAACTTCGTCTAAATCTCAGGAGAAACTTTTCCTTGAAACTGCTCTGCTGTGCGTTCGTTCACCTAAGAGAGTTGAATCTATGTTGAGATTCAGCGAGTCAGAAACACGTTTCTTCTAGGAGCTGCGTTTGGATATTCCCGCCTTAATGGGACCATAGGATGTACAGAGAAATATCTGCTTCTAAAACGAAAACGGAGCTATCTAACTGAATGGTTGTCAATGTGCTCATTCAACTGAGAGAGTAAAACTCACGAGTGGATTCAGCGGTTTGCAAATCGTTTCTGTTCAGAATCCCAAAGCCGTTTTTTTCCAGCCCAATGCCGGCTTACGTACGAAACAGCAGTAAACTTAGTCTAAATCTCAGGAGAAACGTTGCCTTCAAGCTGCTCTGCTGTGCGTTCGTTCACCTAAGAGAGTTGAATCTATGTTGAGATTCATCGAGTCACAAACACGTTTCTTCTAGGAGCTGCATTGGGATATTCCCGACAGAATGGGCGCATACACTGTACAGAGAAATATATGCTTTTAAAACCAAAACGAAGCTCTCTAACTGAATGCTTTTCAATGTGAGCATTCAATTGACAGAGTTAAACTCACACGTGGATTCAGCGGTTTCTAAACCCTTTCTGTGCAGAATCCCAATTCCGGCATTTCCAGCCCAATGCCGGCATACGTACGAAACAGTAGTAAACTTCGTCTAAAACTCAGGAGAAACCTTTCCTTGAAACTGCTGTGCTGTACGTTCGTTCACCTAAGAGAGTTGAATCTATGTTGAGATACAGCGAGTCACAAACACGTTTCTTCAAGGAGCTGCGTTGGGATATTCCCGAGTAAATGGGACCTAGGCTGTACAGAGAAATATCTACTGCTAAAACCAAAACGGAGCTATCTAACTGAATGGTTGTAAATGGGTGCATTCAACTGACAGAGTTAAACTCACGTGTGGATTCAGTGGTTTGCAAACCCTTTCTGTGCAGAATCCCAAAACCGGCATTTCCAGCCCAATGCCGGGATACGTACGAAAACAGCAGGAAACTTATTATAATACTCAGGAGAAACGTTTCCTAGAAACTGCTCTGCTGTGCGTTCGTTCACCTAAGAGAGTTGAATCTATGTTGAGAATCAGCAAGTCAGAAGCACGTTTCTTCTAGGAGCTGCGTTGGGATATTCCCGAGTGAATGGGACCATAGGCTGTTCAGAGAAATATCTACTTGTAAAACTAAAACATAGCTGTCTAACTGAATGGTTATCAATGTGAGCATTTAACTGAGAGAGGTAAACTCCCATGTGGATTCAGCGGCCTGTAAACCCTTTCTGTGCAGAATCCCAAAACCGGCATTTCCAGCCCAATGACGGCATACGTACGAAACAGCAGTAAACTTCTTCTAAAACTCAGGAGAAACGTTTCCCTGAAACTGCTCTGCTGTGCGTTCGTTCACCTAAAAGAGTTGAATCTATGTTGAGATTCAGAGAGTCAGAATCACGTTTCTTCTAGGTGCTGCGTTGGGATATTCCTGAGTGAAAGGGACCATAGACTGTACAGAGAAATATCTGCTTCTAAAACCAAAACGGAGCTATCTAACTGAATGGTTGTCAATGTGTGCATTCAACTGATGGAGATAAACTCACGTGTGGATTCAGCGGTTTGCAAACATTTCTGTGCTGAATTCCAAAACTGGCATTACCAGCCCAATGCTGGCATACGTACGAAATAGCAGTATGACTTCTACTAAAACTCAGGGGAATCGTTTCCTTGAAACTGCTCTGCTGTGCGTTCGTTCACCTAAGAGAGCTGAATCTATGTTGAGATTCAGCTAATCAAAAACACGTTGCTTCTATTGGCTGCGTTGGGATATTCCCGAGTGAATGGGACCATAGGCTGTACAGAGAAATATCTACTTCTAAAACCAAAACGGAGCTATCTAACTGAATGGTTGTCAATATGTGCATTCAAGTGATAGAGTTAAACTCACGTGTGGATTCAGTGGTTTGCAAACCCTTTCTGTGCAGAATCCCAAAACCGGCATTTCCAGCCCAATGCCGGCATACGGACCATAACAGCAATAAACTTCGTTTAAAACTCAGGAGAAACGTTTCCTAGAAACTGCTCTGCTGTGCGTTCGTTCATCTAAGAGAGTTGAATCTATGTTGAGATTCAGCGAATCAGAAACACGTTTCTTCTAGGAGCTGCGTTGGGATATTCCCGAGTGAATGGGACCATAGTCTTTACAGAGAAATATCTACTTCTAAAACCAAAATTGAGCTATCTAACTGAATCGTTGTCAAAGATAGCATTCAACTTACAGAGTAAAACTCACATGTGGATTCACCGGCTTGTAAACCCTTTCTGTGCAGAATCCCAAAAACGGCATTTCCAGCCTAATGACAGCATACGGAGGAAAGAGCAGTAAACTTCGTCTAAAACTCAGGAGAAACGTTTCCTTGAAACTGCTCTGCTGTGCGTTCGTTCAGCTAAAAGAGTTGAATCTATGTTGAGATTCAGCGAGTCAGAAACACGTTTCTTTTAGGAGACGCGTTGGGATATTCCCGAGTGAATGGGACCATTTGCTGTACAAAGAAATAACTGCTTCTAAAACCAAAACGGAGCTATCTAACTGAATGGTTGTCAATGGGTGCATTCAACTGACAGAGATAAACTCACGTGTGGATTGAATGGTTTGAAAACCCTTTCTGTGCAGAATCCCAAAACCGGAATTTCCGGCCCAATGCCGGCATACGTACGAAAACAGCAGTAATCTTCGCTTAAAACTCAGGAGAAACGGTTCCTAGAAACTGCTCTGCTGTGCGATCATTCACCTAAGAGAGTTGAATCTATGTTGAGATTCAGCGAGTCAGAAACATGTTTCTAGGAGCTGCGTTGGGATATTCCCGAGTGAATGGGACCATAGGCTGTACAGAGAAATATCTGCTTCTAAAACCAAAACGGAGCGATCTAACAGAATGGTTGCCAATTTGAGCATTCAACTGAGAGTTTAACTCACATGTGGATTCAGCGGCTTGTTAACCCGTTCTGTGCAGAATCCCAAAACCGGCATTTCCAGCCCAATGACAGCATACGTAGGAAACAGCAGTAAACTTCGTCTAAAACTCAGGAGAAACCTTTCCTTGAAAGTGCTCTGCTGTGCGTTCGTTCACCTAAAAGAGTTGAATCTATGTTGAGATACAGCGGGTCAGAATCACGTTTCTTCTAGGAGCTGTGTTGGGATATTCCCGAGTGAATGGGACCATAGGCTGTAGAGAGAAATATCTGCTTCTAAAACCAAAACGGAGCTAACTAACTGAATGGTTGTCAATGTGTGCATTCAACTGACGGAGTTAAACTCACGTGTGGATTCAGCGGTTTGCAAAACTTTCTGTGCAGAATCCCAAAACCGGCATTTCCAGCCCAATGCTAGCATACGGACGAAACAGCAGTATGACTTCGTCTAAAACTCAGGGGAAACGTTTCCTTGAAACTGTTCTGCTGTTCGTTCGTTCACCTAAGAGAGTTGAATCTATATTGAGATTCAGCGAGTCAGAAACACGGTTCTTCTAGGAGCTGCATTGGGATATTCCCGAGTGAATGCGACCATAGTCTGTACAGAGAAATATGTACTTCTAAAACCAAAACGGAGCTATCTAACTGAATGGTTGTCAATGGGTGCATTCAACTGACAGAGGTAAACTCACGTGTGGATTCAGCGGTTTGCACACACTTTCTGTGCAGAATCTCAAAACTGGCATTTCCAGTCCAATGCCGGCATACGTACGAAAACAGCAGTAAACTTCGTATAAAACTAAGGAGAAACGTTTCCTAGAAACTGCCCTGCTGTGCGTTCGTTCAACTAAGACAGTTGAATCTATGTTTAGAATCAGCGAGTCAGAAACACGTTTCTTCTAGGAGCTACATTGGGATATTCCCGAGCGAATGGGACCGTAGGCTGTACAAAGAAATATCTGCTTCTAAAACCAAAACGGAGCTCTCTAACTGAATGGTTGTCTATGGGTGCATTCAAATGACAGAGTTAAACTCACTTGTGGATTCAACAGTTTGCAAACCTTTCTGTGCAGAATTATAAAACTGGAATTTCCAGGCCAATGTTGGCATACGTACGAGAGAGCAGTATGACTGCGTCTAAATCTCACGGGAAACGTTTCCTTGAAACTGCTCTGCTGTGCGTTCGTTCACCTAAGAGAGTTGAATCTATGTTGAGGTTCAGCGTATTAGAAACCCATTTCTTCTAGGAGCTGCGTTGGGGTTTTCCCGAGTGAATGGGACTATAGGCTGTACAGAGAATTATCTGCTTCTAAAACCAAAACGGAGCTATCCAACTGCATGGTTGTCAATGGGTGCATTCAACTGACGGAGTTAAACTCACGTGTGGATTCAGCGGTTTGTAAACCCTTTCTGTGCAGAATCCCAAATCCGGCATTTCCAGCCCAGTGCCGGCATACGTACGAAACAGCTGTAAACTTCGTCTAAAATTCAGGAGAAACGAATCCTTCAAACTACTCTGCTGTGCACTCGTTCACCGAAGAGAGATGAATCTATGTTGAGATTCAGCGAGTCAGAAACACGCTTCTTCAAGCAGCTGCGTTGGGATATTCCCGAGTGAACGGGACCATAGTCTGTACAGAGAAATATCTGCTTCTAAAACCAAAACGGAGCTATCTAACAGAATGGTTGTCAATGTCTGCATTCAACTGACAGAGTTAAACTCACGTGTGGATTCAGCGGTTTGCAAACCCTTTCTGTGCAGAATCCCAAAACCGGCATTTACAGCCCAATGACTGCATACGTATGATAACAGCAGTAAAATTCGTATAAAACTCAGGAGAAACGTTTCCTAGATTCTATTCTGCTGTGCGTTCGTTCACCTAAGAGTGTTGAATCTATGTTGAGATTCAGCGAGTCAGAAACACGTTTCTTCTAGGAGCTGTGTTGTGATATTCCCGAGTGAATGGGACCATAGTCTGTGCAGGGAAATATCTACTTCTAAAACCAAAACGGAGCTATCAAACTGAATGGTTGTCAATGTGAGCATTCAACTTACAGAGTTAAACTCACATGTGGATTCAGCAGCTTGTAAACCCTTTCTGTGCAGAATCACAAAATCGGCATTTCCAACCCAATGACGTCATACGTACGAAACAGCAGTAAACTTCGTCTAAAACTCTGGAGAAATGTTTCCTTGAAACTGCTCTGCTGTCCGTTCGTTCACCTAAAAGAGTTGAATCTATGTTGAGATTCAGCGAGTCAGAAACACGTTTCTTCTAGGAGCTGTGTTGGGATATTCCCGAGTGAACGGGACCATAGTCTGTACAGAGAAATATCTGCTTCTAAAACCAAAATGGAGCTATCTAACAGAATGGTTGTCAATGTCTGCATTCAACTGACAGAGTTAAACTCACGTGTGGATTCAGCGGTTTGCAAACCCTTTCTGTGCAGAATCCCAAAACCGCCTTTTCCAGCCCAATGCCGGCATACGTACGAAACAGCAGTAAACTTCGTCTAAAACTCAGGAGATACGTTTCTTTGAACCTGCTCTGCTGTGCTTTCGTTCACCTAAGAGAGTTGAATCTATCTTGAGATTCAGGGAGTCAGAAACACGTTTCTTCTAGGAGCTGCGTTCGGATATTCCCGAGTGAATGGGACCATGGACTGTACAGAGAAATATCTGCTTCTAAAACCAAAACGGAGCTATCTAAATGAACGGTTGTCAATGTGTGCATTCAACTGACAGTGTTAAACTCTCGTGCGGATTCAGCAGTGTGCAAACCCTTTCTGTACAGAATTCTGAACCCGGCATTTCCAGCCCAATGCCTTCATATGTTCGAAACAGCAGGAAACTTCGTCTAAAACTCAGTAGAAACGTTTCCGTGAAACTGCTCTGCTCTGCGTTCGTTCACCTAAAAGAGTTGAATCTATGTTTAGTTTCAGCGAGTCAGAAACACGTTTCTTCTAGGAGCTGCGTTGGGATATTCCCGAGTGAATGGGACCATAGGCTGTACAGAGAAATATCTGCTTCTAAAACCAAAACGGAGCTATCTAACTGAATGGTTGTCAATGTGTGCATTCAACTGACAGAGTTAAACTCACGTGTGGATTCAGCGGTTTGCAAACCCTTTCTGTGCAGAATCCCAAAACCGGTATTTCCAGCCCAATGCCGGCATACGTACTAAACAGCAGGAAACTTCGTCTAAAACTCAGGAGAAACGTTTCCTTGAAACTGCTCTGCTGTGCGTTCTTTCACCTAAGAGAGTTGAATCTATGTTGAGATTCAGCGAGTCAGAAACACGTTTCTTCTAGGAGCTGCGTTGGGATATTCCCGAGTGAATGGTACCATAGTCTGTGCAAAAAAATATCTGCTTCTAAAACCAAAGCGGAGCTATCTAACTGAATGGTTGTCAATGTGCGCATTCAACTGACAGAGTTAAAATCACGTGTGGATTCAGCGGTTTGCAAACCCTTTCTGTGCAGAATCCCAAAACTGGCATTTCCAGCCGAATGCCGGCATACGTGCGAAAGGGCAGTAAACTTCGTCTAAATCTCAGGAGAAACTTTTCCTTGAAACTGCTCTGCTGTGCGTTCGTTCACCTAAGAGAGTTGAATCTATGTTGAGATTCAGCGAGTCAGAAACACGTTTCTTCTAGGAGCTGCGTTTGGATATTCCCGCCTTAATGGGACCATAGGATGTACAGAGAAATATCTGCTTCTAAAACGAAAACGGAGCTATCTAACTGAATGGTTGTCAATGTGCTCATTCAACTGAGAGAGTAAAACTCACGAGTGGATTCAGCGGTTTGCAAATCGTTTCTGTTCAGAATCCCAAAGCCGTTTTTTTCCAGCCCAATGCCGGCTTACGTACGAAACAGCAGTAAACTTAGTCTAAATCTCAGGAGAAACGTTGCCTTCAAGCTGCTCTGCTGTGCGTTCGTTCACCTAAGAGAGTTGAATCTATGTTGAGATTCATCGAGTCACAAACACGTTTCTTCTAGGAGCTGCATTGGGATATTCCCGACAGAATGGGCGCATACACTGTACAGAGAAATATATGCTTTTAAAACCAAAACGAAGCTCTCTAACTGAATGCTTTTCAATGTGAGCATTCAATTGACAGAGTTAAACTCACACGTGGATTCAGCGGTTTCTAAACCCTTTCTGTGCAGAATCCCAATTCCGGCATTTCCAGCCCAATGCCGGCATACGTACGAAACAGTAGTAAACTTCGTCTAAAACTCAGGAGAAACCTTTCCTTGAAACTGCTGTGCTGTACGTTCGTTCACCTAAGAGAGTTGAATCTATGTTGAGATACAGCGAGTCACAAACACGTTTCTTCAAGGAGCTGCGTTGGGATATTCCCGAGTAAATGGGACCTAGGCTGTACAGAGAAATATCTACTGCTAAAACCAAAACGGAGCTATCTAACTGAATGGTTGTAAATGGGTGCATTCAACTGACAGAGTTAAACTCACGTGTGGATTCAGTGGTTTGCAAACCCTTTCTGTGCAGAATCCCAAAACCGGCATTTCCAGCCCAATGCCGGGATACGTACGAAAACAGCAGGAAACTTATTATAATACTCAGGAGAAACGTTTCCTAGAAACTGCTCTGCTGTGCGTTCGTTCACCTAAGAGAGTTGAATCTATGTTGAGAATCAGCAAGTCAGAAGCACGTTTCTTCTAGGAGCTGCGTTGGGATATTCCCGAGTGAATGGGACCATAGGCTGTTCAGAGAAATATCTACTTGTAAAACTAAAACATAGCTGTCTAACTGAATGGTTATCAATGTGAGCATTTAACTGAGAGAGGTAAACTCCCATGTGGATTCAGCGGCCTGTAAACCCTTTCTGTGCAGAATCCCAAAACCGGCATTTCCAGCCCAATGACGGCATACGTACGAAACAGCAGTAAACTTCTTCTAAAACTCAGGAGAAACGTTTCCCTGAAACTGCTCTGCTGTGCGTTCGTTCACCTAAAAGAGTTGAATCTATGTTGAGATTCAGAGAGTCAGAATCACGTTTCTTCTAGGTGCTGCGTTGGGATATTCCTGAGTGAAAGGGACCATAGACTGTACAGAGAAATATCTGCTTCTAAAACCAAAACGGAGCTATCTAACTGAATGGTTGTCAATGTGTGCATTCAACTGATGGAGATAAACTCACGTGTGGATTCAGCGGTTTGCAAACATTTCTGTGCTGAATTCCAAAACTGGCATTACCAGCCCAATGCTGGCATACGTACGAAATAGCAGTATGACTTCTACTAAAACTCAGGGGAATCGTTTCCTTGAAACTGCTCTGCTGTGCGTTCGTTCACCTAAGAGAGCTGAATCTATGTTGAGATTCAGCTAATCAAAAACACGTTGCTTCTATTGGCTGCGTTGGGATATTCCCGAGTGAATGGGACCATAGGCTGTACAGAGAAATATCTACTTCTAAAACCAAAACGGAGCTATCTAACTGAATGGTTGTCAATATGTGCATTCAAGTGATAGAGTTAAACTCACGTGTGGATTCAGTGGTTTGCAAACCCTTTCTGTGCAGAATCCCAAAACCGGCATTTCCAGCCCAATGCCGGCATACGGACCATAACAGCAATAAACTTCGTTTAAAACTCAGGAGAAACGTTTCCTAGAAACTGCTCTGCTGTGCGTTCGTTCATCTAAGAGAGTTGAATCTATGTTGAGATTCAGCGAATCAGAAACACGTTTCTTCTAGGAGCTGCGTTGGGATATTCCCGAGTGAATGGGACCATAGTCTTTACAGAGAAATATCTACTTCTAAAACCAAAATTGAGCTATCTAACTGAATCGTTGTCAAAGATAGCATTCAACTTACAGAGTAAAACTCACATGTGGATTCACCGGCTTGTAAACCCTTTCTGTGCAGAATCCCAAAAACGGCATTTCCAGCCTAATGACAGCATACGGAGGAAAGAGCAGTAAACTTCGTCTAAAACTCAGGAGAAACGTTTCCTTGAAACTGCTCTGCTGTGCGTTCGTTCAGCTAAAAGAGTTGAATCTATGTTGAGATTCAGCGAGTCAGAAACACGTTTCTTTTAGGAGACGCGTTGGGATATTCCCGAGTGAATGGGACCATTTGCTGTACAAAGAAATAACTGCTTCTAAAACCAAAACGGAGCTATCTAACTGAATGGTTGTCAATGGGTGCATTCAACTGACAGAGATAAACTCACGTGTGGAATGAATGGTTTGAAAACCCTTTCTGTGCAGAATCCCAAAACCGGAATTTCCGGCCCAATGCCGGCATACGTACGAAAACAGCAGTAATCTTCGCTTAAAACTCAGGAGAAACGGTTCCTAGAAACTGCTCTGCTGTGCGATCATTCACCTAAGAGAGTTGAATCTATGTTGAGATTCAGCGAGTCAGAAACATGTTTCTAGGAGCTGCGTTGGGATATTCCCGAGTGAATGGGACCATAGGCTGTACAGAGAAATATCTGCTTCTAAAACCAAAACGGAGCGATCTAACAGAATGGTTGCCAATTTGAGCATTCAACTGAGAGTTTAACTCACATGTGGATTCAGCGGCTTGTTAACCCGTTCTGTGCAGAATCCCAAAACCGGCATTTCCAGCCCAATGACAGCATACGTAGGAAACAGCAGTAAACTTCGTCTAAAACTCAGGAGAAACCTTTCCTTGAAAGTGCTCTGCTGTGCGTTCGTTCACCTAAAAGAGTTGAATCTATGTTGAGATACAGCGGGTCAGAATCACGTTTCTTCTAGGAGCTGTGTTGGGATATTCCCGAGTGAATGGGACCATAGGCTGTAGAGAGAAATATCTGCTTCTAAAACCAAAACGGAGCTAACTAACTGAATGGTTGTCAATGTGTGCATTCAACTGACGGAGTTAAACTCACGTGTGGATTCAGCGGTTTGCAAAACTTTCTGTGCAGAATCCCAAAACCGGCATTTCCAGCCCAATGCTAGCATACGGACGAAACAGCAGTATGACTTCGTCTAAAACTCAGGGGAAACGTTTCCTTGAAACTGTTCTGCTGTTCGTTCGTTCACCTAAGAGAGTTGAATCTATATTGAGATTCAGCGAGTCAGAAACACGGTTCTTCTAGGAGCTGCATTGGGATATTCCCGAGTGAATGCGACCATAGTCTGTACAGAGAAATATGTACTTCTAAAACCAAAACGGAGCTATCTAACTGAATGGTTGTCAATGGGTGCATTCAACTGACAGAGGTAAACTCACGTGTGGATTCAGCGGTTTGCACACACTTTCTGTGCAGAATCTCAAAACTGGCATTTCCAGTCCAATGCCGGCATACGTACGAAAACAGCAGTAAACTTCGTATAAAACTAAGGAGAAACGTTTCCTAGAAACTGCCCTGCTGTGCGTTCGTTCAACTAAGACAGTTGAATCTATGTTTAGAATCAGCGAGTCAGAAACACGTTTCTTCTAGGAGCTACATTGGGATATTCCCGAGCGAATGGGACCGTAGGCTGTACAAAGAAATATCTGCTTCTAAAACCAAAACGGAGCTCTCTAACTGAATGGTTGTCTATGGGTGCATTCAAATGACAGAGTTAAACTCACTTGTGGATTCAACAGTTTGCAAACCTTTCTGTGCAGAATTATAAAACTGGAATTTCCAGGCCAATGTTGGCATACGTACGAGAGAGCAGTATGACTGCGTCTAAATCTCACGGGAAACGTTTCCTTGAAACTGCTCTGCTGTGCGTTCGTTCACCTAAGAGAGTTGAATCTATGTTGAGGTTCAGCGTATTAGAAACCCATTTCTTCTAGGAGCTGCGTTGGGGTTTTCCCGAGTGAATGGGACTATAGGCTGTACAGAGAATTATCTGCTTCTAAAACCAAAACGGAGCTATCCAACTGCATGGTTGTCAATGGGTGCATTCAACTGACGGAGTTAAACTCACGTGTGGATTCAGCGGTTTGTAAACCCTTTCTGTGCAGAATCCCAAATCCGGCATTTCCAGCCCAGTGCCGGCATACGTACGAAACAGCTGTAAACTTCGTCTAAAATTCAGGAGAAACGAATCCTTCAAACTACTCTGCTGTGCACTCGTTCACCGAAGAGAGATGAATCTATGTTGAGATTCAGCGAGTCAGAAACACGCTTCTTCAAGCAGCTGCGTTGGGATATTCCCGAGTGAACGGGACCATAGTCTGTACAGAGAAATATCTGCTTCTAAAACCAAAACGGAGCTATCTAACAGAATGGTTGTCAATGTCTGCATTCAACTGACAGAGTTAAACTCACGTGTGGATTCAGCGGTTTGCAAACCCTTTCTGTGCAGAATCCCAAAACCGGCATTTACAGCCCAATGACTGCATACGTATGATAACAGCAGTAAAATTCGTATAAAACTCAGGAGAAACGTTTCCTAGATTCTATTCTGCTGTGCGTTCGTTCACCTAAGAGTGTTGAATCTATGTTGAGATTCAGCGAGTCAGAAACACGTTTCTTCTAGGAGCTGTGTTGTGATATTCCCGAGTGAATGGGACCATAGTCTGTGCAGGGAAATATCTACTTCTAAAACCAAAACGGAGCTATCAAACTGAATGGTTGTCAATGTGAGCATTCAACTTACAGAGTTAAACTCACATGTGGATTCAGCAGCTTGTAAACCCTTTCTGTGCAGAATCACAAAATCGGCATTTCCAACCCAATGACGTCATACGTACGAAACAGCAGTAAACTTCGTCTAAAACTCTGGAGAAATGTTTCCTTGAAACTGCTCTGCTGTCCGTTCGTTCACCTAAAAGAGTTGAATCTATGTTGAGATTCAGCGAGTCAGAAACACGTTTCTTCTAGGAGCTGTGTTGGGATATTCCCGAGTGAACGGGACCATAGTCTGTACAGAGAAATATCTGCTTCTAAAACCAAAATGGAGCTATCTAACAGAATGGTTGTCAATGTCTGCATTCAACTGACAGAGTTAAACTCACGTGTGGATTCAGCGGTTTGCAAACCCTTTCTGTGCAGAATCCCAAAACCGCCTTTTCCAGCCCAATGCCGGCATACGTACGAAACAGCAGTAAACTTCGTCTAAAACTCAGGAGATACGTTTCTTTGAACCTGCTCTGCTGTGCTTTCGTTCACCTAAGAGAGTTGAATCTATCTTGAGATTCAGGGAGTCAGAAACACGTTTCTTCTAGGAGCTGCGTTCGGATATTCCCGAGTGAATGGGACCATGGACTGTACAGAGAAATATCTGCTTCTAAAACCAAAACGGAGCTATCTAAATGAACGGTTGTCAATGTGTGCATTCAACTGACAGTGTTAAACTCTCGTGCGGATTCAGCAGTGTGCAAACCCTTTCTGTACAGAATTCTGAACCCGGCATTTCCAGCCCAATGCCTTCATATGTTCGAAACAGCAGGAAACTTCGTCTAAAACTCAGTAGAAACGTTTCCGTGAAACTGCTCTGCTCTGCGTTCGTTCACCTAAAAGAGTTGAATCTATGTTTAGTTTCAGCGAGTCAGAAACACGTTTCTTCTAGGAGCTGCGTTGGGATATTCCCGAGTGAACGGGACCATAGGCTGTACAGAGAAATACCTGCTTCTTAAATCAAAACGGAGCTATCTAACTGAATGGTTGTCAATGTGTGCATTCAACTGACGGAGTTAAATTCACGTGTGGATTCAGAGGTTTGCAAACCTTTCTGTGCAGAATCCCAAAACCGGCGTTTCCAGCCCAATGAGAGCATACGTAGGAAATAGCAGTAAACTTCGTCTAAAACTCCGGAAAACGTTTCCTAGAAACTGCTCTGCTGTGCGTTCGTTCACCGAAGAGAGTTGAATCTATGTTGAGATTCCACGAATCAGAAACACGTTTCTTCTAGGAGCTGCATTGGGATATTCCCGAATGAATTGGACCATAGGCTGTACAGTGAATTATCTACTTCTAAAACCAAACCGGAGCTATCTAACTGAATGGTTGTCAATGTGAGCATTCAACTGACAGAGTTAAACTCATGTGTTGATTCACTGGCTTGTAAACCCTTTCTGTGCAGAATCCCGAAACCGGCATTTCCAGCCCAATGACGGCATACGTAGGAAACAGCAGTAAACTTCGTCTAAAACTCAGGAGAAACGTTTCCTTGAAACTCCTCTGCTTTGCGTTCGTTCACCTAAAGGAGTTGAATCTATGTTGAGATTCAGCGAGTCAGAAACACGTTTCTTCTAGGAGCTGCGTTGGGATATTCCCGAGTGAATGGGACCATAGGCTGTACAGAGAAATATCTGCTTCTAAAACCAAAACGGAGCTATCTAACTGAAGGCTTGTCAAAGTTTGCATTCAACTGACGGAGTTAAACTCACGTGGGGATTCAGCGGTTTGCAAACCGTTCTGTGCAGAATTCGAAAACTGAAAATTCCAGGCCAATGTTGGCATACGTGCCAGACAGCAGTATGACTTCGTCTAAATCTCACGAGAAACGTTTTCTTGAAACTGCTCTGCTGTGCGTTCGTTCACCTAAGATAGTTGAATCTATGTTGCGGTTCAGCGAGTAAGAAACACGTTTCTTCTAGGAGCTGCGTTGGGATATTCCCGAGTGAAAGGGACCATAGGCTGTTCAGAGAAATATCTACTTCTAAAACCAAAACCGAGCTATCCAACTGCATGCTTGTCAATGGGTGCATTCAACTGACAGAGTTAAACTCACGTGTGGATTCAGTGGTTTGCAAACCCTTTCGGTGCAGAATCCCAAAACCAGCATTTCCAGCCCAATGCCGACATACGTACAAAAACCGCAGTAAACTTCGTATAAAACTCAGGAGAAACGATTCCTAGAAACTTCTCTGCTGTGCGTACGTTCAACTAAGAGAGTTGAATCTATGCTGAGATTCAGAGAGTCAGAAACAATTTTCTTCTAGGAGTTGCGTTGGAATATTCCCGAGTGAATGGGACCATAGCCTGTACAGATAAATATCTGCTTCTAAAACCAAAACTGAGCTATCTAACTCAAAGGCTGTCAATGGGTGCATTGAACTGACAGATTTAAACTCGCGTGTGGATTCAGCAGTTTGCAAACCCTTTCTGTGCAGAATCCCAAAACCGGCATTTCCAGCCCAATGCAGGCATACGAACGAAAAAGCAGTATGACTTGGTGTAAAACTCAGGAGAAACGTTTCCTTGAACCTGTTCTGCTGTGCGTTCGTTCACCTAAGAGAGTTGAATCTATATTCAGATTCAGCAAGTCAGAAACAGGTTTCTTCTAGGAGCTGCGTTGGGATATTCCCGAGTGAATGGGACCATAGCCTGTACAGATAAATATCTGCTTCTAAAACCAAAACGGAGCTATCTAATTGAATGGTTGTCCATGTTTGCATTCAACTGACAGAGTTAAACTCATTTGTGGATTCAGCGCTTTGCAAACCCTTTCTGTGCAGAATCCCAAAACCAGCATTTCCACCCAATGCCGGCATACGTGCGAAACAGCAGTATGACTTCGTCTAAAACTCAGGAGTAACGTTTCCGTGAAACTGCTCTGCTGTGCGATCGTTCACCTAAGAGAGTTGAATCTATGTTGAGATTCAGCGAGTTAGAAACACGTTTCTTCTAGGAGCTACGCTGGGATATTCCCGAGTGAATGGGACCATAGCCTGTACAGAGAAATATCTGCTTCTAAAACCAAAACGGAGTTATCTAGCTCAAAGGTTGTCAATGGATGCATTCAACTGACAGAGGTAAACTCACGTGTGGATTCAGTGCTTTGCAAACCCTTTCTGTGCAGAATCCGGAAACCAGCTTTTCCAGTCCAATGCCGGCATACCTACGAAACAGCTGTATGACATCGTCTAAAACGCAGGAGAAACGTTTCCGTGAAACTGCTCTTCTGTGCGATCGTTCACCTAAGAGAGTTGAATCTATGTTGAGATTCAGCGAGTTAGAAACACGTTTCTTCCAGGAGCTGCGTTGGGATATTCCCGAGTGAATGGGACCATAGCCTGTACAGAGAAATATCTGCTTCTAAAACCAAAACGGAGCTATCTAACTGAATGGTTCTCAATAGGTGCATTGAACTGACAGAGTTAAACTGGCCTGTGGATTCAGCAGTTTGCAACCCCTTTCTGTGCAGAATCCCGAAACCGGCATTTCCAGCCCAATGCCGGCATACGTACGAAACAACAGTATGACTTCGTCTAAAACTCAGGAGAAACGTTTCCGTGAAACTCCTCTGCTGTGCGTTGGTTCACCTAAGAGAGTTGAATCCATATTGAGATTCAGCGAGTCAGAAACACGTTTCTTCTTGGAGCGGCGTTGGGATATTCCCGAGTGAATGGGACGAAAGGTTGTACAGAGAAATATCTGCTTCTAAAACCAAAACGGAGCTATCTAAGTGAATGGTTGTCAATGTGTGCATTCAACTGACGGTGTTAAACTCGCGTGTGGATTCAGCGGTTTGCAAACCCTTTCTGTGCACAATCCCGAAACCGGCATTTCCAGCCTAATGCCGGGATGCGTACGAAACAGCAGTAAACTTCGTCTAAAACTCAGGAGAAAGGTTTCCTTGAAACTGCTCTTCTGTGCGTTCGTTCACCTAAGAGCGTTGATTCTATGTTGAGATTCAGCGAGTCAGAAACACGATTCTTCTAGGAGTTGCATTGGGATATTCCCGAGTGAATGGGACCATAGCGTGTACAGAGAAATATCTGCTTCTAAAACCAAAAGTGAGCTATCTAACTCAAAGGTTGTCAATGGGTGCATTGAACTGACAGATTTAAACTCGCGTGTGGATTCAGCAAGTTGCAAACCCTTTCTGTGCAGAATCCCAAAACCGGCATTTCCAGCCCAATGCCGGCATACGAACGAAAAAGCAGTATGACTTGGTGTAAAACTCAGGAGAAACGTTTCCTTGAACCTGCTCTGCTGTGCGTTCGTTCACCTAAGAGAGTTGAATCTATGTTCAGATTCAGCGAGTCAGAAACAGGTTTATTCTAGGAGCTGCGTTGGGATATTCCCTTGTGAATTTGACCATAGGCTGTACAGAGAAATATCTGCTTCTAAAACCAAAACGGAGCTATCTATCTGAATGGTTGTCAATGTGTGCATTCAACTGACAGAGTTAAACTCACGTGTGGATTCAGCGGTTTGCAAACCCTTTCTGTGCAGAATCCCAAAACCGGCATTTGCAGCCCAATGCCGGCATACGTACGAAACAGCAGTAAACTTCGACTAAAACTCAGAAGAAACGTTTCCTTGAAACTGTTCGGCTGTGCGTTCGTTCACCTAAGAGAGTTGAATCTATGATGAGATTTAGCGAGTCAGAAACACGTTTCTTCTAGGAGATAGTTTGGGATATTCCCGAGTGAATGGGACCATAGGCTGTACAGTGAAATATCTGCTTCTACAACCAAAACAGAGCTATATAACTGAATGTATGTCCATGGGTGCATTCAACTGACAGAGCTAAACTCCCGTGTGGATTCAGCCGCTTGCAAACCCTTTCTGTGCAGAATCCCAAAACCGGCATTTCCAGCCCAATGCCGGCATAAGTATATAACAGCAGTTAACTTCGTCTAAAACTCAGGAGAAACGTTTCCTTGAAACTGCTCTGCTGTGCGTCCGTTCACCTAAGAGAGTTGAATCTACGTTCAACTTCAGCGAGTCAGAAACACGTTTCTTCTTGGAGCTGCGTTGGAATATTCCCGCGTGAATGGGACCATAGGGTGTACAGAGAATTATCTACTTCTAAAACCAAAACGGAGCTATCTAACTGAGTAGATGTCAATGCTTGCATTCAACTGACACAGCTAAACTCCCGTGTGGTTTCAGCCTCTTGCAAACCCTTTCTGTGCAGAATCCCAAAACCGGCATTTCCAGCACAATGCCGGCATACATAGGAAACAGCAGTATGTCTTCATCTAAAACACAATGGGAACGTTTCCTTGAAACTGCTCTGCTGTGTTTTCGTTTACCTAAGACACTGGAATCTATGTTGAGATTCAGCAGCCAGAAGGACGTTTCTTCTAGGAGCTGCGTTGGGATATTCCCGAATGAATGGGACGATACGCTGTACAGAGAAATATCTGCCCTTTCTTCGATATGCCGGTATTGGGCTGAAAACGCCTGTTTTGAGACTCTGCACAGAAAGTGTTTGCAGACTGCTGAATCCACACACGGGTTTAACTCTGGAAGTTGAGTGCACACATTGAAAAACGTTCTGTTACATAGCTGCGTTTTGGATTTAGAAGCAGATATTTCCCTTGGCTTACTGCCATTTCTTCCATATCCCGATATTGGGCTGAAAGCGCCTGTTTTGAGTCTCTGCACAGAAAGGGTTTGCAGACTGGTGAATGCACATGCGGGTTTAACTCAGGAAGTTGAGTGCACACATTGACAACCGTTCTGTCAGATAGCTGCGTTTTGGATTGAGAAGCAGATATTTCCCTGTGCTTACTGCTGTTTCTTCCATATGCCGGTAATGGGCTGAAAACGCCTGTTTCGGGACTCTGCAGAGAAAGTCTCTGCAGACTGCTGAATCCACACACGGGTTTAACTCTGGAAGTTAAGTGCACACATTGACAACCGTTCTGTTAGATAGCTGCGTTTTGGATTTAGAAGCAGATATTTCCCTGTGCTTACTGCCCTTTCTTCCATATGCCGGTATTGGGCTGAAAATACCTGTTTTGAGACTCTGCACAGAAAGTGTTTGCAGACTGCTGAATCCACACACGAGTTCAACTCTGGAAGGTGAATGCACGCATTGACAACCATTCAGTTAGATAGCTGCCTTTTGGTTTTAGAAGCAGTTATTTCTCTTTACAGCATATACTCTCATTCACTCTGGAATATCCAAACGCAGCTCCTAAAAGAAACGGGTTTCTAAGTATAATCAGATATTTCTCTTTACATCTTGTACCCCAGTACACTCTGATATATGCAAACGCAGCTCCTGGGAGAAACGTGTTTGTAACTCGCTGAGTCTGAGCATATTTTGAAATCTGTTAGGTGAATGAACACACAGCAGAGGAGTTTGAAAAAAACATTTCTTCCATGTTATAAATGCACTGTTTCTGCTATTGCTTTTAGGCTGGTGTTTTCCTGTAAATGTTGGTTTTAGAATTTCCATATAAATGGTTTGTAAACTGCTGCATAAGTGGAGCATTTTAATTCGTTAAGTTGAATGCCCTCATTCACTCTCATTCTGATAGCTAGCTCTGTTTTGGTTTTAGAAGTCTGTGTTTCTAGTTACAGCATATACTCCCATTCATTCTGGAATAGCCAAACGCAGCTCCCAGAATAGACGTGTTTCTAAGTGGCTGAATCTAAACATAGATACAACTCCCTTAGTTGTATCTAAAACGTTTGAAAGAAACGTTTTATTTGAGTTTTAGACGCAGTCTTATTGCTATTTCTTAGAGGCCGGTATTTTGCTGGGAATGTCTGTTTTAGAATCTGCACAAAAATCTTTTCTAAACTGCTGCACAGAAACAACAGTTTATCTCAATAAGCTGAATGCACACAGTGACAACCATTCTGTTAGATGGCTCCGTGTTTGTTTTAGAACCAGATATTTCACTTTAAACCTTATACTCCAGTACACTCTGGAATATGCAAATGCAGCTCCTGGAAGAAACGTGTTTCTTACTCGCTGAATCTGAATATATACTCAAGACTCTTAGGTGAATGAACACAGAGCAGAGCATTTTGAAGAAAACGTTTCTTCTATGTTATAGATGCAGTCTTACTGCTACTTCTTTTAGGCTGGTGTTTTGCTGCAAATGTTGATTTTAGAATTTGCATATAAAGGGTTTCTAAACTGCTGCCTAAGAAGAGCAGATTAACCCTTTAAGTTGAATGCACACATTCACAACCATTCTGTTAGATAGCTCCGTTTTGGTTTTAGAAACAGATATTTCTCTTTACAGCATTTACTCCCATACACTCTGGAATATCGAAATGCAGCTCCTAGAATAAACGTGTTTCAAACTCGCTGAATCCAAACATAGATTCAACGACCTTTGGTGAACGAACACACTGCAGAGCAGTTTGAAAGAAACGTTCCCTCTGAGTTTTAGACGCAGTCTTACTGCTATTTCTTATAGGCCGGTATTTTGCTGGAAATGTCTGTTTGAGAATCTACACAGAAATGTTTTCTAAACTGCTGCATACAAACAGCAGTTTAGCTCAGTAAGTTGAATGCACACATTGACAACCATTCCATTAGATCATCCGTTTTTCTTTTGGAACGAGACATTTGTCTTTACATCTTATACTCCAGTATACTCTGGAATAGGCAAACACAGCTCCTGGAAGAAACGTGTTGCTAACTAGCTGAATCTGAACATATATTCAAGTCTCTTATATGAATGAACACACAGCAGAGCAGTTTGAAAACAGTTTCTTCCATGTTAAAGATGCAGTCTTACTGCTATTTCCTATAGGCTGGTGTTTTGCTGGAAAGGTCTGTATTTGCATATAAAGGGTTTCTAAAGTGCTGCATGAGAAGAGCAGTTTACCTCTTTAAGCCGAAGGCACACATTCACAACCACTCTGCTAGATAGATCCATTTTGGTTTTAGAAACAGATATTTCTCTTTACAGCATATACTCCCATTCAATCTGGAATATCCAAAGACAGCTCCTAGAATAAACGTGTTTCTATCTCGCTGAATCTAAACATAGAATCAACTCCCTTAGGCCAAAGAACACAAGGCCGAGCAGTTTGAAAGAAACGTTTCTTCTGAGTTTTAGACGCAGTCTTAATGCTCTTTCTTATATATGCCGGTACTGGGCCGGAAAGGCCTGTTTTGAGACTCTGCACAGAAAGTGTTTGCAGACTGCTGAATCCACACACGGGTTTAACTCTGGAAGTTGAGTGCACACATTGACAACCGTTCTGTTAGATAGCTGCGTTTTGGATTTAGAAGCAGATATTTCCCTGTGCTTACTGCTGTTTCTTCCATATGCCGGTAATGGGCTGAAAACGCCTGTTTGGGGACTCTGCAGAGAAAGTGTTTGCAGACTGCTGAATCCACACACGGGTTTAACTCTGGAAGTTGAGTGCACACATTGACAACCGTTCTGTTAGATAGCTGCGTTTTGGATTTAGAAGCAGATATTTCCCTGTGCTTACTGCTGTTTCTTCCATATGCCGGTAATGGGCTGAAAACGCCTGTTTTGGGACTCTGCAGAGAAAGTGTTTGCAGACTGCTGAATCCACACACGGGTTTAACTCTGGAAGTTGAGTGCACACATTGACAACCGTTCTGTTAGATAGCTGCGTTTTGGATTTAGAAGCAGATATTTCCCTGGGCTTACTGCTATTTCTTCCATATGCCGGTAATGGGCTGAAAACGACTGTTTTGGGATTCTGCAGAGAAAGTGTTTGCAGACTGCTGAATCCACACACGGGTTTAACTCTGGAAGTTGAGTGCACACATTGACAACCGTTCTGTTAGATAGCTGCGTTTTGGATTTAGAAGCAGATATTTCCCTGTGCTTACTGCTGTTTCTTCCATATGCCGGTAAAGGGCTGAAAACGCCTGTTTTGGGACTCTGCAGAGAAAGTGTTTGCAGACTGCTGAATCCACACACGGGTTTAACTCTGGAAGTTGAGTGCACACATTGACAACCGTTCTGTTAGATAGCTGCGTTTTGGATTTAGAAGCAGATATTTCCCTGTGCTTACTGCTGTTTCTTCCATATGCCGGTAATGGGCTGAAAATGCCTGTTTTGGGACTCTGCAGAGACAGTGTTTGCAGACTGCTGAATACACACACGGGTTTAACTCTGGAAGTTGAGTGCACACATTGACAACCGTTCTGTTAGATAGCTGCGTTTTGGATTTAGAAGCAGATATTTCCCTGGGCTTACTGCTGTTTCTTCCATATGCCGGTAATGGGCTGAAAACGCCTGCTTTGGGACTCTGCAGAGAAAGTGTTTGCAGACTGCTGAATCCACACACGGGTTTAACTCTGGAAGTTGAGTGCACACATTGACAACCGTTCTGTTAGATAGCTGCGTTTTGGATTTAGAAGCAGATATTTCCCTGTGCCTACTGCTGTTTCTTCCATATGCCGGTAATGGGCTGAAAACGCCTGTTTTGGGACACTGCAGAGAAAGTGTTTGCAGACTGCTGAATCCACACACGGGTTTAACTCTGGAAGTTGAGTGCACACATTGACAACCGTTCTGTTAGATAGCTGCGTTTTGGATTTAGAAGCAGATATTTCCCTGTGCTTACTGCTGTTTCTTCCATATGCCGGTATTGGACTGAAAACGCCTGTTTTGGGACTCTGCACAGAAAGTGTTTGCAGACTGCTGAATCCACACTCGGGTTTATCTCTGGAAGTTGAGTGCACGCATTGACAACCATTCAGTTATATAGCTGCCTTTTGGTTTTAGAAGCAGTTAATTCTCTTTACAGCATATACTCTCATTCACTCTGGAATATCCAAACGCAGCTCCTAAAAGAAACGGGTTTCGAAGTATAATCAGATATTTCTCTTTACATCTTGTACCCCAGTACACTCTGATATATCCATACGCAGCTCCTGGAAGAAACGTGTTTGTAACTCGCTGAATCTGTGCATATATTGAAGTCTCTTAGGTGAATGAACACACAGCAGAGGAGTTTGAAAAAAACATTTCTTCCATGTTATAGATGCACTGTTAACTGCTATTGCTTTTAGGCTGGTGTTTTCCTGGAAATGTTGGTTTTAGAATTTCCATATAAATGGTTTGTAAACTGCTGCTTAAGTGGAGCAGTTTAATTCGTTAAGTTGAATGCCCTCATTCACAATCATTCTGTTAGCTAGCTCCGTTTTGGTTTTAGAAGCCTGTGTTTCTAGTTACAGCATATACTCCCATTCATTCTGGAATAGCCAAACGCAGCTCCCAGAATAGACGTGTTTCTAAGTCGCTGAATCTAAACATAGATTCAACTCCCTTAGGTGAACGAACACACAGCACAGCAGTTTGAAAGAAACGTTTTATTTGCGTTTTAGACGCAGTCTTATTGCTATTTCTTAGAGGCCGGTATTTTGCTGGGAATGTCTGTTTTAGAATCTGCACAAAAATCTTTTCTAAACTGCTGCATAGAAACAACAGTTTATCTCAATAAGCTGAATGCACACAGTGACAACCATTCTGTTAGATGGCTCCGTGTTTGTTTTAGAACCAGATATTTCACTTTAAACCTTATACTCCAGTACACTCTGGAATATGCAAATGCAGCTCCTGGAAGAAACGTGTTTCTTACTCGCTGAATCTGAATATATACTCAAGACTCTTAGGTGAATGAACACAGAGCAGAGCATTTTGAAGAAAACGTTTCTTCTATGTTATAGATGCAGTCTTACTGCTACTTCTTTTAGGCTGGTGTTTTGCTGCAAATGTTGATTTTAGAATTTGCATATAAAGGGTTTCTAAACTGCTGCCTAAGAAGAGCAGATTAACCCTTTAAGTTGAATGCACACATTCACAACCATTCTGTTAGATAGCTCCGTTTTGGTTTTAGAAACAGATATTTCTCTTTACAGCATTTACTCCCATACACTCTGGAATATCGAAATGCAGCTCCTAGAATAAACGTGTTTCAAACTCGCTGAATCCAAACATAGATTCAACGACCTTTGGTGAACGAACACACTGCAGAGCAGTTTGAAAGAAACGTTCCCTCTGAGTTTTAGACGCAGTCTTACTGCTATTTCTTATAGGCCGGTATTTTGCTGGAAATGTCTGTTTGAGAATCTACACAGAAATGTTTTCTAAACTGCTGCATACAAACAGCAGTTTAGCTCAGTAAGTTGAATGCACACATTGACAACCATTCCATTAGATCATCCGTTTTTCTTTTGGAACGAGACATTTGTCTTTACATCTTATACTCCAGTATACTCTGGAATAGGCAAACACAGCTCCTGGAAGAAACGTGTTGCTAACTAGCTGAATCTGAACATATATTCAAGTCTCTTATATGAATGAACACACAGCAGAGCAGTTTGAAAACAGTTTCTTCCATGTTAAAGATGCAGTCTTACTGCTATTTCCTATAGGCTGGTGTTTTGCTGGAAAGGTCTGTATTTGCATATAAAGGGTTTCTAAAGTGCTGCATGAGAAGAGCAGTTTACCTCTTTAAGCCGAAGGCACACATTCACAACCACTCTGCTAGATAGATCCATTTTGGTTTTAGAAACAGATATTTCTCTTTACAGCATATACTCCCATTCAATCTGGAATATCCAAAGACAGCTCCTAGAATAAACGTGTTTCTATCTCGCTGAATCTAAACATAGATTCAACTCCCTTAGGCCAAAGAACACAAGGCCGAGCAGTTTGAAAGAAACGTTTCTTCTGAGTTTTAGACGCAGTCTTAATGCTCTTTCTTATATATGCCGGTACTGGGCCGGAAAGGCCTGTTTTGAGACTCTGCACAGAAAGTGTTTGCAGACTGCTGAATCCACACACGGGTTTAACTCTGGAAGTTGAGTGCACACATTGACAACCGTTCTGTTAGATAGCTGCGTTTTGGATTTAGAAGCAGATATTTCCCTGTGCTTACTGCTGTTTCTTCCATATGCCGGTAAAGGGCTGAAAACGCCTGTTTTGGGACTCTGCAGAGAAAGTGTTTGCAGACTGCTGAATCCACACACGGGTTTAACTCTGGAAGTTGAGTGCACACATTGACAACCGTTCTGTTAGATATCTGCGTTTTGGATTTAGAAGCAGATATTTACCTGTGCTTACTGCTGTTTCTTCCATATGCCGGTAAAGGGCTGAAAACGCCTGTTTTGGGACTCTGCAGAGAAAGTGTTTGCAGACTGCTGAATCCACACACGGGTTTAACTCTGGAAGTTGAGTGCACACATTGACAACCGTTCTGTTAGATAGCTGCGTTTTGGATTTAGAAGCAGATATTTCCCTGTGCTTACTGCTGTTTCTTCCATATGCCGGTATTGGGCTGAAAACGCCTGTTTTGGGACTCTGCAGAGAAAGTGTTTGCAGACTGCTGAATCCACACTCGGGTTTATCTCTGGAAGTTGAGTGCACGCATTGACAACCATTCAGTTAGATAGATGCCTTTTGGTTTTAGAAGCAGTTATTTCTCTTTACAGCGTATACTATCATTCACTCTGGAATATCCAAACGCAGCTCCTAAAAGAAACGGGTTTCTAAGTATAATCAGATATTTCTCTTTACATCTTGTACCCCAGTACACTCTGATATATCCATACGCAGCTCCTGGAAGAAACGTGTTTGTAACTCGCTGAATCTGTGCATATATTGAAGTCTCTTAGGTGAATGAACACACAGCAGAGGAGTTTGAAAAAAACATTTCTTCCATGTTATAGATGCACTGTTAACTGCTATTGCTTTTAGGCTGGTGTTTTCCTGGAAATGTTGGTTTTAGAATTTCCATATAAATGGTTTGTAAACTGCTGCTTAAGTGGAGCAGTTTAATTCGTTAAGTTGAATGCCCTCATTCACAATCATTCTGTTAGCTAGCTCCGTTTTGGTTTTAGAAGCCTGTGTTTCTAGTTACAGCATATACTCCCATTCATTCTGGAATAGCCAAACGCAGCTCCCAGAATAGACGTGTTTCTAAGTCGCTGAATCTAAACATAGATTCAACTCCCTTAGGTGAACGAACACACAGCACAGCAGTTTGAAAGAAACGTTTTATTTGCGTTTTAGACGCAGTCTTATTGCTATTTCTTAGAGGCCGGTATTTTGCTGGGAATGTCTGTTTTAGAATCTGCACAAAAATCTTTTCTAAACTGCTGCATAGAAACAACAGTTTATCTCAATAAGCTGAATGCACACAGTGACAACCATTCTGTTAGATGGCTCCGTGTTTGTTTTAGAACCAGATATTTCACTTTAAACCTTATACTCCAGTACACTCTGGAATATGCAAATGCAGCTCCTGGAAGAAACGTGTTTCTTACTCGCTGAATCTGAATATATACTCAAGACTCTTAGGTGAATGAACACAGAGCAGAGCATTTTGAAGAAAACGTTTCTTCTATGTTATAGATGCAGTCTTACTGCTACTTCTTTTAGGCTGGTGTTTTGCTGCAAATGTTGATTTTAGAATTTGCATATAAAGGGTTTCTAAACTGCTGCCTAAGAAGAGCAGATTAACCCTTTAAGTTGAATGCACACATTCACAACCATTCTGTTAGATAGCTCCGTTTTGGTTTTAGAAACAGATATTTCTCTTTACAGCATTTACTCCCATACACTCTGGAATATCGAAATGCAGCTCCTAGAATAAACGTGTTTCAAACTCGCTGAATCCAAACATAGATTCAACGACCTTTGGTGAACGAACACACTGCAGAGCAGTTTGAAAGAAACGTTCCCTCTGAGTTTTAGACGCAGTCTTACTGCTATTTCTTATAGGCCGGTATTTTGCTGGAAATGTCTGTTTGAGAATCTACACAGAAATGTTTTCTAAACTGCTGCATACAAACAGCAGTTTAGCTCAGTAAGTTGAATGCACACATTGACAACCATTCCATTAGATCATCCGTTTTTCTTTTGGAACGAGACATTTGTCTTTACATCTTATACTCCAGTATACTCTGGAATAGGCAAACACAGCTCCTGGAAGAAACGTGTTGCTAACTAGCTGAATCTGAACATATATTCAAGTCTCTTATATGAATGAACACACAGCAGAGCAGTTTGAAAACAGTTTCTTCCATGTTAAAGATGCAGTCTTACTGCTATTTCCTATAGGCTGGTGTTTTGCTGGAAAGGTCTGTATTTGCATATAAAGGGTTTCTAAAGTGCTGCATGAGAAGAGCAGTTTACCTCTTTAAGCCGAAGGCACACATTCACAACCACTCTGCTAGATAGATCCATTTTGGTTTTAGAAACAGATATTTCTCTTTACAGCATATACTCCCATTCAATCTGGAATATCCAAAGACAGCTCCTAGAATAAACGTGTTTCTATCTCGCTGAATCTAAACATAGATTCAACTCCCTTAGGCCAAAGAACACAAGGCCGAGCAGTTTGAAAGAAACGTTTCTTCTGAGTTTTAGACGCAGTCTTAATGCTCTTTCTTATATATGCCCGTACTGGGCCGGAAAGGCCTGTTTTGAGACTCTGCACAGAAAGTGTTTGCAGACTGCTGAATCCACACACGGGTTTAACTCTGGAAGTTGAGTGCACACATTGACAACCGTTCTGTTAGATAGCTGCGTTTTGGATTTAGAAGCAGATATTTCCCTGTGCTTACTGCTGTTTCTTCCATATGCCGGTAAAGGGCTGAAAACGCCTGTTTTGGGACTCTGCAGAGAAAGTGTTTGCAGACTGCTGAATCCACACACGGGTTTAACTCTGGAAGTTGAGTGCACACATTGACAACCGTTCTGTTAGATATCTGCGTTTTGGATTTAGAAGCAGATATTTCCCTGTGCTTACTGCTGTTTCTTCCATATGCCGGTAAAGGGCTGAAAACGCCTGTTTTGGGACTCTGCAGAGAAAGTGTTTGCAGACTGCTGAATCCACACACGGGTTTAACTCTGGAAGTTGAGTGCACACATTGACAACCGTTCTGTTAGATAGCTGCGTTTTGGATTTAGAAGCAGATATTTCCCTGTGCTTACTGCTGTTTCTTCCATATGCCGGTAAAGGGCTGAAAACGCCTGTTTTGGGACTCTGCAGAGAAAGTGTTTGCAGACTGCTGAATCCACACACGGGTTTAACTCTGGAAGTTGAGTGCACACATTGACAACCGTTCTGTTAGATATCTGCGTTTTGGATTTAGAAGCAGATATTTCCCTGTGCTTACTGCCGTTTCTTCCATATGCCGGTAATGGGCTGAAAACGCCTGTTTTGGGACTCTGCAGAGAAAGTGTTTGCAGACTGCTGAATCCGCACACGGGTTTAACTCTGGAAGTTGAGTGCACACATTGACAACCGTTCTGTTAGATAGCTGCGTTTTGGATTTAGAAGCAGATATTTCCCTGTGCTTACTGCTGTTTCTTCCATATGCCGGTAATGGGCTGAAACCGCCTGTTTTGGGACTCTGCAGAGAAAGTGTTTGCAGACTGCTGAATCCACACACGGGTTTAACTCTGGAAGTTGAGTGCACACATTGACAACCGTTCTGTTAGATAGCTGCGTTTTGGATTTAGAAGCAGATATTTCCCTGTGCTTACTGCTGTTTCTTCCATATGCCGGTATTGGGCTGAAAACGCCTGTTTTGGGACTCTGCAGAGAAAGTGTTTGCAGACTGCTGAATCCACACTCGGGTTTATCTCTGGAAGTTGAGTGCACGCATTGACAACCATTCAGTTAGATAGATGCCTTTTGGTTTTAGAAGCAGTTATTTCTCTTTACAGCGTATACTATCATTCACTCTGGAATATCCAAACGCAGCTCCTAAAAGAAACGGGTTTCTAAGTATAATCAGATATTTCTCTTTACATCTTGTACCCTAGTACACTCTGATATATCCATACGCAGCTCCTGGAAGAAACTTGTTTGTAACTCGCTGAATCTGTGCATATATTGAAGTCTCTTAGGTGAATGAACACACAGCAGAGGAGTTTGAAAAAAACATTTCTTCCATGTTATAGATGCACTGTTAACTGCTATTGCTTTTAGGCTGGTGTTTTCCTGGATATGTTGGTTTTAGAATTTCCATATAAATGGTTTGTAAACTGCTGCTTAAGTGGAGCAGTTTAATTCGTTAAGTTGAATGCCCTCATTCACAATCATTCTGTTAGCTAGCTCCGTTTTGGTTTTAGAAGCCTGTGTTTCTAGTTACAGCATATACTCCCATTCATTCTGGAATAGGCAAACGCAGCTCCCAGAATAGACGTGTTTCTAAGTCGCTGAATCTAAACATAGATTCAACTCCCTTAGGTGAACGAACACACAGCACAGCAGTTTGAAAGAAACGTTTTATTTGCGTTTTAGACGCAGTCTTATTGCTATTTCTTAGAGGCCGGTATTTTGCTGGGAATGTCTGTTTTAGAATCTGCACAAAAATCTTTTCTAAACTGCTGCATAGAAACAACAGTTTATCTCAATAAGCTGAATGCACACAGTGACAACCATTCTGTTAGATGGCTCCGTGTTTGTTTTAGAACCAGATATTTCACTTTAAACCTTATACTCCAGTACACTCTGGAATATGCAAATGCAGCTCCTGGAAGAAACGTGTTTCTTACTCGCTGAATCTGAATATATACTCAAGACTCTTAGGTGAATGAACACAGAGCAGAGCATTTTGAAGAAAACGTTTCTTCTATGTTATAGATGCAGTCTTACTGCTACTTCTTTTAGGCTGGTGTTTTGCTGCAAATGTTGATTTTAGAATTTGCATATAAAGGGTTTCTAAACTGCTGCCTAAGAAGAGCAGATTAACCCTTTAAGTTGAATGCACACATTCACAACCATTCTGTTAGATAGCTCCGTTTTGGTTTTAGAAACAGATATTTCTCTTTACAGCATTTACTCCCATACACTCTGGAATATCGAAATGCAGCTCCTAGAATAAACGTGTTTCAAACTCGCTGAATCCAAACATAGATTCAACGACCTTTGGTGAACGAACACACTGCAGAGCAGTTTGAAAGAAACGTTCCCTCTGAGTTTTAGACGCAGTCTTACTGCTATTTCTTATAGGCCGGTATTTTGCTGGAAATGTCTGTTTGAGAATCTACACAGAAATGTTTTCTAAACTGCTGCATACAAACAGCAGTTTAGCTCAGTAAGTTGAATGCACACATTGACAACCATTCCATTAGATCATCCGTTTTTCTTTTGGAACGAGACATTTGTCTTTACATCTTATACTCCAGTATACTCTGGAATAGGCAAACACAGCTCCTGGAAGAAACGTGTTGCTAACTAGCTGAATCTGAACATATATTCAAGTCTCTTATATGAATGAACACACAGCAGAGCAGTTTGAAAACAGTTTCTTCCATGTTAAAGATGCAGTCTTACTGCTATTTCCTATAGGCTGGTGTTTTGCTGGAAAGGTCTGTATTTGCATATAAAGGGTTTCTAAAGTGCTGCATGAGAAGAGCAGTTTACCTCTTTAAGCCGAAGGCACACATTCACAACCACTCTGCTAGATAGATCCATTTTGGTTTTAGAAACAGATATTTCTCTTTACAGCATATACTCCCATTCAATCTGGAATATCCAAAGACAGCTCCTAGAATAAACGTGTTTCTATCTCGCTGAATCTAAACATAGATTCAACTCCCTTAGGCCAAAGAACACAAGGCCGAGCAGTTTGAAAGAAACGTTTCTTCTGAGTTTTAGACGCAGTCTTAATGCTCTTTCTTATATATGCCGGTACTGGGCCGGAAAGGCCTGTTTTGAGACTCTGCACAGAAAGTGTTTGCAGACTGCTGAATCCACACACGGGTTTAACTCTGGAAGTTGAGTGCACACATTGACAACCGTTCTGTTAGATAGCTGCGTTTTGGATTTAGAAGCAGATATTTCCCTGTGCTTACTGCTGTTTCTTCCATATGCCGGTAATGGGCTGAAAACGCCTGTTTTGGGACTCTGCAGAGAAAGTGTTTGCAGACTGCTGAATCCACACACGGGTTTAACTCTGGAAGTTGAGTGCACACATTGACAACCGTTCTGTTAGATAGCTGCGTTTTGGATTTAGAAGCAGATATTTCCCTGTGCTTAGTGCTGTTTCTTCCATATGCCGGTAATGGGCTGAAAACGCCTCTTTTGGGACTCTGCAGAGAAAGTGTTTGCAGACTGCTGAATCCACACACGGGTTTAACTCTGGAAGTTGAGTGCACACATTGACAACCGTTCTGTTAGATACCTGCGTTTTGGATTTAGAAGCAGATATTTCCCTGTGCTTACTGCTGTTTCTTCCATATGCCGGTAATGGGCTGAAAACCCCTGTTTGGGGACTCTGCAGAGAAAGTGTTTGCAGACTGCTGAATCCACACACGGGTTTAACTCTGGAAGTTGAGTGCACACATTGACAACCGTTCTGTTAGATAGCTGCGTTTTGGATTTAGAAGCACATATTTCCCTGTGCTTACTGCTGTTTCTTCCATATGCCGGTAATGGGCTGAAAACGCCTGTTTTGGGACTCTGTAGAGAAAGAGTTTGCAGACTGCTGAATCCACACACGGGTTTAACTCTGGAAGTTGAGTGCAGACATTGACAACCGTTCTGTTAGATAGCTGCGTTGTGGATTTAGAAGCAGATATTTCCCTGTGCTTACTGCTGTTTCTTTCATATGCCGGTAAAGGGCTGAAAACGCCTGTTTTGGGACTCTGCAGAGAAAGTGTTTGCAGACTGCTGAATCCACACACGGGTTTAACTCTGGAAGTTGAGTGCACACATTGACAACCGTTCTGTTAGATAGCTGCGTTTTGGATTTAGAAGCAGATATTTCCCTGTGCTTACTGCTGTTTCTTCCATATGCCGGTAATGGGCTGAAAACGCCTGTTTTGGGACTCTGCAGAGAAACTGTTTGCAGACTGCTGAATCCACACACGGGTCTAACTCTGGAAGTTGAGTGCACACATTGACAACCGTTCTGTTAGATAGCTGCGTTTTGGATTTAGAAGCAGATATTTCCCTGTGTTTACTGCCGTTTCTTCCATATGCCGGTAATGGGCTGAAAACGCCTGCTTTGGGACTCTGCAGAGAAGATGTTTGCAGACTGCTGAATCCACACACGGGTTTAACTCTGGAAGTTGAGTGCACACTTTGACAACCGTTCTGTTAGATAGCTGCGTTTTGAATTTAGAAGCAGATATTTCCCTGTGCTTACTGCCGTTTCTTCCATATGCCGGTAATGGGCTGAAAACGCCTGTTTTGGGACTCTGCAGAGAAAGTGTTTGCAGACTGCTGACTCCACACACGGGTTTAACTCTGGAAGTTGAGTGCACACATTGACAACCGTTCTGTTAGATAGCTGCGTTTTGGATTTAGAAGCAGATATTTCCCTGGGCTTACTGCTGTTTCTTCCATATGCCGGTAATGGGCTGAAAACGCCTGTTTGGGGACTCTGCAGAGAAAGTGTTTGCAGACTGCTGAATCCACACACGGGTTTAACTCTGGAAGTTGAGTGCACACATTGACAACCGTTCTGTTAGATAGCTGCGTTTTGGATTTAGAAGCAGATATTTCCCTGTGCTTACTGCTGTTTCTTCCATATGCCGGTAATGGGCTGAAAATGCCTGTTTTGGGACTCTGCAGAGACATTGTTTGCAGACTGCTGAATACACACACGGGTTTATCTCTGGAAGTTGAGTGCACACATTGACAACCGTTCTGTTAGATAGCTGCGTTTTGGATTTAGAAGCAGATATTTCCCTGTGCTTACTGCTGTTTCTTCCATATGCCGGTAATGGGCTGAAAACGCCAGTTTTGGGGCTCTGCAGAGAAAGTGTTTGCAGACTGCTGAATCCACACACGGGTTTAACTCTGGAAGTTGAGTGCACACATTGACAACCGTTCTGTTAGATAGCTGCGTTTTGGATTTAGAAGCAGATATTTCCCTGTGCTTACTGCTGTTTCTTCCATATGCCGGTATTGGGCTGAAAACGCCTGTTTTGGGACTCTGCAGAGAAAGTGTTTGCAGACTGCTGAATCCACACTCGGGTTTATCTCTGGAAGTTGAGTGCACGCATTGACAACCATTCAGTTAGATAGATGCCTTTTGGTTTTAGAAGCAGTTATTTCTCTTTACAGCGTATACTATCATTCACTCTGGAATATCCAAACGCAGCTCCTAAAAGAAACGGGTTTCTAAGTATAATCAGATATTTCTCTTTACATCTTGTACCCTAGTACACTCTGATATATCCATACGCAGCTCCTGGAAGAAACTTGTTTGTAACTCGCTGAATCTGTGCATATATTGAAGTCTCTTAGGTGAATGAACACACAGCAGAGGAGTTTGAAAAAAACATTTCTTCCATGTTATAGATGCACTGTTAACTGCTATTGCTTTTAGGCTGGTGTTTTCCTGGATATGTTGGTTTTAGAATTTCCATATAAATGGTTTGTAAACTGCTGCTTAAGTGGAGCAGTTTAATTCGTTAAGTTGAATGCCCTCATTCACAATCATTCTGTTAGCTAGCTCCGTTTTGGTTTTAGAAGCCTGTGTTTCTAGTTACAGCATATACTCCCATTCATTCTGGAATAGCCAAACGCAGCTCCCAGAATAGACGTGTTTCTAAGTCGCTGAATCTAAACATAGATTCAACTCCCTTAGGTGAACGAACACACAGCACAGCAGTTTGAAACAAACGTTTTATTTGAGTTTTAGACGCAGTCTTATTGCTATTCCAAAGAGGCCAGTATTTTGCTGGGAATGTCTGTTTTAGAATCTGCACAAAAATCTTTTCTAAACTGCTGCATAGAAACAACAGTTTATCTCAATAAGCTGAATGCACACAGTGACAACCATTCTGTTAGATGGCTCCGTGTTTGTTTTAGAACCAGATATTTCACTTTAAACCTTATACTCCAGTACACTCTGGAATATGCAAATGCAGCTCCTGGAAGAAACGTGTTTCTTACTCGCTGAATCTGAATATATACTCAAGACTCTTAGGTGAATGAACACAGAGCAGAGCATTTTGAAGAAAACGTTTCTTCTATGTTATAGATGCAGTCTTACTGCTACTTCTTTTAGGCTGGTGTTTTGCTGCAAATGTTGATTTTAGAATTTGCATATAAAGGGTTTCTAAACTGCTGCCTAAGAAGAGCAGATTAACCCTTTAAGTTGAATGCACACATTCACAACCATTCTGTTAGATAGCTCCGTTTTGGTTTTAGAAACAGATATTTCTCTTTACAGCATTTACTCCCATACACTCTGGAATATCGAAATGCAGCTCCTAGAATAAACGTGTTTCAAACTCGCTGAATCCAAACATAGATTCAACGACCTTTGGTGAACGAACACACTGCAGAGCAGTTTGAAAGAAACGTTCCCTCTGAGTTTTAGACGCAGTCTTACTGCTATTTCTTATAGGCCGGTATTTTGCTGGAAATGTCTGTTTGAGAATCTACACAGAAATGTTTTCTAAACTGCTGCATACAAACAGCAGTTTAGCTCAGTAAGTTGAATGCACACATTGACAACCATTCCATTAGATCATCCGTTTTTCTTTTGGAACGAGACATTTGTCTTTACATCTTATACTCCAGTATACTCTGGAATAGGCAAACACAGCTCCTGGAAGAAACGTGTTGCTAACTAGCTGAATCTGAACATATATTCAAGTCTCTTATATGAATGAACACACAGCAGAGCAGTTTGAAAACAGTTTCTTCCATGTTAAAGATGCAGTCTTACTGCTATTTCCTATAGGCTGGTGTTTTGCTGGAAAGGACTGTATTTGCATATAAAGGGTTTCTAAAGTGCTGCATGAGAAGAGCAGTTTACCTCTTTAAGCCGAAGGCACACATTCACAACCACTCTGCTAGATAGATCCATTTTGGTTTTAGAAACAGATATTTCTCTTTACAGCATATACTCCCATTCAATCTGGAATATCCAAAGACAGCTCCTAGAATAAACGTGTTTCTATCTCGCTGAATCTAAACATAGAATCAACTCCCTTAGGCCAAAGAACACAAGGCCGAGCAGTTTGAAAGAAACGTTTCTTCTGAGTTTTAGACGCAGTCTTAATGCTCTTTCTTATATATGCCGGTACTGGGCCGGAAAGGCCTGTTTTGAGACTCTGCACAGAAAGTGTTTGCAGACTGCTGAATCCACACACGGGTTTAACTCTGGAAGTTGAGTGCACACATTGACAACCGTTCTGTTAGATAGCTGCGTTTTGGATTTAGAAGCAGATATTTCCCTGTGCTTACTGCTGTTTCTTCCATATGCTGGTAAAGGGCTGAAAACGCCTGTTTTGGGACTCTGCAGAGAAAGTGTTTGCAGACTGCTGAATCCACACACGGGTTTAACTCTGGAAGTTGAGTGCACACATTGACAACCGTTCTGTTAGATAGCTGCGTTGTGGATTTAGAAGCAGATATTTCCCTGTGCTTACTGCTGTTTCTTCCATATGCCGGTAATGGGCTGAAAACGCCTGTTTGGGGACTCTGCAGAGAAAGTGTTTGCAGACTGCTGAATCCACACACGGGTTTAACTCTGGAAGTTGAGTGCACACATTCACAACCGTTCTGTTAGATAGCTGCGTTTTGGAATTGGAAGCAGATATTTCCCTGTGCTTACTGCTGTTTCTTCCATATGCCGGTAATGGGCTGAAAACGCCTGTTTTGGGACTCTGCAGAGAAAGTGTTTGCAGACTGCTGAATCCACACACGGGTTTAACTCTGGAAGTTGAGTGCACACATTGACAACCGTTCTGTTAGATAGCTGTGTTTTGGATTTAGAAGCAGATATTTCCCTGTGCTTACTGCCGTTTCTTCCATATGCCGGTAATGGGCTGAAAACGCCTGTTTTGGGACTCTGCAGAGAAAGTGTTTGCAGACTGCTGAATCCACACACGGGTTTACCTCTGGAAGTTGAGTGCACACATTGACAACCGTTCTGTTAGATAGCTGCGTTTTGGATTTAGAAGCAGATATTTCCCTGGGCTTACTGCTGTTTCTTCCATATGCTGGTAATGGGCTGAAAACGCCTGTTTTGGGACTCTGCAGAGAAAGTGTTTGCAGACTCCTGAATCCACACACGGGTTTAACTCTGGAAGTTGAGTGCACACTCTGACAACCGTTCTGTTAGATAGCTGCGTTTTCGATTTAGAAGCAGATATTTCCCTGTGCTTACTGCTGTTTCTTCCATATGCCGGTAATGGGCTGAAAACGCCTGTTTTGGGACTCTGCAGAGAAAGTCTCTGCAGACTTCTGAATCCACACACGGGTTTAACTCTGGAAGTTGAGTGCACACATTGACAACCGTTCTGTTAGATAGCTGCGTTTTGGATTTAGAAGCAGATATTTCCCTGTGCTTACTGCTGTTTCTTCCATATGCCGGTAATGGGCTGAAAACGCCTGTTTTGGGACTCTGCAGAGAAAGTCTCTGCAGACTGCTGAATCCACACACGGGTTTAACTCTGGAAGTTGAGTGCACACATTGACAACCGTTCTGTTAGATAGCTGCGTTTTGGATTTAGAAGCAGATATTTCCCTGTGCTTACTGCTGTTTCTTCCATATGCCGGTAATGGGCTGAAAACGCCTGTTTTGGGACTCTGCAGAGAAAGTCTCTGCAGACTGCTGAATCCACACACGGGTTTAACTCTGGAAGTTGAGTGCACACATTGACAACCGTTCTGTTAGATAGCTGCGTTTTGGATTTAGAAGCAGATATTTCCCTGTGCTTACTGCTGTTTCTTCCATATGCCGGTAATGGGCTGAAAACGCCTGTTTTGGGACTCTGCAGAGAAAGTCTCTGCAGACTGCTGAATCCACACACGGGTTTAACTCTGGAAGTTGAGTGCACACATTGACAACCGTTCTGTTAGATAGCTGCGTTTTGGATTTAGAAGCAGATATTTCCCTGTGCTTACTGCTGTTTCTTCCATATGCCGGTAATGGGCTGAAAACGCCTGTTTTGGGACAGTGCAGAGAAAGTCTCTGCAGACTGCTGAATCCACACACAGGTTTAACTCTGGAAGTTGAGTGCACACATTGACAACCGTTCTGTTAGATAGCTGCGTTTTGGATTTAGAAGCAGATATTTCCCTGTGCTTACTGCTGTTTCTTCCATATGCCGGTAATGGGCTGAAAACGCCTGTTTGGGGACTCTGCAGAGAAAGTCTCTGCAGGCTGCTGAATCCACACACGGGTTTAACTCTGGAAGTTGAGTGCACACATTGACAACCGTTCTGTTAGATAGCTGCGTTTTGGATTTAGAAGCAGATATTTCCCTGTGCTCACTGCTGTTTCTTCCATATGCCGGTAATGGGCTGAAAACGCCTGTTTGGGGACTCTGCAGAGAAAGTCTCTGCAGACTGCTGAATCCACACACGGGTTTAACTCTGGAAGTTGAGTGCACACATTGACAACCGTTCTGTTAGATAGCTGCGTTTTGGATTTAGAAGCAGATATTTCCCTGTGCTTACTGCTGTTTCTTCCATATGCCGGTAATGGGCTGAAAACGCCTGTTTTGGGACTCTGCAGAGAAAGTCTCTGCAGACTGCTGAATCCACACACGGGTTTAACTCTGGAAGTTGAGTGCACACATTGACAACCGTTCTGTTAGATAGCTGCGTTTTGGATTTAGAAGCAGATATTTCCCTGTGCTTACTGCTGTTTCTTCCATATGCCGGTAATGGGCTGAAAACGCCTGTTTGGGGACTCTGCAGAGAAAGTCTCTGCAGACTGCTGAATCCACACACCGGTTTAACTCTGGAAGTTGAGTGCACACATTGACAACCGTTCTGTTAGATAGCTGCGTTTTGGATTTAGAAGCAGATATTTCCCTGTGCTTACTGCTGTTTCTTCCATATGCCGGTAATGGGCTGAAAACGCCTGTTTTGGGACTCTGCAGAGAAAGTCTCTGCAGACTGCTGAATCCACACACGGGTTTAACTCTGGAAGTTGAGTGCACACATTGACAACCGTTCTGTTAGATAGCTGCGTTTTGGATTTAGAAGCAGATATTTCCCTGTGCTTACTGCTGTTTCTTCCATATGCCGGTAATGGGCTGAAAACGCCTGTTTTGGGACTCTGCAGAGAAAGTCTCTGCAGACTGCTGAATCCACACACGGGTTTAACTCTGGAAGTTGAGTGCACACATTGACAACCGTTCTGTTAGATAGCTGCGTTTTGGATTTAGAAGCAGATATTTCCCTGTGCTTACTGCTGTTTCTTCCATATGCCGGTAATGGGCTGAAAACGCCTGTTTGGGGACTCTGCAGAGAAAGTCTCTGCAGACTGCTGAATCCACACACGGGTTTAACTCTGGAAGTTGAGTGCACACATTGACAACCGTTCTGTTAGATAGCTGCGTTTTGGATTTAGAAGCAGATATTTCCCTGTGCTTACTGCTGTTTCTTCCATATGCCGGTAATGGGCTGAAAACGCCTGTTTTGGGACTCTGCAGAGAAAGTCTCTGCAGACTGCTGAATCCACACACGGGTTTAACTCTGGAAGTTGAGTGCACACATTGACAACCGTTCTGTTAGATAGCTGCGTTTTGGATTTAGAAGCAGATATTTCCCTGTGCTTACTGCTGTTTCTTCCATATGCCGGTAATGGGCTGAAAACGCCTGTTTTGGGACTCTGCAGAGAAAGTCTCTGCAGGCTGCTGAATCCACACACGGGTTTAACTCTGGAAGTTGAGTGCACACATTGACAACCGTTCTGTTAGATAGCTGCGTTTTGGATTTAGAAGCAGATATTTCCCTGTGCTTACTGCTGTTTCTTCCATATGCCGGTAATGGGCTGAAAACGCCTGTTTTGGGACTCTGCAGAGAAAGTCTCTGCAGACTGCTGAATCCACACACGGGTTTAACTCTGGAAGTTGAGTGCACACATTGACAACCGTTCTGTTAGATAGCTGCGTTTTGGATTTAGAAGCAGATATTTCCCTGTGCTTACTGCTGTTTCTTCCATATGCAGGTAATGGGCTGAAAACGCCTGTTTGGGGATTCTGCAGAGAAAGTCTCTGCAGACTTCTGAATCCACACACGGGTTTAACTCTGGAAGTTGAGTGCACACATTGACAACCGTTCTGTTAGATAGCTGCCTTTTGGATTTAGAAGCAGATATTTCCCTGTGCTTACTGCTGTTTCTTCCATATGCCGGTAATGGGCTGAAAACGCCTGTTTTGGGACTCTGCAGAGAAAGTCTCTGCAGACTGCTGAATCCACACACGGGTTTAACTCTGGAAGTTGAGTGCACACATTGACAACCGTTCTGTTAGATAGCTGCGTTTTGGATTTAGAAGCAGATATTTCCCTGTGCTTACTGCTGTTTCTTCCATATGCCGGTAATGGGCTGAAAACGCCTATTTGGGGACTCTGCAGAGAAAGTGTTTGCAGAGTGCTGAATCCACACACGGGATTAACTCTGGAAGTTGAGTGCACACATTGACAACCGTTCTGTTAGATAGCTGCGTTTTGGATTTAGAAGCAGATATTTCCCTGTGCTTACTGCTGTTTCTTCCATATGCCGGTAATGGGCTGAAAACGCCTGTTTTGGGACTCTGCAGAGAAAGTCTCTGCAGACTGCTGAATCCACACACGGGTTTAACTCTGGAAGTTGAGTGCACACATTGACAACCGTTCTGTTAGATAGCTGCGTTTTGGATTTAGAAGCAGATATTTCCCTGTGCTTACTGCTGTTTCTTCCCTATGCCGGTAATGGACTGAAAACGCCTGTTTTGGGACTCTGCAGATAAAGTCTCTGCAGACTGCTGAATCCACACACGGGTTTAACTCTGGAAGTTGAGTGCACACATTGACAACCGTTCTGTTAGATAGCTGCGTTTTGGATTTAGAAGCAGATATTTCCCTGTGCTTACTGCTGTTTCTTCCATATGCCGGTAATGGGCTGAAAACGCCTGTTTTGGGACTCTGCAGAGAAAGTCTCTGCAGACTGCTGAATCCACACACGGGTTTAACTCTGGAAGTTGAGTGCACACATTGACAACCGTTCTGTTAGATAGCTGCGTTTTGGATTTAGAAGCAGATATTTCCCTGTGCTTACTGCTGTTTCTTCCATATGCCGGTAAAGGGCTGAAAACGCCTGTTTTGGGACTCTGCAGAGAAAGTGTTTGCAGACTGCTGAATCCACACACGGGTTTAACTCTGGAAGTTGAGTGCACACATTGACAACCGTTCTGTTAGATATCTGCGTTTTGGATTTAGAAGCAGATATTTCCCTGTGCTTACTGCTGTTTCTTCCATATGCCGGTAAAGGGCTGAAAACGCCAGTTTTGGGGCTCTGCAGAGAAAGTGTTTGCAGACTGCTGAATCCACACACGGGTTTAACTCTGGAAGTTGAGTGCACACATTGACAACCGTTCTGTTAGATAGCTGCGTTTTGGATTTAGAAGCAGATATTTCCCTGTGCTTACTGCTGTTTCTTCCATATGCCGGTATTGGGCTGAAAACGCCTGTTTTGGGACTCTGCAGAGAAAGTGTTTGCAGACTGCTGAATCCACACTCGGGTTTATCTCTGGAAGTTGAGTGCACGCATTGACAACCATTCAGTTAGATAGATGCCTTTTGGTTTTAGAAGCAGTTATTTCTCTTTACAGCGTATACTATCATTCACTCTGGAATATCCAAACGCAGCTCCTAAAAGAAACGGGTTTCTAAGTATAATCAGATATTTCTCTTTACATCTTGTACCCTAGTACACTCTGATATATCCATACGCAGCTCCTGGAAGAAACTTGTTTGTAACTCGCTGAATCTGTGCATATATTGAAGTCTCTTAGGTGAATGAACACACAGCAGAGGAGTTTGAAAAAAACATTTCTTCCATGTTATAGATGCACTGTTAACTGCTATTGCTTTTAGGCTGGTGTTTTCCTGGATATGTTGGTTTTAGAATTTCCATATAAATGGTTTGTAAACTGCTGCTTAAGTGGAGCAGTTTAATTCGTTAAGTTGAATGCCCTCATTCACAATCATTCTGTTAGCTAGCTCCGTTTTGGTTTTAGAAGCCTGTGTTTCTAGTTACAGCATATACTCCCATTCATTCTGGAATAGCCAAACGCAGCTCCCAGAATAGACGTGTTTCTAAGTCGCTGAATCTAAACATAGATTCAACTCCCTTAGGTGAACGAACACACAGCACAGCAGTTTGAAACAAACGTTTTATTTGAGTTTTAGACGCAGTCTTATTGCTATTCCAAAGAGGCCAGTATTTTGCTGGGAATGTCTGTTTTAGAATCTGCACAAAAATCTTTTCTAAACTGCTGCATAGAAACAACAGTTTATCTCAATAAGCTGAATGCACACAGTGACAACCATTCTGTTAGATGGCTCCGTGTTTGTTTTAGAACCAGATATTTCACTTTAAACCTTATACTCCAGTACACTCTGGAATATGCAAATGCAGCTCCTGGAAGAAACGTGTTTCTTACTCGCTGAATCTGAATATATACTCAAGACTCTTAGGTGAATGAACACAGAGCAGAGCATTTTGAAGAAAACGTTTCTTCTATGTTATAGATGCAGTCTTACTGCTACTTCTTTTAGGCTGGTGTTTTGCTGCAAATGTTGATTTTAGAATTTGCATATAAAGGGTTTCTAAACTGCTGCCTAAGAAGAGCAGATTAACCCTTTAAGTTGAATGCACACATTCACAACCATTCTGTTAGATAGCTCCGTTTTGGTTTTAGAAACAGATATTTCTCTTTACAGCATTTACTCCCATACACTCTGGAATATCGAAATGCAGCTCCTAGAATAAACGTGTTTCAAACTCGCTGAATCCAAACATAGATTCAACGACCTTTGGTGAACGAACACACTGCAGAGCAGTTTGAAAGAAACGTTCCCTCTGAGTTTTAGACGCAGTCTTACTGCTATTTCTTATAGGCCGGTATTTTGCTGGAAATGTCTGTTTGAGAATCTACACAGAAATGTTTTCTAAACTGCTGCATACAAACAGCAGTTTAGCTCAGTAAGTTGAATGCACACATTGACAACCATTCCATTAGATCATCCGTTTTTCTTTTGGAACGAGACATTTGTCTTTACATCTTATACTCCAGTATACTCTGGAATAGGCAAACACAGCTCCTGGAAGAAACGTGTTGCTAACTAGCTGAATCTGAACATATATTCAAGTCTCTTATATGAATGAACACACAGCAGAGCAGATTGAAAACAGTTTCTTCCATGTTAAAGATGCAGTCTTACTGCTATTTCCTATAGGCTGGTGTTTTGCTGGAAAGGACTGTATTTGCATATAAAGGGTTTCTAAAGTGCTGCATGAGAAGAGCAGTTTACCTCTTTAAGCCGAAGGCACACATTCACAACCACTCTGCTAGATAGATCCATTTTGGTTTTAGAAACAGATATTTCTCTTTACAGCATATACTCCCATTCAATCTGGAATATCCAAAGACAGCTCCTAGAATAAACGTGTTTCTATCTCGCTGAATCTAAACATAGAATCAACTCCCTTAGGCCAAAGAACACAAGGCCGAGCAGTTTGAAAGAAACGATTCTTCTGAGTTTTAGACGCAGTCTTAATGCTCTTTCTTATATATGCCGGTACTGGGCCGGAAAGGCCTGTTTTGAGACTCTGCACAGAAAGTGTTTGCAGACTGCTGAATCCACACACGGGTTTAACTCTGGAAGTTGAGTGCACACATTGACAACCGTTCTGTTAGATAGCTGCGTTTTGGATTTAGAAGCAGATATTTCCCTGTGCTTACTGCTGTTTCTTCCATATGCTGGTAAAGGGCTGAAAACGCCTGTTTTGGGACTCTGCAGAGAAAGTGTTTGCAGACTGCTGAATCCACACACGGGTTTAACTCTGGAAGTTGAGTGCACACATTGACAACCGTTCTGTTAGATAGCTGCGTTGTGGATTTAGAAGCAGATATTTCCCTGTGCTTACTGCTGTTTCTTCCATATGCCGGTAATGGGCTGAAAACGCCTGTTTGGGGACTCTGCAGAGAAAGTGTTTGCAGACTGCTGAATCCACACACGGGTTTAACTCTGGAAGTTGAGTGCACACATTCACAACCGTTCTGTTAGATAGCTGCGTTTTGGAATTGGAAGCAGATATTTCCCTGTGCTTACTGCTGTTTCTTCCATATGCCGGTAATGGGCTGAAAACGCCTGTTTTGGGACTCTGCAGAGAAAGTGTTTGCAGACTGCTGAATCCACACACGGGTTTAACTCTGGAAGTTGAGTGCACACATTGACAACCGTTCTGTTAGATAGCTGTGTTTTGGATTTAGAAGCAGATATTTCCCTGTGCTTACTGCCGTTTCTTCCATATGCCGGTAATGGGCTGAAAACGCCTGTTTTGGGACTCTGCAGAGAAAGTGTTTGCAGACTGCTGAATCCACACACGGGTTTACCTCTGGAAGTTGAGTGCACACATTGACAACCGTTCTGTTAGATAGCTGCGTTTTGGATTTAGAAGCAGATATTTCCCTGGGCTTACTGCTGTTTCTTCCATATGCCGGTAATGGGCTGAAAACGCCTGTTTTGGGACTCTGCAGAGAAAGTGTTTGCAGACTCCTGAATCCACACACGGGTTTAACTCTGGAAGTTGAGTGCACACTCTGACAACCGTTCTGTTAGATAGCTGCGTTTTCGATTTAGAAGCAGATATTTCCCTGTGCTTACTGCTGTTTCTTCCATATGCCGGTAATGGGCTGAAAACGCCTGTTTTGGGACTCTGCAGAGAAAGTCTCTGCAGACTTCTGAATCCACACACGGGTTTAACTCTGGAAGTTGAGTGCACACATTGACAACCGTTCTGTTAGATAGCTGCGTTTTGGATTTAGAAGCAGATATTTCCCTGTGCTTACTGCTGTTTCTTCCATATGCCGGTAATGGGCTGAAAACGCCTGTTTGGGGACTCTGCAGAGAAAGTCTCTGCAGACTGCTGAATCCACACACGGGTTTAACTCTGGAAGTTGAGTGCACACATTGACAACCGTTCTGTTAGATAGCTGCGTTTTGGATTTAGAAGCAGATATTTCCCTGTGCTTACTGCTGTTTCTTCCATATGCCGGTAATGGGCTGAAAACGCCTGTTTTGGGACTCTGCAGAGAAAGTCTCTGCAGACTGCTGAATCCACACACGGGTTTAACTCTGGAAGTTGAGTGCACACATTGACAACCGTTCTGTTAGATAGCTGCGATTTGGATTTAGAAGCAGATATTTCCCTGTGCTTACTGCTGTTTCTTCCATATGCCGGTAATGGGCTGAAAACGCCTGTTTTGGGACTCTGCAGAGAAAGTCTCTGCAGACTGCTGAATCCACACACGGGTTTAACTCTGGAAGTTGAGTGCACACATTGACAACCGTTCTGTTAGATAGCTGCGTTTTGGATTTAGAAGCAGATATTTCCCTGTGCTTACTGCTGTTTCTTCCATATGCCGGTAATGGGCTGAAAACGCCTGTTTTGGGACAGTGCAGAGAAAGTCTCTGCAGACTGCTGAATCCACACACAGGTTTAACTCTGGAAGTTGAGTGCACACATTGACAACCGTTCTGTTAGATAGCTGCGTTTTGGATTTAGAAGCAGATATTTCTCTGTGCTTACTGCTGTTTCTTCCATATGCCGGTAATGGGCTGAAAACGCCTGTTTGGGGACTCTGCAGAGAAAGTCTCTGCAGGCTGCTGAATCCACACACGGGTTTAACTCTGGAAGTTGAGTGCACACATTGACAACCGTTCTGTTAGATAGCTGCGTTTTGGATTTAGAAGCAGATATTTCCCTGTGCTTACTGCTGTTTCTTCCATATGCCGGTAATGGGCTGAAAACGCCTGTTTGGGGACTCTGCAGAGAAAGTCTCTGCAGACTGCTGAATCCACACACGGGTTTAACTCTGGAAGTTGAGTGCACACATTGACAACCGTTCTGTTAGATAGCTGCGTTTTGGATTTAGAAGCAGATATTTCCCTGTGCTTACTGCTGTTTCTTCCATATGCCGGTAATGGGCTGAAAACGCCTGTTTTGGGACTCTGCAGAGAAAGTCTCTGCAGACTGCTGAATCCACACACGGGTTTAACTCTGGAAGTTGAGTGCACACATTGACAACCGTTCTGTTAGATAGCTGCGTTTTGGATTTAGAAGCAGATATTTCCCTGTGCTTACTGCTGTTTCTTCCATATGCCGGTAATGGGCTGAAAACGCCTGTTTGGGGACTCTGCAGAGAAAGTCTCTGCAGACTGCTGAATCCACACACCGGTTTAACTCTGGAAGTTGAGTGCACACATTGACAACCGTTCTGTTAGATAGCTGCGTTTTGGATTTAGAAGCAGATATTTCCCTGTGCTTACTGCTGTTTCTTCCATATGCCGGTAATGGGCTGAAAACGCCTGTTTTGGGACTCTGCAGAGAAAATCTCTGCAGACTGCTGAATCCACACACGGGTTTAACTCTGGAAGTTGAGTGCACACATTGACAACCGTTCTGTTAGATAGCTGCGTTTTGGATTTAGAAGCAGATATTTCCCTGTGCTTACTGCTGTTTCTTCCATATGCCGGTAATGGGCTGAAAACGCCTGTTTTGGGACTCTGCAGAGAAAGTCTCTGCAGACTGCTGAATCCACACACGGGTTTAACTCTGGAAGTTGAGTGCACACATTGACAACCGTTCTGTTAGATAGCTGCGTTTTGGATTTAGAAGCAGATATTTCCCTGTGCTTACTGCTGTTTCTTCCATATGCCGGTAATGGGCTGAAAACGCCTGTTTGGGGACTCTGCAGAGAAAGTCTCTGCAGACTGCTGAATCCACACACGGGTTTAACTCTGGAAGTTGAGTGCACACATTGACAACCGTTCTGTTAGATAGCTGCGTTTTGGATTTAGAAGCAGATATTTCCCTGTGCTTACTGCTGTTTCTTCCATATGCCGGTAATGGGCTGAAAACGCCTGTTTTGGGACTCTGCAGAGAAAGTCTCTGCAGACTGCTGAATCCACACACGGGTTTAACTCTGGAAGTTGAGTGCACACATTGACAACCGTTCTGTTAGATAGCTGCGTTTTGGATTTAGAAGCAGATATTTCCCTGTGCTTACTGCTGTTTCTTCCATATGCCGGTAATGGGCTGAAAACGCCTGTTTTGGGACTCTGCAGAGAAAGTCTCTGCAGGCTGCTGAATCCACACACGGGTTTAACTCTGGAAGTTGAGTGCACACATTGACAACCGTTCTGTTAGATAGCTGCGTTTTGGATTTAGAAGCAGATAATTCCCTGTGCTTACTGCTGTTTCTTCCATATGCCGGTAATGGGCTGAAAACGCCTGTTTTGGGACTCTGCAGAGAAAGTCTCTGCAGACTGCTGAATCCACACACGGGTTTAACTCTGGAAGTTGAGTGCACACATTGACAACCGTTCTGTTAGATAGCTGCCTTTTGGATTTAGAAGCAGATATTTCCCTGTGCTTACTGCTGTTTCTTCCATATGCCGGTAATGGGCTGAAAACGCCTGTTTTGGGACTCTGCAGAGAAAGTCTCTGCAGACTGCTGAATCCACACACGGGTTTAACTCTGGAAGTTGAGTGCACACATTGACAACCGTTCTGTTAGATAGCTGCGTTTTGGATTTAGAAGCAGATATTTCCCTGTGCTTACTGCTGTTTCTTCCATATGCCGGTAATGGGCTGAAAACGCCTATTTGGGGACTCTGCAGAGAAAGTGTTTGCAGAGTGCTGAATCCACACACGGGATTAACTCTGGAAGTTGAGTGCACACATTGACAACCGTTCTGTTAGATAGCTGCGTTTTGGATTTAGAAGCAGATATTTCCCTGTGCTTACTGCTGTTTCTTCCATATGCCGGTAATGGGCTGAAAACGCCTGTTTTGGGACTCTGCAGAGAAAGTCTCTGCAGACTGCTGAATCCACACACGGGTTTAACTCTGGAAGTTGAGTGCACACATTGACAACCGTTCTGTTAGATAGCTGCGTTTTGGATTTAGAAGCAGATATTTCCCTGTGCTTACTGCTGTTTCTTCCATATGCCGGTAATGGGCTGAAAACGCCTGTTTTGGGACTCTGCAGAGAAAGTCTCTGCAGGCTGCTGAATCCACACACGGGTTTAACTCTGGAAGTTGAGTGCACACATTGACAACCGTTCTGTTAGATAGCTGCGTTTTGGATTTAGAAGCAGATATTTCCCTGTGCTTACTGCTGTTTCTTCCATATGCCGGTAATGGGCTGAAAACGCCTGTTTTGGGACTCTGCAGAGAAAGTCTCTGCAGACTGCTGAATCCACACACGGGTTTAACTCTGGAAGTTGAGTGCACACATTGACAACCGTTCTGTTAGATAGCTGCGTTTTGGATTTAGAAGCAGATATTTCCCTGTGCTTACTGCTGTTTCTTCCATATGCAGGTAATGGGCTGAAAACGCCTGTTTGGGGATTCTGCAGAGAAAGTCTCTGCAGACTTCTGAATCCACACACGGGTTTAACTCTGGAAGTTGAGTGCACACATTGACAACCGTTCTGTTAGATAGCTGCCTTTTGGATTTAGAAGCAGATATTTCCCTGTGCTTACTGCTGTTTCTTCCATATGCCGGTAATGGGCTGAAAACGCCTGTTTTGGGACTCTGCAGAGAAAGTCTCTGCAGACTGCTGAATCCACACACGGGTTTAACTCTGGAAGTTGAGTGCACACATTGACAACCGTTCTGTTAGATAGCTGCGTTTTGGATTTAGAAGCAGATATTTCCCTGTGCTTACTGCTGTTTCTTCCATATGCCGGTAATGGGCTGAAAACGCCTATTTGGGGACTCTGCAGAGAAAGTGTTTGCAGAGTGCTGAATCCACACACGGGATTAACTCTGGAAGTTGAGTGCACACATTGACAACCGTTCTGTTAGATAGCTGCGTTTTGGATTTAGAAGCAGATATTTCCCTGTGCTTACTGCTGTTTCTTCCATATGCCGGTAATGGGCTGAAAACGCCTGTTTTGGGACTCTGCAGAGAAAGTCTCTGCAGACTGCTGAATCCACACACGGGTTTAACTCTGGAAGTTGAGTGCACACATTGACAACCGTTCTGTTAGATAGCTGCGTTTTGGATTTAGAAGCAGATATTTCCCTGTGCTTACTGCTGTTTCTTCCCTATGCCGGTAATGGACTGAAAACGCCTGTTTTGGGACTCTGCAGATAAAGTCTCTGCAGACTGCTGAATCCACACACGGGTTTAACTCTGGAAGTTGAGTGCACACATTGACAACCGTTCTGTTAGATAGCTGCGTTTTGGATTTAGAAGCAGATATTTCCCTGTGCTTACTGCTGTTTCTTCCATATGCCGGTAATGGGCTGAAAACGCCTGTTTTGGGACTCTGCAGAGAAAGTCTCTGCAGACTGCTGAATCCACACACGGGTTTAACTCTGGAAGTTGAGTGCACACATTGACAACCGTTCTGTTAGATATCTGCGTTTTGGATTTAGAAGCAGATATTTCCCTGTGCTTACTGCTGTTTCTTCCATATGCCGGTAAAGGGCTGAAAACGCCAGTTTTGGGGCTCTGCAGAGAAAGTGTTTGCAGACTGCTGAATCCACACACGGGTTTAACTCTGGAAGTTGAGTGCACACATTGACAACCGTTCTGTTAGATAGCTGCGTTTTGGATTTAGAAGCAGATATTTACCTGTGCTTACTGCTGTTTCTTCCATATGCCGGTAATGGGCTGAAAACGCCTGTTTTGGGACTCTGCAGAGAAAGTCTCTGCAGACTGCTGAATCCACACACGGGTTTAACTCTGGAAGTTGAGTGCACACATTGACAACCGTTCTGTTAGATAGCTGCGTTTTGGATTTAGAAGCAGATATTTCCCTGTGCTTACTGCTGTTTCTTCCATATGCCGGTATTGGGCTGAAAACGCCTGTTTTGGGACTCTGCAGAGAAAGTGTTTGCAGACTGCTGAATCCACACTCGGGTTTATCTCTGGAAGTTGAGTGCACGCATTGACAACCATTCAGTTAGATAGATGCCTTTTGGTTTTAGAAGCAGTTATTTCTCTTTACAGCGTATACTATCATTCACTCTGGAATATCCAAACGCAGCTCCTAAAAGAAACGGGTTTCTAAGTATAATCAGATATTTCTCTTTACATCTTGTACCCTAGTACACTCTGATATATCCATACGCAGCTCTTGGAAGAAACGTGTTTGTAACTCGCTGAATCTGTGCATATATTGAAGTCTCTTAGGTGAATGAACACACAGCAGAGGAGTTTGAAAAAAACATTTCTTCCATGTTATAGATGCACTGTTAACTGCTATTGCTTTTAGGCTGGTGTTTTCCTGGATATGTTGGTTTTAGAATTTCCATATAAATGGTTTGTAAACTGCTGCTTAAGTGGAGCAGTTTAATTCGTTAAGTTGAATGCCCTCATTCACAATCATTCTGTTAGCTAGCTCCGTTTTGGTTTTAGAAGCCTGTGTTTCTAGTTACAGCATATACTCCCATTCATTCTGGAATAGGCAAACGCAGCTCCCAGAATAGACGGGTTTCTAAGTCGCTGAATCTAAACATAGATTCAACTCCCTTAGGTGAACGAACACACAGCACAGCAGTTTGAAACAAACGTTTTATTTGAGTTTTAGACGCAGTCTTATTGCTATTCCAAAGAGGCCAGTATTTTGCTGGGAATGTCTGTTTTAGAATCTGCACAAAAATCTTTTCTAAACTGCTGCATAGAAACAACAGTTTATCTCAATAAGCTGAATGCACACAGTGACAACCATTCTGTTAGATGGCTCCGTGTTTGTTTTAGAACCAGATATTTCACTTTAAACCTTATACTCCAGTACACTCTGGAATATGCAAATGCAGCTCCTGGAAGAAACGTGTTTCTTACTCGCTGAATCTGAATATATACTCAAGACTCTTAGGTGAATGAACACAGAGCAGAGCATTTTGAAGAAAACGTTTCTTCTATGTTATAGATGCAGTCTTACTGCTACTTCTTTTAGGCTGGTGTTTTGCTGCAAATGTTGATTTTAGAATTTGCATATAAAGGGTTTCTAAACTGCTGCCTAAGAAGAGCAGATTAACCCTTTAAGTTGAATGCACACATTCACAACCATTCTGTTAGATAGCTCCGTTTTGGTTTTAGAAACAGATATTTCTCTTTACAGCATTTACTCCCATACACTCTGGAATATCGAAATGCAGCTCCTAGAATAAACGTGTTTCAAACTCGCTGAATCCAAACATAGATTCAACGACCTTTGGTGAACGAACACACTGCAGAGCAGTTTGAAAGAAACGTTCCCTCTGAGTTTTAGACGCAGTCTTACTGCTATTTCTTATAGGCCGGTATTTTGCTGGAAATGTCTGTTTGAGAATCTACACAGAAATGTTTTCTAAACTGCTGCATACAAACAGCAGTTTAGCTCAGTAAGTTGAATGCACACATTGACAACCATTCCATTAGATCATCCGTTTTTCTTTTGGAACGAGACATTTGTCTTTACATCTTATACTCCAGTATACTCTGGAATAGGCAAACACAGCTCCTGGAAGAAACGTGTTGCTAACTAGCTGAATCTGAACATATATTCAAGTCTCTTATATGAATGAACACACAGCAGAGCAGTTTGAAAACAGTTTCTTCCATGTTAAAGATGCAGTCTTACTGCTATTTCCTATAGGCTGGTGTTTTGCTGGAAAGGACTGTATTTGCATATAAAGGGTTTCTAAAGTGCTGCATGAGAAGAGCAGTTTACCTCTTTAAGCCGAAGGCACACATTCACAACCACTCTGCTAGATAGATCCATTTTGGTTTTAGAAACAGATATTTCTCTTTACAGCATATACTCCCATTCAATCTGGAATATCCAAAGACAGCTCCTAGAATAAACGTGTTTCTATCTCGCTGAATCTAAACATAGATTCAACTCCCTTAGGCCAAAGAACACAAGGCCGAGCAGTTTGAAAGAAACGTTTCTTCTGAGTTTTAGACGCAGTCTTAATGCTCTTTCTTATATATGCCGGTACTGGGCCGGAAAGGCCTGTTTTGAGACTCTGCACAGAAAGTGTTTGCAGACTGCTGAATCCACACACGGGTTTAACTCTGGAAGTTGAGTGCACACATTGACAACCGTTCTGTTAGATAGCTGCGTTTTGGATTTAGAAGCAGATATTTCCCTGTGCTTACTGCTGTTTCTTCCATATGCCGGTAAAGGGCTGAAAACGCCTGTTTTGGGACTCTGCAGAGAAAGTGTTTGCAGACTGCTGAATCCACACACGGGTTTAACTCTGGAAGTTGAGTGCACACATTGACAACCGTTCTGTTAGATATCTGCGTTTTGGATTTAGAAGCAGATATTTCCCTGTGCTTACTGCTGTTTCTTCCATATGCCGGTAAAGGGCTGAAAACGCCTGTTTTGGGACTCTGCAGAGAAAGTGTTTGCAGACTGCTGAATCCACACACGGGTTTAACTCTGGAAGTTGAGTGCACACATTGACAACCGTTCTGTTAGATAGCTGCGTTTTGGATTTAGAAGCAGATATTTCCCTGTGCTTACTGCTGTTTCTTCCATATGCCGGTAAAGGGCTGAAAACGCCTGTTTTGGGACTCTGCAGAGAAAGTGTTTGCAGACTCCTGAATCCACACACGGGTTTAACTCTGGAAGTTGAGTGCACACATTGACAACCGTTCTGTTAGATATCTGCGTTTTGGATTTAGAAGCAGATATTTCCCTGTGCTTACTGCTGTTTCTTCCCTATGCCGGTAATGGGCTGAAAACGCCTCTTTTGGGACTCTGCAGAGAAAGTCTCTGCAGACTGCTGAATCCACACACGGGTTTAACTCTGGAAGTTGAGTGCACACATTGACAACCGTTCTGTTAGATAGCTGCGTTTTGGATTTAGAAGCAGATATTTCACTGTGCTTACTGCTGTTTCTTCCATATGCCGGTAATGGGCTGAAAACGCCTGTTTTGGGAATCTACAGAGAAAGTGTTTGCAGACTGCTGAATCCACACACGGGTTTAACTCTGGAAGTTGAGTGCACACATTGACAACCGTTCTGTTAGATAGCTGCGTTTTGGATTTAGAAGTAGATATTTCCCTGGGCTTACTGCTGTTTCTTCCATATGCCGGTAATGGGCTGAAAACGCCTGTTTTGGGACTCTGCAGAGAAAGTGTTTGCAGACTGCTGAATCCACACACGGGTTTAACTCTGGATGTTGAGTGCACACATTGACAACCGTTCTGTTAGATAGCTGCGTTTTGGATTTAGAAGCAGATATTTCCCTGTGCTTACTGCTGTTTCTTCCATATGCCGGTAATGGGCTGAAAATGCCTGTTTTGGGACTCTGCAGAGACATTGTTTGCAGACTGCTGAATACACACACGGGTTTATCTCTGGAAGTTGAGTGCACACATTGACAACCGTTCTGTTAGATAGCTGCGTTTTGGATTTAGAAGCAGATATTTCCCTGTGCTTACTGCTGTTTCTTCCATATGCCGGTAATGGGCTGAAAACGCCTGTTTTGCGACTCTGCAGAAAAAGTGTTTGCAGACTGCTGAATCCACACACGGGTTTAACTCTGGAAGTTGAGTGCACACATTGACAACCGTTCTGATAGATAGTTGCGTTTTGGGTTTAGAAGCAGATATTTCCCTGGGCTTACTGCCGTTTCTTCCATATGCCTGTAATGGGCTGAAAACGCCTGTTTTGGGACTCTGCAGAGTAGATGTCTGCAGACTGCTGAATCCACACACGGGTTTAACTCTGGAAGTTGAGTGCACACATTGACAACCGTTCTGTTAGATAGCTGTGTTTTGGATTTAGAAGCAGATATTTCCCTGTGCTTACTGCTGTTTCTTCCATATGCCGGTAATGGGCTGAAAACGCCTGTTTTGGGACTCTGCAGAGAAAGTGTTTGCAGACTGCTGAATCCACACACGGGTTTAACTCTGGAAGTTGAGTGCACACATTGACAACCGTTCTGTTAGATAGCTGCGTTTTGGATTTAGAAGCAGATATTTCCCTGGGCTTACAGCCGTTTCTTCCATATGCCGGTAATGGGCTGAAAACGCCTGTTTTGGGACTCTGCAGAGAAAGTGTTTGCAGACTGCTGAATCCACACACGGGTTTAACTCTGGAAGTTGAGTGCACACATTGACAACCGTTCTGTTAGATAGCTGCGTTTTGGATTTAGAAGCAGATATTTCCCTGTGCTTACTGCCGTTTCTTCCATATGCCGGTAATGGGCTGAAAACGCCTGTTTTGGGACTCTGCAGAGAAAGTGTTTGCAGACTGCTGAATCCACACACGGGTTTAACTCTGGAAGTTGAGTGCACACATTGACAACCGTTCTGTTAGATAGCTGCGTTTTGGATTTAGAAGCAGATATTTCCCTGTGCTTACTGCTGTTTCTTCCATATGCCGGTAATGGGCTGAAAACGCCTGTTTTGGGACTCTGCAGAGAAAGTGTTTGCAGACTGCTGAATCCACACACGGGTTTAACTCTGGAAGTTGAGTGCACACATTGACAACCGTTCTGTTAGATAGCTGCGTTTTGGATTTAGAAGCAGATATTTCCCTGTGCTTACTGCCGTTTCTTCCATATGCCGGTAATGGGCTGAAAACGCCTGTTTTGGGACTCTGCAGAGAAAGTGTTTGCAGACTGCTGAATCCACACACGGGTTTAACTCTGGAGGTTGAGTGCACACATTGACAACCGTTCTGTTAGATAGCTACCTTTTGGATTTAGAAGCACATATTTCCCTGGGCTTACTGCCGTTTCTTCCATATGTCGGTAATGGGCTGAAAACGCCTGTTTTGGGACTCTGCAGAGAAAGTGTTTGCAGACTGCTGAATCCACACACGGGTTTAACTCCGGAAGTTGAGTGCACACATTGACAACCGTTCTGTTAGATAGCTGCGTTTTGGATTTAGAAGCAGATATTTCCATTTGCTTACTGCCGTTTCTTCCATATGCCGGTAATGGGCTGAAAATGCCTGTTTTGGGACTCTGCAGAGAAGATGTCTGCAGACTGCTGAATCCACACACGGGTTTAACTCTGGAAGTTGAGTGCACACATTGACAACCGTTCTGTTAGAAGGCTGCGTTTTGGATTTAGAAGCAGATATTTCCCTGGGCTTACTTCTGTTTCTTCCATATGCCGGTAATGGGCTGAAAACGCCTGTTTTGGGACTCTGCAGAGAAAGTGTTTGCAGACTGCTGAATCCACACACGGGTTTAACTCTGGAAGTTGAGTGCACACATTGACAACCGTTCTGTTAGATAGCTGCGTTTTGGATTTAGAAGCAGATATTTCCCTGTGCTTACTGCTGTTTCTTCCATATGCCGGTAATGGGCTGAAAATGCCTGTTTTGGGACTCTGCAGAGACATTGTTTGCAGACTGCTGAATACACACACGGGTTTATCTCTGGAAGTTGAGTGCACACATTGACAACCGTTCTGTTAGATAGCTGCGTTTTGGATTTAGAAGCAGATATTTCCCTGTGCTTACTGCTGTTTCTTCCATATGCCGGTAATGGGCTGAAAACGCCTGTTTTGGGACTCTGCAGAGAAAGTGTTTGCAGACTGCTGAATCCACACACGGGTTTAACTCTGGAAGTTGAGTGCACACATTGACAACCGTTCTGTTAGATAGCTGCGTTTTGGATTTAGAAGCAGATATTTCCCTGTGCTTACTGCTGTTTCTTCCATATGCCGGTATTGGGCTGAAAACGCCTGTTTTGGGACTCTGCAGAGAAAGTGTTTGCAGACTGCTGAATCCACACTCGGGTTTATCTCTGGAAGTTGAGTGCACGCATTGACAACCATTCAGTTAGATAGATGCCTTTTGGTTTTAGAAGCAGTTATTTCTCTTTACAGCGTATACTATCATTCACTCTGGAATATCCAAACGCAGCTCCTAAAAGAAACGGGTTTCTAAGTATAATCAGATATTTCTCTTTACATCTTGTACCCTAGTACACTCTGATATATCCATACGCAGCTCTTGGAAGAAACGTGTTTGTAACTCGCTGAATCTGTGCATATATTGAAGTCTCTTAGGTGAATGAACACACAGCAGAGGAGTTTGAAAAAAACATTTCTTCCATGTTATAGATGCACTGTTAACTGCTATTGCTTTTAGGCTGGTGTTTTCCTGGATATGTTGGTTTTAGAATTTCCATATAAATGGTTTGTAAACTGCTGCTTAAGTGGAGCAGTTTAATTCGTTAAGTTGAATGCCCTCATTCACAATCATTCTGTTAGCTAGCTCCGTTTTGGTTTTAGAAGCCTGTGTTTCTAGTTACAGCATATACTCCCATTCATTCTGGAATAGGCAAACGCAGCTCCCAGAATAGACGTGTTTCTAAGTCGCTGAATCTAAACATAGATTCAACTCCCTTAGGTGAACGAACACACAGCACAGCAGTTTGAAACAAACGTTTTATTTGAGTTTTAGACGCAGTCTTATTGCTATTCCAAAGAGGCCAGTATTTTGCTGGGAATGTCTGTTTTAGAATCTGCACAAAAATCTTTTCTAAACTGCTGCATAGAAACAACAGTTTATCTCAATAAGCTGAATGCACACAGTGACAACCATTCTGTTAGATGGCTCCGTGTTTGTTTTAGAACCAGATATTTCACTTTAAACCTTATACTCCAGTACACTCTGGAATATGCAAATGCAGCTCCTGGAAGAAACGTGTTTCTTACTCGCTGAATCTGAATATATACTCAAGACTCTTAGGTGAATGAACACAGAGCAGAGCATTTTGAAGAAAACGTTTCTTCTATGTTATAGATGCAGTCTTACTGCTACTTCTTTTAGGCTGGTGTTTTGCTGCAAATGTTGATTTTAGAATTTGCATATAAAGGGTTTCTAAACTGCTGCCTAAGAAGAGCAGATTAACCCTTTAAGTTGAATGCACACATTCACAACCATTCTGTTAGATAGCTCCGTTTTGGTTTTAGAAACAGATATTTCTCTTTACAGCATTTACTCCCATACACTCTGGAATATCGAAATGCAGCTCCTAGAATAAACGTGTTTCAAACTCGCTGAATCCAAACATAGATTCAACGACCTTTGGTGAACGAACACACTGCAGAGCAGTTTGAAAGAAACGTTCCCTCTGAGTTTTAGACGCAGTCTTACTGCTATTTCTTATAGGCCGGTATTTTGCTGGAAATGTCTGTTTGAGAATCTACACAGAAATGTTTTCTAAACTGCTGCATACAAACAGCAGTTTAGCTCAGTAAGTTGAATGCACACATTGACAACCATTCCATTAGATCATCCGTTTTTCTTTTGGAACGAGACATTTGTCTTTACATCTTATACTCCAGTATACTCTGGAATAGGCAAACACAGCTCCTGGAAGAAACGTGTTGCTAACTAGCTGAATCTGAACATATATTCAAGTCTCTTATATGAATGAACACACAGCAGAGCAGTTTGAAAACAGTTTCTTCCATGTTAAAGATGCAGTCTTACTGCTATTTCCTATAGGCTGGTGTTTTGCTGGAAAGGTCTGTATTTGCATATAAAGGGTTTCTAAAGTGCTGCATGAGAAGAGCAGTTTACCTCTTTAAGCCGAAGGCACACATTCACAACCACTCTGCTAGATAGATCCATTTTGGTTTTAGAAACAGATATTTCTCTTTACAGCATATACTCCCATTCAATCTGGAATATCCAAAGACAGCTCCTAGAATAAACGTGTTTCTATCTCGCTGAATCTAAACATAGAATCAACTCCCTTAGGCCAAAGAACACAAGGCCGAGCAGTTTGAAAGAAACGTTTCTTCTGAGTTTTAGACGCAGTCTTAATGCTCTTTCTTATATATGCCGGTACTGGGCCGGAAAGGCCTGTTTTGAGACTCTGCACAGAAAGTGTTTGCAGACTGCTGAATCCACACACGGGTTTAACTCTGGAAGTTGAGTGCACACATTGACAACCGTTTTGTTAGATAGCTGCGTTTTGGATTTAGAAGCAGATATTTCCCTGTGCTTACTGCTGTTTCTTCCATATGCCGGTAATGGGCTGAAAACGCCTGTTTTGGGACTCTGCAGAGAAAGTGTTTGAAGACTGTTGAATCCACACACGGGTTGAACTCTGGAAGTTGAGTGCACACATTGACAACCGTTCTGTTAGATAGCTGCGTTTTGGATTTAGAAGCAGATATTTCCCTGTGCTTACTGCTGTTTCTTCCATATGCCGGTAATGGGCTGAAAACGCCTGTTTGGGGACTCTGCAGAGAAAGTGTTTGCAGACTGCTGAATCCACACACGGGTTTATCTCTGGAAGTTGAGTGCACACATTGACAACCGTTCTGTTAGATAGCTTCGTTTTGGATTTAGAAGCAGATATTTCCCTGTGCTTACTGCTGTTTCTTCCATATGCCGGTAATGGGCTGAAAACGCCTGTTTTGGGACTCTGCAGAGAAAGTGTTTGCAGACTGCTGAATCCACACACGGGTTTAACTCTGGAAGTTGAGTGCACACATTGACAACCGTTCTGTTAGATAGCTGCGTTTTGGATTTAGAAGCAGATATTTCCCTGGGCTTACTGCTGTTTCTTCCGTATGCCGGTAATGGGCTGAAAACGCCTCTTTTGGGACTCTGCAGAGAAAGTGTTTGCAGACTGCTGAATCCACACACGGGTTTAACTCTGGAAGTTGAGTGCACACATTGACAACCGTTCTGTTAGATACCTGCGTTTTGGATTTAGAAGCAGATATTTCCCTGTGCTTACTGCTGTTTCTTCCATATGCCGGTAATGGGCTGAAAACCCCTGTTTGGGGACTCTGCAGAGAAAGTGTTTGCAGACTGCTGAATCCACGCACGGGTTTAACTCTGGAAGTTGAGTGCACACATTGACAACCGTTCTGTTAGATAGCTGCGTTTTGGATTTAGAAGCAGATATTTCCCTGTGCTTACTGCTGTTTCTTCCATATGCCGGTAAAGGGCTGAAAACGCCTGTTTTGGAACTCTGCAGAGAAAGTGTTTGCAGACTGCTGAATCCACACACGGGTTTAACTCTGGAAGTTGAGTGCAGACATTGACAACCGTTCTGTTAGATAGCTGCGTTGTGGATTTAGAAGCAGATATTTCCCTGTGCTTACTGCTGTTTCTTCCATATGCCGGTAATGGGCTGAAAACGCCTGTTTGGGGACTCTGCAGAGAAAGTGTTTGCAGACTGCTGAATCCACACACGGGTTTAACTCTGGAAGTTGAGTGCACACATTGACAACCGTTCTGTTAGATAGCTGCGTTTTGGAATTAGAAGCAGATATTTCCCTGTGCTTACTGCTGTTACTTCCATATGCCGGTAATGGGCTGAAAACGCCTGTTTTGGGACTCTGCAGAGAAAGTGTTTGCAGACTGCTGAATCCACACACGGGTTTAACTCTGGAAGTTGAGTGCACACATTGACAACCGTTCTGTTAGATAGCTGCGTTTTGGATTTAGAAGCAGATATTTCCCTGTGCTTACTGCTGTTTCTTCCATATGCCGGTAATGGGCTGAAAACGCCTGTTTTGGGACTCTGCAGAGAAAGTCTCTGCAGACTGCTGAATCCACACACGGGTTTAACTCTGGAAGTTGAGTGCACACATTGACAACCGTTCTGTTAGATAGCTGCGTTTTGGATTTAGAAGCAGATATTTCCCTGGGCTTACTGCTGTTTCTTCCATATGCCGGTAATGGGCTGAAAACGCCTGTTTTGGAATCTGCAGAGAAAGTGTTTGCAGACTGCTGAATCCACACACGGGTTTAACTCTGGAAGTTGAGTGCACACATTAACAACCGTTCTGTTAGATAGCTGCGTTTTGGATTTAGAAGCAGATATTTCCCTGTGCTTACTGCTGTTTCTTCCATATGCAGGTAATGGGCTGAAAATGCCTGTTTTGGGACTCTGCAGAGACATTGTTTGCAGACTGCTGAATACACACACGGGTTTATCTCTGGAAGTTGAGTGCACACATTGACAACCGTTCTGTTAGATAGCTGCGTTTTGGATTTAGAAGCAGATATTTCCCTGTGCTTACTGCTGTTTCTTCCATATGCCGGTAATGGGCTGAAAACGCCTGTTTTGGGACTCTGCAGAGAAAGTGTTTGCAGACTGCTGAATCCACACACGGGTTTAACTCTGGAAGTTGAGTGCACACATTGACAACCGTTCTGTTAGATAGCTGCGTTTTGGATTTAGAAGCAGATATTTCCCTGTGCTTACTGCTGTTTCTTCCATATGCCGGTATTGGGCTGAAAACGCCTGTTTTGGGACTCTGCAGAGAAAGTGTTTGCAGACTGCTGAATCCACACTCGGGTTTATCTCTGGAAGTTGAGTGCACGCATTGACAACCATTCAGTTAGATAGATGCCTTTTGGTTTTAGAAGCAGTTATTTCTCTTTACAGCGTATACTATCATTCACTCTGGAATATCCAAACGCAGCTCCTAAAAGAAACGGGTTTCTAAGTATAATCAGATATTTCTCTTTTCATCTTGTACCCTAGTACACTCTGATATATCCATACGCAGCTCTTGGAAGAAACGTGTTTGTAACTCGCTGAATCTGTGCATATATTGAAGTCTCTTAGGTGAATGAACACACAGCAGAGGAGTTTGAAAAAAACATTTCTTCCATGTTATAGATGCACTGTTAACTGCTATTGCTTTTAGGCTGGTGTTTTCCTGGATATGTTGGTTTTAGAATTTCCATATAAATGGTTTGTAAACTGCTGCTTAAGTGGAGCAGTTTAATTCGTTAAGTTGAATGCCCTCATTCACAATCATTCTGTTAGTTAGCTCCGTTTTGGTTTTAGAAGCCTGTGTTTCTAGTTACAGCATATACTCCCATTCATTCTGGAATAGGCAAACGCAGCTCCCAGAATAGACGTGTTTCTAAGTCGCTGAATCTAAACATAGATTCAACTCCCTTAGGTGAACGAACACACAGCACAGCAGTTTGAAAGAAACGTTTTATTTGCGTTTTAGACGCAGTCTTATTGCTATTTCTTAGAGGCCGGTATTTTGCTGGGAATGTCTGTTTTAGAATCTGCACAAAAATCTTTTCTAAACTGCTGCATAGAAACAACAGTTTATCTCAATAAGCTGAATGCACACAGTGACAACCATTCTGTTAGATGGCTCCGTGTTTGTTTTAGAACCAGATATTTCACTTTAAACCTTATACTCCAGTACACTCTGGAATATGCAAATGCAGCTCCTGGAAGAAACGTGTTTCTTACTCGCTGAATCTGAATATATACTCAAGACTCTTAGGTGAATGAACACAGAGCAGAGCATTTTGAAGAAAACGTTTCTTCTATGTTATAGATGCAGTCTTACTGCTACTTCTTTTAGGCTGGTGTTTTGCTGCAAATGTTGATTTTAGAATTTGCATATAAAGGGTTTCTAAACTGCTGCCTAAGAAGAGCAGATTAACCCTTTAAGTTGAATGCACACATTCACAACCATTCTGTTAGATAGCTCCGTTTTGGTTTTAGAAACAGATATTTCTCTTTACAGCATTTACTCCCATACACTCTGGAATATCGAAATGCAGCTCCTAGAATAAACGTGTTTCAAACTCGCTGAATCCAAACATAGATTCAACGACCTTTGGTGAACGAACACACTGCAGAGCAGTTTGAAAGAAACGTTCCCTCTGAGTTTTAGACGCAGTCTTACTGCTATTTCTTATAGGCCGGTATTTTGCTGGAAATGTCTGTTTGAGAATCTACACAGAAATGTTTTCTAAACTGCTGCATACAAACAGCAGTTTAGCTCAGTAAGTTGAATGCACACATTGACAACCATTCCATTAGATCATCCGTTTTTCTTTTGGAACGAGACATTTGTCTTTACATCTTATACTCCAGTATACTCTGGAATAGGCAAACACAGCTCCTGGAAGAAACGTGTTGCTAACTAGCTGAATCTGAACATATATTCAAGTCTCTTATATGAATGAACACACAGCAGAGCAGTTTGAAAACAGTTTCTTCCATGTTAAAGATGCAGTCTTACTGCTATTTCCTATAGGCTGGTGTTTTGCTGGAAAGGTCTGTATTTGCATATAAAGGGATTCTAAAGTGCTGCATGAGAAGAGCAGTTTACCTCTTTAAGCCAAAGGCACACATTCACAACCACTCTGCTAGATAGATCCATTTTGGTTTTAGAAAAAGATATTTCTCTTTACAGCATATACTCCCATTCAATCTGGAATATCCAAAGACAGCTCCTAGAATAAACGTGTTTCTATCTCGCTGAATCTAAACATAGATTCAACTCCCTTAGGCCAAAGAACACAAGGCCGAGCAGTTTGAAAGAAACGTTTCTTCTGAGTTTTAGACGCAGTCTTAATGCTCTTTCTTATATATGCCGGTACTGGGCCGGAAAGGCCTGTTTTGAGACTCTGCACAGAAAGTGTTTGCAGACTGCTGAATCCACACACGGGTTTAACTCTGGAAGTTGAGTGCACACATTGACAACCGTTCTGTTAGATAGCTGCGTTTTGGATTTAGAAGCAGATATTTCCCTGTGCTTACTGCTGTTTCTTCCATATGCCGGTAAAGGGCTGAAAACGCCTGTTTTGGGACTCTGCAGAGAAAGTGTTTGCAGACTGCTGAATCCACACACGGGTTTAACTCTGGAAGTTGAGTGCACACATTGACAACCGTTCTGTTAGATATCTGCGTTTTGGATTTAGAAGCAGATATTTCCCTGTGCTTACTGCTGTTTCTTCCATATGCCGGTAAAGGGCTGAAAACGCCTGTTTTGGGACTCTGCAGAGAAAGTGTTTGCAGACTGCTGAATCCACACACGGGTTTAACTCTGGAAGTTGAGTGCACACATTGACAACCGTTCTGTTAGATAGCTGCGTTTTGGATTTAGAAGCAGATATTTCCCTGTGCTTACTGCTGTTTCTTCCATATGCCGGTAATGGGCTGAAAATGCCTGTTTTGGGACTCTGCAGAGACATTGTTTGCAGACTGCTGAATACACACACGGGTTTATCTCTGGAAGTTGAGTGCACACATTGACAACCGTTCTGTTAGATAGCTGCGTTTTGGATTTAGAAGCAGATATTTCCCTGTGCTTACTGCTGTTTCTTCCATAAGCCGGTAATGGGCTGAAAACGCCTGTTTTGCGACTCTGCAGAGAAAGTGTTTGCAGACTGCTGAATCCACACACGGGTTTAACTCTGGAAGTTGAGTGCACACATTGACAACCGTTCTGATAGATAGTTGCGTTTTGGGTTTAGAAGCAGATATTTCCCTGGGATTACTGCCGTTTCTTCCATATGCCTGTAATGGGCTGAAAACGCCTGTTTTGGGACTCTGCAGAGTAGATGTCTGCAGACTGCTGAATCCACACACGGGTTTAACTCTGGAAGTTGAGTGCACACATTGACAACCGTTCTGTTAGATAGCTGTGTTTTGGATTTAGAAGCAGATATTTCCCTGTGCTTACTGCTGTTTCTTCCATATGCCGGTAATGGGCTGAAAACGCCTGTTTTGGGACTCTGCAGAGAAAGTGTTTGCAGACTGCTGAATCCACACACGGGTTTAACTCTGGAAGTTGAGTGCACACATTGACAACCGTTCTGTTAGATAGCTGCGTTTTGGATTTAGAAGCAGATATTTCCCTGGGCTTACAGCCGTTTCTTCCATATGCCGGTAATGGGCTGAAAACGCCTGTTTTGGGACTCTGCAGAGAAAGTGTTTGCAGACTGCTGAATCCACACACGGGTTTAACTCTGGAAGTTGAGTGCACACATTGACAACCGTTCTGTTAGATAGCTGCGTTTTGGATTTAGAAGCAGATATTTCCCTGTGCTTACTGCCGTTTCTTCCATATGCCGGTAATAGGCTGAAAACGCCTGTTTTGGGACTCTGCAGAGAAAGTGTTTGCAGACTGCTGAATCCACACACGGGTTTAACTCTGGAAGTTGAGTGCACACATTGACAACCGTTCTGTTAGATAGCTGCGTTTTGGATTTAGAAGCAGATATTTCCCTGTGCTTACTGCTGTTTCTTCCATATGCCGGTAATGGGCTGAAAACGCCTGTTTTGGGACTCTGCAGAGAAAGTGTTTGCAGACTGCTGAATCCACACACGGGTTTAACTCTGGAAGTTGAGTGCACACATTGACAACCGTTCTGTTAGATAGCTGCATTTTGGATTTAGAAACAGATATTTCCCTTTGCTTACTGCCGTTTCTTCCATATGCCGGTAATGGGCTGAAAATGCCTGTTTTGGGACTCTGCAGAGAAGATGTCTGCAGGCTGCTGAATCCACACACGGGTTTAACTCTGGAAGTTGAGTGCACACATTGACAACCGTTCTGTTAGATAGCTGCGTTTTGGATTTAGAAACAGATATTTCCCTGGGCTAACTGCTGTTTCTTCCATATGTCGCTAATGGGCTGAAAACGCCTGCTTTGGGACTCTGCAGAGAAGATGTTTGCAGACTGCTGAATCCACACACGGGTTTAACTCTGGAAGTTGAGTGCACACATTGACAACCGTTCTTTTAGATAGCTGCGTTTTGGATTTAGAAGCAGATATTTCCCTGTGCTTACTGCTGTTTCTTCCATATGCCGGTAAAGGGCTGAAAACGCCTGTTTTGGGACTCTGCAGAGAAAGTGTTTGCAGACTGCTGAATCCACACACGGGTTTAACTCTGGAAGTTGAGTGCACACATTGACAACCGTTCTGTTAGATATCTGTGTTTTGGATTTAGAAGCAGATATTTCCCTGTGCTTACTGCTGTTTCTTCCATATGCCGGTAAAGGGCTGAAAACGCCTGTTTTGGGACTCTGCAAAGAAAGTCTCTGCAGACTGCTGAATCCACACACGGGTTTAACTCTGGAAGTTGAGTGCACACATTGACAACCGTTCTGTTAGATAGCTGCGTTTTGGATTTAGAAACAGATATTTCCCTGGGCTAACTGCTGTTTCTTCCATATGTCGCTAATGGGCTGAAAACGCCTGCTTTGGGACTCTGCAGAGAAGATGTTTGCAGACTGCTGAATCCACACACGGGTTTAACTCTGGAAGTTGAGTGCACACATTGACAACCGTTCTGTTAGATAGCTGCGTTTTGGATTTAGAAGCAGATATTTCCCTGTGCTTACTGCTGTTTCTTCCATATGCCGGTAAAGGGCTGAAAACGCCTGTTTTGGGACTCTGCAAAGAAAGTCTCTGCAGACTGCTGAATCCACACACGGGTTTAACTCTGGAAGTTGAGTGCACACATTGACAACCGTTCTGTTAGATAGCTGCGTTTTGGATTTAGAAGCAGATATTTACCTGTGCTTACTGCTGTTTCTTCCATATGCCGGTAATGGGCTGAAAACGCCTGTTTTGGGACTCTGCAGAGAAAGTGTTTGCAGACTGCTGAATCCACACACGGGTTTAACTCTGGAAGTTGAGTGCACACATTGACAACCGTTCTGTTAGATAGCTGCGTTTTGGATTTAGAAGCAGATATTTCCCTGTGCTTACTGCTGTTTCTTCCATATGCCGGTATTGGGCTGAAAACGCCTGTTTTGGGACTCTGCAGAGAAAGTGTTTGCAGACTGCTGAATCCACACTCGGGTTTATCTCTGGAAGTTGAGTGCACGCATTGACAACCATTCAGTTAGATAGATGCCTTTTGGTTTTAGAAGCAGTTATTTCTCTTTACAGCGTATACTATCATTCACTCTGGAATATCCAAACGCAGCTCCTAAAAGAAACGGGTTTCTAAGTATAATCAGATATTTCTCTTTACATCTTGTACCCTAGTACACTCTGATATATCCATACGCAGCTCTTGGAAGAAACGTGTTTGTAACTCGCTGAATCTGTGCATATATTGAAGTCTCTTAGGTGAATGAACACACAGCAGAGGAGTTTGAAAAAAACATTTCTTCCATGTTATAGATGCACTGTTAACTGCTATTGCTTTTAGGCTGGTGTTTTCCTGGATATGTTGGTTTTAGAATTTCCATATAAATGGTTTGTAAACTGCTGCTTAAGTGGAGCAGTTTAATTCGTTAAGTTGAATGCCCTCATTCACAATCATTCTGTTAGCTAGCTCCGTTTTGGTTTTAGAAGCCTGTGTTTCTAGTTACAGCATATACTCCCATTCATTCTGGAATAGGCAAACGCAGCTCCCAGAATAGACGGGTTTCTAAGTCGCTGAATCTAAACATAGATTCAACTCCCTTAGGTGAACGAACACACAGCACAGCAGTTTGAAACAAACGTTTTATTTGAGTTTTAGACGCAGTCTTATTGCTATTCCAAAGAGGCCAGTATTTTGCTGGGAATGTCTGTTTTAGAATCTGCACAAAAATCTTTTCTAAACTGCTGCATAGAAACAACAGTTTATCTCAATAAGCTGAATGCACACAGTGACAACCATTCTGTTAGATGGCTCCGTGTTTGTTTTAGAACCAGATATTTCACTTTAAACCTTATACTCCAGTACACTCTGGAATATGCAAATGCAGCTCCTGGAAGAAACGTGTTTCTTACTCGCTGAATCTGAATATATACTCAAGACTCTTAGGTGAATGAACACAGAGCAGAGCATTTTGAAGAAAACGTTTCTTCTATGTTATAGATGCAGTCTTACTGCTACTTCTTTTAGGCTGGTGTTTTGCTGCAAATGTTGATTTTAGAATTTGCATATAAAGGGTTTCTAAACTGCTGCCTAAGAAGAGCAGATTAACCCTTTAAGTTGAATGCACACATTCACAACCATTCTGTTAGATAGCTCCGTTTTGGTTTTAGAAACAGATATTTCTCTTTACAGCATTTACTCCCATACACTCTGGAATATCGAAATGCAGCTCCTAGAATAAACGTGTTTCAAACTCGCTGAATCCAAACATAGATTCAACGACCTTTGGTGAACGAACACACTGCAGAGCAGTTTGAAAGAAACGTTCCCTCTGAGTTTTAGACGCAGTCTTACTGCTATTTCTTATAGGCCGGTATTTTGCTGGAAATGTCTGTTTGAGAATCTACACAGAAATGTTTTCTAAACTGCTGCATACAAACAGCAGTTTAGCTCAGTAAGTTGAATGCACACATTGACAACCATTCCATTAGATCATCCGTTTTTCTTTTGGAACGAGACATTTGTCTTTACATCTTATACTCCAGTATACTCTGGAATAGGCAAACACAGCTCCTGGAAGAAACGTGTTGCTAACTAGCTGAATCTGAACATATATTCAAGTCTCTTATATGAATGAACACACAGCAGAGCAGTTTGAAAACAGTTTCTTCCATGTTAAAGATGCAGTCTTACTGCTATTTCCTATAGGCTGGTGTTTTGCTGGAAAGGTCTGTATTTGCATATAAAGGGTTTCTAAAGTGCTGCATGAGAAGAGCAGTTTACCTCTTTAAGCCGAAGGCACACATTCACAACCACTCTGCTAGATAGATCCATTTTGGTTTTAGAAACAGATATTTCTCTTTACAGCATATACTCCCATTCAATCTGGAATATCCAAAGACAGCTCCTAGAATAAACGTGTTTCTATCTCGCTGAATCTAAACATAGAATCAACTCCCTTAGGCCAAAGAACACAAGGCCGAGCAGTTTGAAAGAAACGTTTCTTCTGAGTTTTAGACGCAGTCTTAATGCTCTTTCTTATATATGCCGGTACTGGGCCGGAAAGGCCTGTTTTGAGACTCTGCACAGAAAGTGTTTGCAGAGTGCTGAATCCACACACGGGTTTAACTCTGGAAGTTGAGTGCACACATTGACAACCGTTCTGTTAGATAGCTGCGTTTTGGATTTAGAAGCAGATATTTCCCTGTGCTTACTGCTGTTTCTTCCATATGCCGGTAATGGGCTGAAAACGCCTGTTTTGGGACTCTGCAGAGAAAGTGTTTGAAGACTGTTGAATCCACACACGGGTTGAACTCTGGAAGTTGAGTGCACACATTGACAACCGTTCTGTTAGATAGCTGCGTTTTGGATTTAGAAGCAGATATTTCCCTGTGCTTACTGCTGTTTCTTCCATATGCCGGTAATGGGCTGAAAACGCCTGTTTGGGGACTCTGCAGAGAAAGTGTTTGCAGACTGCTGAATCCACACACGGGTTTATCTCTGGAAGTTGAGTGCACACATTGACAACCGTTCTGTTAGATAGCTTCGTTTTGGATTTAGAAGCAGATATTTCCCTGTGCTTACTGCTGTTTCTTCCATATGCCGGTAATGGGCTGAAAACGCCTGTTTTGGGACTCTGCAGAGAAAGTGTTTGCAGACTGCTGAATCCACACACGGGTTTAACTCTGGAAGTTGAGTGCACACATTGACAACCGTTCTGTTAGATAGCTGCGTTTTGGATTTAGAAGCAGATATTTCCCTGGGCTTACTGCTGTTTCTTCCATATGCCGGTAATGGGCTGAAAACACCTCTTTTGGGACTCTGCAGAGAAAGTGTTTGCAGACTGCTGAATCCACACACGGGTTTAACTCTGGAAGTTGAGTGCACACATTGACAACCGTTCTGTTAGATAGCTGCGTTTTGGATTTAGAAGCAGATATTTCCCTGTGCTTACTGCTGTTTCTTCCATATGCCGGTAAAGGGCTGAGAACGCCTGTTTTGGGACTCTGCAGAGAAAGTGTTTGCAGACTGCTGAATCCACACATGGGTTTAACTCTGGAAGTTGAGTGCACACATTGACAACCGTTCTGTTAGATAGCTGCGTTTTGGATTTAGAAGCAGATATTTCCCTGTGCTTACTGCTGTTTCTTCCATATGCCGGTAAAGGGCTGAAAACGCCTGTTTTGGGACTCTGCAGAGAAAGTGTTTGCAGACTGCTGAATCCACACACGGGTTTAACTCTGGAAGTTGAGTGCACACATTGACAACCGTTCTGTTAGATAGCTGCGTTTTGGATTTAGAAACAGATATTTCCCTGGGCTAACTGCTGTTTCTTCCATATGTCGCTAATGGGCTGAAAACGCCTGCTTTGGGACTCTGCAGAGAAGATGTTTGCAGACTGCTGAATCCACACACGGGTTTAACTCTGGAAGTTGAGTGCACACATTGACAACCGTTCTTTTAGATAGCTGCGTTTTGGATTTAGAAGCAGATATTTCCCTGTGCTTACTGCTGTTTCTTCCATATGCCGGTAAAGGGCTGAAAACGCCTGTTTTGGGACTCTGCAGAGAAAGTGTTTGCAGACTGCTGAATCCACACACGGGTTTAACTCTGGAAGTTGAGTGCACACATTGACAACCGTTCTGTTAGATATCTGTGTTTTGGATTTAGAAGCAGATATTTCCCTGTGCTTACTGCTGTTTCTTCCATATGCCGGTAAAGGGCTGAAAACGCCTGTTTTGGGACTCTGCAAAGAAAGTCTCTGCAGACTGCTGAATCCACACACGGGTTTAACTCTGGAAGTTGAGTGCACACATTGACAACCGTTCTGTTAGATAGCTGCGTTTTGGATTTAGAAACAGATATTTCCCTGGGCTAACTGCTGTTTCTTCCATATGTCGCTAATGGGCTGAAAACGCCTGCTTTGGGACTCTGCAGAGAAGATGTTTGCAGACTGCTGAATCCACACACGGGTTTAACTCTGGAAGTTGAGTGCACACATTGACAACCGTTCTGTTAGATAGCTGCGTTTTGGATTTAGAAGCAGATATTTCCCTGTGCTTACTGCTGTTTCTTCCATATGCCGGTAAAGGGCTGAAAACGCCTGTTTTGGGACTCTGCAGAGAAAGTGTTTGCAGACTGCTGAATCCACACACGGGTTTAACTCTGGAAGTTGAGTGCACACATTGACAACCGTTCTGTTAGATATCTGCGTTTTGGATTTAGAAGCAGATATTTCCCTGTGCTTACTGCTGTTTCTTCCATATGCCGGTAAAGGGCTGAAAACGCCAGTTTTGGGGCTCTGCAGAGAAAGTGTTTGCAGACTGCTGAATCCACACACGGGTTTAACTCTGGAAGTTGAGTGCACACATTGACAACCGTTCTGTTAGATAGCTGCGTTTTGGATTTAGAAGCAGATATTTACCTGTGCTTACTGCTGTTTCTTCCATATGCCGGTAATGGGCTGAAAACGCCTGTTTTGGGACTCTGCAGAGAAAGTGTTTGCAGACTGCTGAATCCACACACGGGTTTAACTCTGGAAGTTGAGTGCACACATTGACAACCGTTCTGTTAGATAGCTGCGTTTTGGATTTAGAAGCAGATATTTCCCTGTGTTTACTGCTGTTTCTTCCATATGCCGGTATTGGGCTGAAAACGCCTGTTTTGGGACTCTGCAGAGAAAGTGTTTGCAGACTGCTGAATCCACACTCGGGTTTATCTCTGGAAGTTGAGTGCACGCATTGACAACCATTCAGTTAGATAGATGCCTTTTGGTTTTAGAAGCAGTTATTTCTCTTTACAGCGTATACTATCATTCACTCTGGAATATCCAAACGCAGCTCCTAAAAGAAACGGGTTTCTAAGTATAATCAGATATTTCTCTTTACATCTTGTACCCTAGTACACTCTGATATATCCATACGCAGCTCCTGGAAGAAACGTGTTTGTAACTCGCTGAATCTGTGCATATATTGAAGTCTCTTAGGTGAATGAACACACAGCAGAGGAGTTTGAAAAAAACATTTCTTCCATGTTATAGATGCACTGTTAACTGCTATTGCTTTTAGGCTGGTGTTTTCCTGGATATGTTGGTTTTAGAATTTCCATATAAATGGTTTGTAAACTGCTGCTTAAGTGGAGCAGTTTAATTCGTTAAGTTGAATGCCCTCATTCACAATCATTCTGTTAGCTAGCTCCGTTTTGGTTTTAGAAGCCTGTGTTTCTAGTTACAGCATATACTCCCATTCATTCTGGAATAGGCAAACGCAGCTCCCAGAATAGACGGGTTTCTAAGTCGCTGAATCTAAACATAGATTCAACTCCCTTAGGTGAACGAACACACAGCACAGCAGTTTGAAACAAACGTTTTATTTGAGTTTTAGACGCAGTCTTATTGCTATTCCAAAGAGGCCAGTATTTTGCTGGGAATGTCTGTTTTAGAATCTGCACAAAAATCTTTTCTAAACTGCTGCATAGAAACAACAGTTTATCTCAATAAGCTGAATGCACACAGTGACAACCATTCTGTTAGATGGCTCCGTGTTTGTTTTAGAACCAGATATTTCACTTTAAACCTTATACTCCAGTACACTCTGGAATATGCAAATGCAGCTCCTGGAAGAAACGTGTTTCTTACTCGCTGAATCTGAATATATACTCAAGACTCTTAGGTGAATGAACACAGAGCAGAGCATTTTGAAGAAAACGTTTCTTCTATGTTATAGATGCAGTCTTACTGCTACTTCTTTTAGGCTGGTGTTTTGCTGCAAATGTTGATTTTAGAATTTGCATATAAAGGGTTTCTAAACTGCTGCCTAAGAAGAGCAGATTAACCCTTTAAGTTGAATGCACACATTCACAACCATTCTGTTAGATAGCTCCGTTTTGGTTTTAGAAACAGATATTTCTCTTTACAGCATTTACTCCCATACACTCTGGAATATCGAAATGCAGCTCCTAGAATAAACGTGTTTCAAACTCGCTGAATCCAAACATAGATTCAACGACCTTTGGTGAACGAACACACTGCAGAGCAGTTTGAAAGAAACGTTCCCTCTGAGTTTTAGACGCAGTCTTACTGCTATTTCTTATAGGCCGGTATTTTGCTGGAAATGTCTGTTTGAGAATCTACACAGAAATGTTTTCTAAACTGCTGCATACAAACAGCAGTTTAGCTCAGTAAGTTGAATGCACACATTGACAACCATTCCATTAGATCATCCGTTTTTCTTTTGGAACGAGACATTTGTCTTTACATCTTATACTCCAGTATACTCTGGAATAGGCAAACACAGCTCCTGGAAGAAACGTGTTGCTAACTAGCTGAATCTGAACATATATTCAAGTCTCTTATATGAATGAACACACAGCAGAGCAGTTTGAAAACAGTTTCTTCCATGTTAAAGATGCAGTCTTACTGCTATTTCCTATAGGCTGGTGTTTTGCTGGAAAGGACTGTATTTGCATATAAAGGGTTTCTAAAGTGCTGCATGAGAAGAGCAGTTTACCTCTTTAAGCCGAAGGCACACATTCACAACCACTCTGCTAGATAGATCCATTTTGGTTTTAGAAACAGATATTTCTCTTTACAGCATATACTCCCATTCAATCTGGAATATCCAAAGACAGCTCCTAGAATAAACGTGTTTCTATCTCGCTGAATCTAAACATAGAATCAACTCCCTTAGGCCAAAGAACACAAGGCCGAGCAGTTTGAAAGAAACGTTTCTTCTGAGTTTTAGACGCAGTCTTAATGCTCTTTCTTATATATGCCGGTACTGGGCCGGAAAGGCCTGTTTTGAGACTATGCACAGAAAGTGTTTGCAGACTGCTGAATCCACACACGGGTTTAACTCTGGAAGTTGAGTGCACACCTTGACAACCGTTCTGTTAGATAGCTGCGTTTTGGATTTAGAAGCAGATATTTCCCTGTGCTTACTGCTGTTTCTTCCATATGCTGGTAAAGGGCTGAAAACGCCTGTTTTGGGACTCTGCAGAGAAAGTGTTTGCAGACTGCTGAATCCACACACGGGTTTAACTCTGGAAGTTGAGTGCACACATTGACAACCGTTCTGTTAGATAGCTGCGTTGTGGATTTAGAAGCAGATATTTCCCTGTGCTTACTGCTGTTTCTTCCATATGCCGGTAATGGGCTGAAAACGCCTGTTTGGGGACTCTGCAGAGAAAGTGTTTGCAGACTGCTGAATCCACACACGGGTTTAACTCTGGAAGTTGAGTGCACACATTCACAACCGTTCTGTTAGATAGCTGCGTTTTGGAATTGTAAGCAGATATTTCCCTGTGCTTACTGCTGTTTCTTCCATATGCCGGTAAAGGGCTGAAAACGCCTGTTTTGGGACTCTGCAGAGAAAGTGTTTGCAGACTGCTGAATCCACACACGGGTTTAACTCTGGAAGTTGAGTGCACACATTGACAACCGTTCTGTTAGATAGCTGTGTTTTGGATTTAGAAGCAGATATTTCCCTGTGCTTACTGCCGTTTCTTCCATATGCCGGTAATGGGCTGAAAACGCCTGTTTTGGGACTCTGCAGAGAAAGTGTTTGCAGACTGCTGAATCCACACACGGGTTTACCTCTGGAAGTTGAGTGCACACATTGACAACCGTTCTGTTAGATAGCTGCGTTTTGGATTTAGAAGCAGATATTTCCCTGGGCTTACTGCTGTTTCTTCCATATGCTGGTAATGGGCTGAAAACGCCTGTTTTGGGACTCTGCAGAGAAAGTGTTTGCAGACTCCTGAATCCACACACGGGTTTAACTCTGGAAGTTGAGTGCACACTCTGACAACCGTTCTGTTAGATAGCTGCGTTTTCGATTTAGAAGCAGATATTTCCCTGTGCTTACTGCTGTTTCTTCCATATGCCGGTAATGGGCTGAAAACGCCTGTTTTGGGACTCTGCAGAGAAAGTCTCTGCAGACTTCTGAATCCACACACGGGTTTAACTCTGGAAGTTGAGTGCACACATTGACAACCGTTCTGTTAGATAGCTGCGTTTTGGATTTAGAAGCAGATATTTCCCTGTGCTTACTGCTGTTTCTTCCATATGCCGGTAATGGGCTGAAAACGCCTGTTTTGGGACTCTGCAGAGAAAGTCTCTGCAGACTGCTGAATCCACACACGGGTTTAACTCTGGAAGTTGAGTGCACACATTGACAACCGTTCTGTTAGATAGCTGCGTTTTGGATTTAGAAGCAGATATTTCCCTGTGCTTACTGCTGTTTCTTCCATATGCCGGTAATGGGCTGAAAACGCCTGTTTTGGGACTCTGCAGAGAAAGTCTCTGCAGACTGCTGAATCCACACACGGGTTTAAATCTGGAAGTTGAGTGCACACATTGACAACCGTTCTGTTAGATAGCTGCGTTTTGGATTTAGAAGCAGATATTTCCCTGTGCTTACTGCTGTTTCTTCCATATGCCGGTAATGGGCTGAAAACGCCTGTTTTGGGACTCTGCAGAGAAAGTCTCTGCAGACTGCTGAATCCACACACGGGTTTAACTCTGGAAGTTGAGTGCACACATTGACAACCGTTCTGTTAGATAGCTGCGTTTTGGATTTAGAAGCAGATATTTCCCTGTGCTTACTGCTGTTTCTTCCATATGCCGGTAATGGGCTGAAAACGCCTGTTTTGGGACAGTGCAGAGAAAGTCTCTGCAGACTGCTGAATCCACACACAGGTTTAACTCTGGAAGTTGAGTGCACACATTGACAACCGTTCTGTTAGATAGCTGCGTTTTGGATTTAGAAGCAGATATTTCTCTGTGCTTACTGCTGTTTCTTCCATATGCCGGTAATGGGCTGAAAACGCCTGTTTGGGGACTCTGCAGAGAAAGTCTCTGCAGGCTGCTGAATCCACACACGGGTTTAACTCTGGAAGTTGAGTGCACACATTGACAACCGTTCTGTTAGATAGCTGCGTTTGGGATTTAGAAGCAGATATTTCCCTGTGCTTACTGCTGTTTCTTCCATATGCCGGTAATGGGCTGAAAACGCCTGTTTGGGGACTCTGCAGAGAAAGTCTCTGCAGACTGCTGAATCCACACACGGGTTTAACTCTGGAAGTTGAGTGCACACATTGACAACCGTTCTGTTAGATAGCTGCGTTTTGGATTTAGAAGCAGATATTTCCCTGTGCTTACTGCTGTTTCTTCCATATGCCGGTAATGGGCTGAAAACGCCTGTTTTGGGACTCTGCAGAGAAAGTCTCTGCAGACTGCTGAATCCACACACGGGTTTAACTCTCGAAGTTGAGTGCACACATTGACAACCGTTCTGTTAGATAGCTGCGTTTTGGATTTAGAAGCAGATATTTCCCTGTGCTTACTGCTGTTTCTTCCATATGCCGGTAATGGGCTGAAAACGCCTGTTTGGGGACTCTGCAGAGAAAGTCTCTGCAGACTGCTGAATCCACACACCGGTTTAACTCTGGAAGTTGAGTGCACACATTGACAACCGTTCTGTTAGATAGCTGCGTTTTGGATTTAGAAGCAGATATTTCCCTGTGCTTACTGCTGTTTCTTCCATATGCCGGTAATGGGCTGAAAACGCCTGTTTTGGGACTCTGCAGAGAAAGTCTCTGCAGACTGCTGAATCCACACACGGGTTTAACTCTGGAAGTTGAGTGCACACATTGACAACCGTTCTGTTAGATAGCTGCGTTTTGGATTTAGAAGCAGATATTTCCCTGTGCTTACTGCTGTTTCTTCCATATGCCGGTAATGGGCTGAAAACGCCTGTTTTGGGACTCTGCAGAGAAAGTGTTTGCAGACTGCTGAATCCACACACGGGTTTAACTCTGGAAGTTGAGTGCACACATTGACAACCGTTCTGTTAGATAGCTGCGTTTTGGATTTAGAAGCAGATATTTCCCTGTGCTTACTGCTGTTTCTTCCATATGCCGGTAATGGGCTGAAAACGCCTGTTTGGGGACTCTGCAGAGAAAGTCTCTGCAGACTGCTGAATCCACACACGGGTTTAACTCTGGAAGTTGAGTGCACACATTGACAACCGTTCTGTTAGATAGCTGCGTTTTGGATTTAGAAGCAGATATTTCCCTGTGCTTACTGCTGTTTCTTCCATATGCCGGTAATGGGCTGAAAACGCCTGTTTTGGGACTCTGCAGAGAAAGTCTCTGCAGACTGCTGAATCCACACACGGGTTTAACTCTGGAAGTTGAGTGCACACATTGACAACCGTTCTGTTAGATAGCTGCGTTTTGGATTTAGAAGCAGATATTTCCCTGTGCTTACTGCTGTTTCTTCCATATGCCGGTAATGGGCTGAAAACGCCTGTTTTGGGACTCTGCAGAGAAAGTCTCTGCAGGCTGCTGAATCCACACACGGGTTTAACTCTGGAAGTTGAGTGCACACATTGACAACCGTTCTGTTAGATAGCTGCGTTTTGGATTTAGAAGCAGATATTTCCCTGTGCTTACTGCTGTTTCTTCCCTATGCCGGTAATGGACTGAAAACGCCTGTTTTGGGACTCTGCAGATAAAGTCTCTCAGACTGCTGAATCCACACACGGGTTTAACTCTGGAAGTTGAGTGCACACATTGACAACCGTTCTGTTAGATATCTGCGTTTTGGATTTAGAAGCAGATATTTCCCTGTGCTTACTGCTGTTTCTTCCATATGCCGGTAATGGGCTGAAAACGCCTGTTTTTGGGACTCTGCAGAGAAAGTCTCTGCAGACTGCTGAATCCACACACGGGTTTAACTCTGGAAGTTGAGTGCACACATTGACAACCGTTCTGTTAGATAGCTGCGTTTTGGATTTAGAAGCAGATATTTCCCTGTGCTTACTGCTGTTTCTTCCATATGCCGGTAATGGGCTGAAAACGCCTGTTTTGGGACTCTGCAGAGAAAGTCTCTGCAGACTGCTGAATCCACACACGGGTTTAACTCTGGAAGTTGAGTGCACACATTGACAACCGTTCTGTTAGATAGCTGCGTTTTGGATTTAGAAGCAGATATTTCCCTGTGCTTACTGCTGTTTCTTCCATATGCAGGTAATGGGCTGAAAACGCCTGTTTGGGGACTCTGCAGAGAAAGTCTCTGCAGACTGCTGAATCCACACACGGGTTTAACTCTGGAAGTTGAGTGCACACATTGACAACCGTTCTGTTAGATAGCTGCGTTTTGGATTTAGAAGCAGATATTTCCCTGTGCTTACTGCTGTTTCTTCCATATGCCGGTAATGGGCTGAAAACGCCTGTTTTGGGACTCTGCAGAGAAAGTCTCTGCAGACTGCTGAATCCACACACGGGTTTAACTCTGGAAGTTGAGTGCACACATTGACAACCGTTCTGTTAGATAGCTGCGTTTTGGATTTAGAAGCAGATATTTCCCTGTGCTTACTGCTGTTTCTTCCATATGCCGGTAATGGGCTGAAAACGCCTGTTTTGGGACTCTGCAGAGAAAGTCTCTGCAGACTGCTGAATCCACACACGGGTTTAACTCTGGAAGTTGAGTGCACACATTGACAACCGTTCTGTTAGATAGCTGCGTTTTGGATTTAGAAGCAGATATTTCCCTGTGCTTACTGCTGTTTCTTCCATATGCCGGTAATGGGCTGAAAACGCCTGTTTTGGGACTCTGCAGAGAAAGTCTCTGCAGACTGCTGAATCCACACACGGGTTTAACTCTGGAAGTTGAGTGCACACATTGACAACCGTTCTGTTAGATAGCTGCGTTTTGGATTTAGAAGCAGATATTTCCCTGTGCTTACTGCTGTTTCTTCCATATGCCGGTAATGGGCTGAAAACGCCTGTTTTGGGACTCTGCAGAGAAAGTCTCTGCAGACTGCTGAATCCACACACGGGTTTAACTCTGGAAGTTGAGTGCACACATTGACAACCGTTCTGTTAGATAGCTGCGTTTTGGATTTAGAAGCAGATATTTCCCTGTGCTTACTGCTGTTTCTTCCATATGCCGGTAATGGGCTGAAAACGCCTGTTTTGGGACTCTGCAGAGAAAGTCTCTGCAGACTGCTGAATCCACACACGGGTTTAACTCTGGAAGTTGAGTGCACACATTGACAACCGTTCTGTTAGATAGCTGCGTTTTGGATTTAGAAGCAGATATTTCCCTGTGCTTACTGCTGTTTCTTCCATATGCCGGTAATGGGCTGAAAACGCCTGTTTTGGAACTCTGCAGAGAAAGTCTCTGCAGACTGCTGAATCCACACACGGGTTTAACTCTGGAAGTTGAGTGCACACATTGACAACCGTTCTGTTAGATAGCTGCGTTTTGGAATTAGAAGCAGATATTTCCCTGTGCTTACTGCTGTTTCTTCCATATGCCGGTAATGGGCTGAAAACGCCTGTTTTGGGACTCTGCAGAGAAAGTCTCTTCAGGCTGCTGAATCCACACACGGGTTTAACTCTGGAAGTTGAGTGCACACATTGACAACCGTTCTGTTAGATAGCTGCGTTTTGGATTTAGAAGCAGATATTTCCCTGTGCTTACTGCTGTTTCTTCCATATGCCGGTAATGGGCTGAAAACGCCTGTTTTGGGACTCTGCAGAGAAAGTCTCTGCAGACTGCTGAATCCACACACGGGTTTAACTCTGGAAGTTGAGTGCACACATTGACAACCGTTCTGTTAGATAGCTGCGTTTTGGATTTAGAAGCAGATATTTCCCTGTGCTTACTGCTGTTTCTTCCATATGCAGGCAATGGGCTGAAAACGCCTGTTTGGGGACTCTGCAGAGAAAGTCTCTGCAGACTGCTGAATCCACACACGGGTTTAACTCTGGAAGTTGAGTGCACACATTGACAACCGTTCTGTTAGATAGCTGCGTTTTGGATTTAGAAGCAGATATTTCCCTGTGCTTACTGCTGTTTCTTCCATATGCCGGTAATGGGCTGAAAACGCCTGTTTTGGGACTCTGCAGAGAAAGTCTCTGCAGACTGCTGAATCCACACACGGGTTTAACTCTGGAAGTTGAGTGCACACATTGACAACCGTTCTGTTAGATAGCTGCGTTTTGGATTTAGAAGCAGATATTTCCCTGTGCTTACTGCTGTTTCTTCCATATGCCGGTAATGGGCTGAAAACGCCTGTTTTGGGACTCTGCAGAGAAAGTCTCTGCAGACTGCTGAATCCACACACGGGTTTAACTCTGGAAGTTGAGTGCACACATTGACAACCGTTCTGTTAGATAGCTGCGTTTTGGATTTAGAAGCAGATATTTCCCTGTGCTTACTGCTGTTTCTTCCATATGCCGGTAATGGGCTGAAAACGCCTGTTTTGGGACTCTGCAGAGAAAGTCTCTGCAGGCTGCTGAATCCACACACGGGTTTAACTCTGGAAGTTGAGTGCACACATTGACAACCGTTCTGTTAGATAGCTGCGTTTTGGATTTAGAAGCAGATATTTCCCTGTGCTTACTGCTGTTTCTTCCATATGCCGGTAATGGGCTGAAAACGCCTGTTTTGGGACTCTGCAGAGAAAGTCTCTTCAGGCTGCTGAATCCACACACGGGTTTAACTCTGGAAGTTGAGTGCACACATTGACAACCGTTCTGTTAGATAGCTGCGTTTTGGATTTAGAAGCAGATATTTCCCTGTGCTTACTGCTGTTTCTTCCATATGCCGGTAATGGGCTGAAAACGCCTGTTTTGGGACTCTGCAGAGAAAGTCTCTGCAGACTGCTGAATCCACACACGGGTTTAACTCTGGAAGTTGAGTGCACACATTGACAACCGTTCTGTTAGATAGCTGCGTTGTGGATTTAGAAGCAGATATTTCCCTGTGCTTACTGCTGTTTCTTCCATATTCCGGTAATGGGCTGAAAACGCCTGTTTGGGGACTCTGCAGAGAAAGTCTCTGCAGACTGCTGAATCCACACACGGGTTTAACTCTGGAAGTTGAGTGCACACATTGACAACCGTTCTGTTAGATAGCTGCGTTTTGGATTTAGAAGCAGATATTTCCCTGTGCTTACTGCTGTTTCTTCCATATGCCCGTAATGGGCTGAAAACGCCTGTTTTGGGACTCTGCAGAGAAAGTCTCTGCAGACTGCCGAATCCACACACGGGTTTAACTCTGGAAGTTGAGTGCACACATTGACAACCGTTCTGTTAGATAGCTGCGTTGTGGATTTAGAAGCAGATATTTCCCTGTGCTTACTGCTGTTTCTTCCATATGCCGGTAATGGGCTGAAAACGCCTGTTTTGGGACTCTGCAGAGAAAGTGTTTGCAGACTGCTGAATCCACACACGGGTTTAACTCTGGAAGTTGAGTGCACACATTGACAACCGTTCTGTTAGATAGCTGCGTTTTGGATTTAGAAGCAGATATTTCCCTGTGCTTACTGCTGTTTCTTCCATATGCCGCTAATGGGCTGAAAACGCCTGTTTTGGGACTCTGCAGAGAAAGTCTCTGCAGACTGCTGAATCCACACACGGGTTTAACTCTGGAAGTTGAGTGCACACATTGACAACCGTTCTGTTAGATAGCTGCGTTTTGGATTTAGAAGCAGATATTTCCCTGTGCTTACTGCTGTTTCTTCCCTATGCCGGTAATGGACTGAAAACGCCTGTTTTGGGACTCTGCAGAGAAAGTCTCTGCAGACTGCTGAATCCACACACGGGTTTAACTCTGGAAGTTGAGTGCACACATTGACAACCGTTCTGTTAGATAGCTGCGTTTTGGATTTAGAAGCAGATATTTCCCTGTGCTTACTGCTGTTTCTTCCCTATGCCGGTAATGGACTGAAAACGCCTGTTTTGGGACTCTGCAGATAAAGTCTCTGCAGACTGCTGAATCCACACACGGGTTTAACTCTGGAAGTTGAGTGCACACATTGACAACCGTTCTGTTAGATAGCTGCGTTTTGGATTTAGAAGCAGATATTTCCCTGTGCTTACTGCTGTTTCTTCCATATGCCGGTAATGGGCTGAAAATGCCTGTTTTGGGACTGTGCAGAGAAAGTCTCTGCAGACTGCTGAATCCACACACGGGTTTAACTCTGGAAGTTGAGTGCACACATTGACAACCGTTCTGTTAGATAGCTGCGTTTTGGATTTAGAAGCAGATATTTCCCTGTGCTTACTGCTGTTTCTTCCATATGCCGGTAATGGGCTGAAAACGCCTGTTTTGGGACTCTGCAGAGAAAGTCTCTGCAGACTGCTGAATCCACACACGGGTTTAACTCTGGAAGTTGAGTGCACACATTGACAACCGTTCTGTTAGATAGCTGCGTTTTGGATTTAGAAGCAGATATTTCCCTGTGCTTACTGCTGTTTCTTCCATATGCCGGTAATGGTCTGAAAACGCCTGTTTTGGGACTCTGCAGAGAAAGTCTCTGCAGACTGCTGAATGCACACACGGGTTTAACTCTGGAAGTTGAGTGCACACATTGACAACCGTTCTGTTAGATAGCTGCGTTTTGGATTTAGAAGCAGATATTTCCCTGTGCTTACTGCTGTTTCTTCCATATGCCGGTAATGGGCTGAAAACGCCTGTTTTGGGACTCTGCAGAGAAAGTCTCTGCAGACTGCTGAATCCACACACGGGTTTAACTCTGGAAGTTGAGTGCACACATTGACAACCGCTCTGTTAGATAGCTGCGTTTTGGATTTAGAAGCAGATATTTCCCTGTGCTTACTGCTGTTTCTTCCATATGCCGGTAATGGGCTGAAAACGCCTGTTTTGGGACTCTGCAGAGAAAGTCTCTGCAGACTGCTGAATCCACACACCGGTTTAACTCTGGAAGTTGAGTGCACACATTGACAACCGTTCTGTTAGATAGCTGCGTTTTGGATTTAGAAGCAGATATTTCCCTGTGCTTACTGCTGTTTCTTCCATATGCCGGTAATGGGCTGAAAACGCCTGTTTTGGGACTCTGCAGAGAAAGTGTTTGCAGACTGCTGAATCCACACACGGGTTTACCTCTGGAAGTTGAGTGCACACATTGACAACCGTTCTGTTAGATAGCTGCGTTTTGGATTTAGAAGCAGATATTTCCCTGTGCTTACTGCTGTTTCTTCCATATGCCGGTAATGGGCTGAAAACGCCTGTTTTGGGACTCTGCAGAGAAAGTCTCTGCAGACTGCTGAATCCACACACGGGTTTAACTCTGGAAGTTGAGTGCACACATTGACAACCGTTCTGTTAGATAGCTGCGTTTTGGATTTAGAAGCAGATATTTCCCTGTGCTTACTGCTGTTTCTTCCATATGCCGGTAATGGGCTGAAAACGCCTGTTTTGGGACTCTGCAGAGAAAGTCTCTGCAGACTGCTGAATCCACACACGGGTTTACCTCTGGAAGTTGAGTGCACACATTGACAACCGTTCTGTTAGATAGCTGCGTTTTGGATTTAGAAGCAGATATTTCCCTGTGCTTACTGCTGTTTCTTCCATATGCCGGTAATGGGCTGAAAACGCCTGTTTGGGGACTCTGCAGAGAAAGTCTCTGCAGACTGCTGAATCCACACACGGGTTTAACTCTGGAAGCTGAGTGCACACATTGACAACCGTTCTGTTAGATAGCTGCGTTTTGGATTTAGAAGCAGATATTTCCCTGTGCTTACTGCTGTTTCTTCCATATGCCGGTAATGGGCTGAAAACGCCTGTTTTGGGACTCTGCAGAGAAAGTCTCTGCAGACTGCCGAATCCACACACGGGTTTAACTCTGGAAGCTGAGTGCACACATTGACAACCGTTCTGTTAGATAGCTGCGTTTTGGATTTAGAAGCAGATATTTCCCTGTGCTTACTGCTGTTTCTTCCATATGCCGGTAATGGGCTGAAAACGCCTCTTTTGGGACTCTGCAGAGAAAGTCTCTGCAGACTGCTGAATCCACACACGGGTTTAACTCTGGAAGTTGAGTGCACACATTGACAACCGTTCTGTTAGATAGCTGCGTTTTGGATTTAGAAGCAGATATTTCCCTGTGCTTACTGCTGTTTCTTCCATATGCCGGTAATGGGCTGAAAACGCCTGTTTGGGGACTCTGCAGAGAAAGTCTCTGCAGACTGCTGAATCCACACACGGGTTTAACTCTGGAAGTTGAGTGCACACATTGACAACCGTTCTGTTAGATAGCTGCGTTTTGGATTTAGAAGCAGATATTTCCCTGTGCTTACTGCTGTTTCTTCCATATGCCGGTAATCGGCTGAAAACGCCTGTTTTGGGACTCTGCAGAGAAAGTCTCTGCAGACTGCTGAATCCACACACGGGTTTAACTCTGGAAGTTGAGTGCACACATTGACAACCGTTCTGTTAGATAGCTGCGTTTTGGATTTAGAAGCAGATATTTCCCTGTGCTTACTGCTGTTTCTTCCATATGTCGCTAATGGGCTGAAAACGCCTGTATTGGGACTCTGCAGAGAAGATGTTTGCAGACTGCTGAATCCACACACGGGTTTAACTCTGGAAGTTGAGTGCACACATTGACAACCGTTCTGTTAGATAGCTGCGTTTTGGATTTAGAAGCAGATATTTCCCTGTGCTTACTGCTGTTTCTTCCATATGCCGGTAAAGGGCTGAAAACGCCTGTTTTGGGACTCTGCAGAGAAAGTGTTTGCAGACTGCTGAATCCACACACGGGTTTAACTCTGGAAGTTGAGTGCACACATTGACAACCGTTCTGTTAGATAGCTGCGTTTTGGATTTAGAAGCAGATATTTCCCTGTGCTTACTGCTGTTTCTTCCATATGCCGGTAAAGGGCTGAAAACGCCTGTTTTGGGACTCTGCAGAGAAAGTGTTTGCAGACTGCTGAATCCACACACGGGTTTAACTCTGGAAGTTGAGTGCACACATTGACAACCGTTCTGTTAGATAGCTGCGTTTTGGATTTAGAAGCAGATATTTCCCTGTGCTTACTGCTGTTTCTTCCATATGCCGGTAATGGGCTGAAAACGCCTGTTTTGGGACTCTGCAGAGAAAGTCTCTGCAGACTGCTGAATCCACACACGGGTTTAACTCTGGAAGTTGAGTGCACACATTGACAACCGTTCTGTTAGACAGCTGCGTTTTGGATTTAGAAGCAGACATTTCCCTGGGCTTACTGCTGTTTCTTCCATATGCAGGTAATGGGCTGAAAACGCCTGCTTTGGGACTCTGCAGAGAAAGTGTTTGCAGACTGCTGAATCCACACACGGGTTTAACTCTGGAAGTTGAGTGCACACATTGACAACCGTTCTGTTAGATAGCTGCGTTTTGGATTTAGAAGCAGATATTTCCCTGTGCTTACTGCTGTTTCTTCCATATGCCGGTAATGGGCTGAAAACCCCTGTTTGGGGACTCTGCAGAGAAAGTGTTTGCAGACTGCTGAATCCACACACGGGTTTAACTCTGGAAGTTGAGTGCACACATTGACAACCGTTCTGTTAGATAGCTGCGTTTTGGATTTAGAAGCAGATATTTCCCTGTGCTTACTGCTGTTTCTTCCATATGCCGGTTAAGGGCTGAAAACGCCTGTTTTGGGACTCTGCAGAGAAAGTGTTTGCAGACTGCTGAATCCACACACGGGTTTAACTCTGGAAGTTGAGTGCACACATTGACAACCGTTCTGTTAGATAGCTGCGTTTTGGATTTAGAAGCAGATATTTCCCTGTGCTTACTGCTGTTTCTTCCATATGCCGGTAAAGGGCTGAAAACGCCAGTTTTGGGGCTCTGCAGAGAAAGTGTTTGCAGACTGCTGAATCCACACACGGGTTTAACTCTGGAAGTTGAGTGCACACATTGACAACCGTTCTGTTAGATAGCTGCGTTTTGGATTTAGAAGCAGATATTTACCTGTGCTTACTGCTGTTTCTTCCATATGCCGGTAATGGGCTGAAAACGCCTGTTTTGGGACTCTGCAGAGAAAGTCTCTGCAGACTGCTGAATCCACACACGGGTTTAACTCTGGAAGTTGAGTGCACACATTGACAACCGTTCTGTTAGATAGCTGCGTTTTGGATTTAGAAGCAGATATTTCCCTGTGCTTACTGCTGTTTCTTCCATATGCCGGTATTGGGCTGAAAACGCCTGTTTTGGGACTCTGCAGAGAAAGTGTTTGCAGACTGCTGAATCCACACTCGGGTTTATCTCTGGAAGTTGAGTGCACGCATTGACAACCATTCAGTTAGATAGATGCCTTTTGGTTTTAGAAGCAGTTATTTCTCTTTACAGCGTATACTATCATTCACTCTGGAATATCCAAACGCAGCTCCTAAAAGAAACGGGTTTCTAAGTATAATCAGATATTTCTCTTTACATCTTGTACCCTAGTACACTCTGATATATCCATACGCAGCTCTTGGAAGAAACGTGTTTGTAACTCGCTGAATCTGTGCATATATTGAAGTCTCTTAGGTGAATGAACACACAGCAGAGGAGTTTGAAAAAAACATTTCTTCCATGTTATAGATGCACTGTTAACTGCTATTGCTTTTAGGCTGGTGTTTTCCTGGATATGTTGGTTTTAGAATTTCCATATAAATGGTTTGTAAACTGCTGCTTAAGTGGAGCAGTTTAATTCGTTAAGTTGAATGCCCTCATTCACAATCATTCTGTTAGCTAGCTCCGTTTTGGTTTTAGAAGCCTGTGTTTCTAGTTACAGCATATACTCCCATTCATTCTGGAATAGGCAAACGCAGCTCCCAGAATAGACGGGTTTCTAAGTCGCTGAATCTAAACATAGATTCAACTCCCTTAGGTGAACGAACACACAGCACAGCAGTTTGAAACAAACGTTTTATTTGAGTTTTAGACGCAGTCTTATTGCTATTCCAAAGAGGCCAGTATTTTGCTGGGAATGTCTGTTTTAGAATCTGCACAAAAATCTTTTCTAAACTGCTGCATAGAAACAACAGTTTATCTCAATAAGCTGAATGCACACAGTGACAACCATTCTGTTAGATGGCTCCGTGTTTGTTTTAGAACCAGATATTTCACTTTAAACCTTATACTCCAGTACACTCTGGAATATGCAAATGCAGCTCCTGGAAGAAACGTGTTTCTTACTCGCTGAATCTGAATATATACTCAAGACTCTTAGGTGAATGAACACAGAGCAGAGCATTTTGAAGAAAACGTTTCTTCTATGTTATAGATGCAGTCTTACTGCTACTTCTTTTAGGCTGGTGTTTTGCTGCAAATGTTGATTTTAGAATTTGCATATAAAGGGTTTCTAAACTGCTGCCTAAGAAGAGCAGATTAACCCTTTAAGTTGAATGCACACATTCACAACCATTCTGTTAGATAGCTCCGTTTTGGTTTTAGAAACAGATATTTCTCTTTACAGCATTTACTCCCATACACTCTGGAATATCGAAATGCAGCTCCTAGAATAAACGTGTTTCAAACTCGCTGAATCCAAACATAGATTCAACGACCTTTGGTGAACGAACACACTGCAGAGCAGTTTGAAAGAAACGTTCCCTCTGAGTTTTAGACGCAGTCTTACTGCTATTTCTTATAGGCCGGTATTTTGCTGGAAATGTCTGTTTGAGAATCTACACAGAAATGTTTTCTAAACTGCTGCATACAAACAGCAGTTTAGCTCAGTAAGTTGAATGCACACATTGACAACCATTCCATTAGATCATCCGTTTTTCTTTTGGAACGAGACATTTGTCTTTACATCTTATACTCCAGTATACTCTGGAATAGGCAAACACAGCTCCTGGAAGAAACGTGTTGCTAACTAGCTGAATCTGAACATATATTCAAGTCTCTTATATGAATGAACACACAGCAGAGCAGTTTGAAAACAGTTTCTTCCATGTTAAAGATGCAGTCTTACTGCTATTTCCTATAGGCTGGTGTTTTGCTGGAAAGGACTGTATTTGCATATAAAGGGTTTCTAAAGTGCTGCATGAGAAGAGCAGTTTACCTCTTTAAGCCGAAGGCACACATTCACAACCACTCTGCTAGATAGATCCATTTTGGTTTTAGAAACAGATATTTCTCTTTACAGCATATACTCCCATTCAATCTGGAATATCCAAAGACAGCTCCTAGAATAAACGTGTTTCTATCTCGCTGAATCTAAACATAGATTCAACTCCCTTAGGCCAAAGAACACAAGGCCGAGCAGTTTGAAAGAAACGTTTCTTCTGAGTTTTAGACGCAGTCTTAATGCTCTTTCTTATATATGCCGGTACTGGGCCGGAAAGGCCTGTTTTGAGACTCTGCACAGAAAGTGTTTGCAGACTGCTGAATCCACACACGGGTTTAACTCTGGAAGTTGAGTGCACACATTGACAACCGTTCTGTTAGATAGCTGCGTTTTGGATTTAGAAGCAGATATTTCCCTGTGCTTACTGCTGTTTCTTCCATATGCCGGTAAAGGGCTGAAAACGCCTGTTTTGGGACTCTGCAGAGAAAGTGTTTGCAGACTGCTGAATCCACACACGGGTTTAACTCTGGAAGTTGAGTGCACACATTGACAACCGTTCTGTTAGATATCTGCGTTTTGGATTTAGAAGCAGATATTTCCCTGTGCTTACTGCTGTTTCTTCCATATGCCGGTAAAGGGCTGAAAACGCCTGTTTTGGGACTCTGCAGAGAAAGTGTTTGCAGACTGCTGAATCCACACACGGGTTTAACTCTGGAAGTTGAGTGCACACATTGACAACCGTTCTGTTAGATAGCTGCGTTTTGGATTTAGAAGCAGATATTTCCCTGTGCTTACTGCTGTTTCTTCCATATGCCGGTAAAGGGCTGAAAACGCCTGTTTTGGGACTCTGCAGAGAAAGTGTTTGCAGACTCCTGAATCCACACACGGGTTTAACTCTGGAAGTTGAGTGCACACATTGACAACCGTTCTGTTAGATATCTGCGTTTTGGATTTAGAAGCAGATATTTCCCTGTGCTTACTGCTGTTTCTTCCCTATGCCGGTAATGGGCTGAAAACGCCTCTTTTGGGACTCTGCAGAGAAAGTCTCTGCAGACTGCTGAATCCACACACGGGTTTAACTCTGGAAGTTGAGTGCACACATTGACAACCGTTCTGTTAGATAGCTGCGTTTTGGATTTAGAAGCAGATATTTCACTGTGCTTACTGCTGTTTCTTCCATATGCCGGTAATGGGCTGAAAACGCCTGTTTTGGGAATCTACAGAGAAAGTGTTTGCAGACTGCTGAATCCACACACGGGTTTAACTCTGGAAGTTGAGTGCACACATTGACAACCGTTCTGTTAGATAGCTGCGTTTTGGATTTAGAAGTAGATATTTCCCTGGGCTTACTGCTGTTTCTTCCATATGCCGGTAATGGGCTGAAAACGCCTGTTTTGGGACTCTGCAGAGAAAGTGTTTGCAGACTGCTGAATCCACACACGGGTTTAACTCTGGATGTTGAGTGCACACATTGACAACCGTTCTGTTAGATAGCTGCGTTTTGGATTTAGAAGCAGATATTTCCCTGTGCTTACTGCTGTTTCTTCCATATGCCGGTAATGGGCTGAAAATGCCTGTTTTGGGACTCTGCAGAGACATTGTTTGCAGACTGCTGAATACACACACGGGTTTATCTCTGGAAGTTGAGTGCACACATTGACAACCGTTCTGTTAGATAGCTGCGTTTTGGATTTAGAAGCAGATATTTCCCTGTGCTTACTGCTGTTTCTTCCATATGCCGGTAATGGGCTGAAAACGCCTGTTTTGCGACTCTGCAGAAAAAGTCTTTGCAGACTGCTGAATCCACACACGGGTTTAACTCTGGAAGTTGAGTGCACACATTGACAACCGTTCTGATAGATAGTTGCGTTTTGGGTTTAGAAGCAGATATTTCCCTGGGCTTACTGCCGTTTCTTCCATATGCCTGTAATGGGCTGAAAACGCCTGTTTTGGGACTCTGCAGAGTAGATGTCTGCAGACTGCTGAATCCACACACGGGTTTAACTCTGGAAGTTGAGTGCACACATTGACAACCGTTCTGTTAGATAGCTGTGTTTTGGATTTAGAAGCAGATATTTCCCTGTGCTTACTGCTGTTTCTTCCATATGCCGGTAATGGGCTGAAAACGCCTGTTTTGGGACTCTGCAGAGAAAGTGTTTGCAGACTGCTGAATCCACACACGGGTTTAACTCTGGAAGTTGAGTGCACACATTGACAACCGTTCTGTTAGATAGCTGCGTTTTGGATTTAGAAGCAGATATTTCCCTGGGCTTACAGCCGTTTCTTCCATATGCCGGTAATGGGCTGAAAACGCCTGTTTTGGGACTCTGCAGAGAAAGTGTTTGCAGACTGCTGAATCCACACACGGGTTTAACTCTGGAAGTTGAGTGCACACATTGACAACCGTTCTGTTAGATAGCTGCGTTTTGGATTTAGAAGCAGATATTTCCCTGTGCTTACTGCCGTTTCTTCCATATGCCGGTAATGGGCTGAAAACGCCTGTTTTGGGACTCTGCAGAGAAAGTGTTTGCAGACTGCTGAATCCACACACGGGTTTAACTCTGGAAGTTGAGTGCACACATTGACAACCGTTCTGTTAGATAGCTGCGTTTTGGATTTAGAAGCAGATATTTCCCTGTGCTTACTGCTGTTTCTTCCATATGCCGGTAATGGGCTGAAAACGCCTGTTTTGGGACTCTGCAGAGAAAGTGTTTGCAGACTGCTGAATCCACACACGGGTTTAACTCTGGAAGTTGAGTGCACACATTGACAACCGTTCTGTTAGATAGCTGCGTTTTGGATTTAGAAGCAGATATTTCCCTGTGCTTACTGCCGTTTCTTCCATATGCCGGTAATGGGCTGAAAACGCCTGTTTTGGGACTCTGCAGAGAAAGTGTTTGCAGACTGCTGAATCCACACACGGGTTTAACTCTGGAAGTTGAGTGCACACATTGACAACCGTTCTGTTAGATAGCTACCTTTTGGATTTAGAAGCACATATTTCCCTGGGCTTACTGCCGTTTCTTCCATATGTCGGTAATGGGCTGAAAACGCCTGTTTTGGGACTCTGCAGAGAAAGTGTTTGCAGACTGCTGAATCCACACACGGGTTTAACTCCGGAAGTTGAGTGCACACATTGACAACCGTTCTGTTAGATAGCTGCGTTTTGGATTTAGAAGCAGATATTTCCATTTGCTTACTGCCGTTTCTTCCATATGCCGGTAATGGGCTGAAAATGCCTGTTTTGGGACTCTGCAGAGAAGATGTCTGCAGACTGCTGAATCCACACACGGGTTTAACTCTGGAAGTTGAGTGCACACATTGACAACCGTTCTGTTAGAAGGCTGCGTTTTGGATTTAGAAGCAGATATTTCCCTGGGCTTACTTCTGTTTCTTCCATATGCCGGTAATGGGCTGAAAACGCCTGTTTTGGGACTCTGCAGAGAAAGTGTTTGCAGACTGCTGAATCCACACACGGGTTTAACTCTGGAAGTTGAGTGCACACATTGACAACCGTTCTGTTAGATAGCTGCGTTTTGGATTTAGAAGCAGATATTTCCCTGTGCTTACTGCTGTTTCTTCCATATGCCGGTAATGGGCTGAAAACGCCTGTTTTGGGACTCTGCAGAGAAAGTCTCTGCAGACTGCTGAATCCACACACGGGTTTAACTCTGGAAGTTGAGTGCACACATTGACAACCGTTCTGTTAGACAGCTGCGTTTTGGATTTAGAAGCAGACATTTCCCTGGGCTTACTGCTGTTTCTTCCATATGCAGGTAATGGGCTGAAAACGCCTGCTTTGGGACTCTGCAGAGAAAGTGTTTGCAGACTGCTGAATCCACACACGGGTTTAACTCTGGAAGTTGAGTGCACACATTGACAACCGTTCTGTTAGATAGCTGCGTTTTGGATTTAGAAGCAGATATTTCCCTGTGCTTACTGCTGTTTCTTCCATATGCCGGTAATGGGCTGAAAACCCCTGTTTGGGGACTCTGCAGAGAAAGTGTTTGCAGACTGCTGAATCCACACACGGGTTTAACTCTGGAAGTTGAGTGCACACATTGACAACCGTTCTGTTAGATAGCTGCGTTTTGGATTTAGAAGCAGATATTTCCCTGTGCTTACTGCTGTTTCTTCCATATGCCGGTTAAGGGCTGAAAACGCCTGTTTTGGGACTCTGCAGAGAAAGTGTTTGCAGACTGCTGAATCCACACACGGGTTTAACTCTGGAAGTTGAGTGCACACATTGACAACCGTTCTGTTAGATAGCTGCGTTTTGGATTTAGAAGCAGATATTTCCCTGTGCTTACTGCTGTTTCTTCCATATGCCGGTAAAGGGCTGAAAACGCCAGTTTTGGGGCTCTGCAGAGAAAGTGTTTGCAGACTGCTGAATCCACACACGGGTTTAACTCTGGAAGTTGAGTGCACACATTGACAACCGTTCTGTTAGATAGCTGCGTTTTGGATTTAGAAGCAGATATTTACCTGTGCTTACTGCTGTTTCTTCCATATGCCGGTAATGGGCTGAAAACGCCTGTTTTGGGACTCTGCAGAGAAAGTCTCTGCAGACTGCTGAATCCACACACGGGTTTAACTCTGGAAGTTGAGTGCACACATTGACAACCGTTCTGTTAGATAGCTGCGTTTTGGATTTAGAAGCAGATATTTCCCTGTGCTTACTGCTGTTTCTTCCATATGCCGGTATTGGGCTGAAAACGCCTGTTTTGGGACTCTGCAGAGAAAGTGTTTGCAGACTGCTGAATCCACACTCGGGTTTATCTCTGGAAGTTGAGTGCACGCATTGACAACCATTCAGTTAGATAGATGCCTTTTGGTTTTAGAAGCAGTTATTTCTCTTTACAGCGTATACTATCATTCACTCTGGAATATCCAAACGCAGCTCCTAAAAGAAACGGGTTTCTAAGTATAATCAGATATTTCTCTTTACATCTTGTACCCTAGTACACTCTGATATATCCATACGCAGCTCTTGGAAGAAACGTGTTTGTAACTCGCTGAATCTGTGCATATATTGAAGTCTCTTAGGTGAATGAACACACAGCAGAGGAGTTTGAAAAAAACATTTCTTCCATGTTATAGATGCACTGTTAACTGCTATTGCTTTTAGGCTGGTGTTTTCCTGGATATGTTGGTTTTAGAATTTCCATATAAATGGTTTGTAAACTGCTGCTTAAGTGGAGCAGTTTAATTCGTTAAGTTGAATGCCCTCATTCACAATCATTCTGTTAGCTAGCTCCGTTTTGGTTTTAGAAGCCTGTGTTTCTAGTTACAGCATATACTCCCATTCATTCTGGAATAGGCAAACGCAGCTCCCAGAATAGACGGGTTTCTAAGTCGCTGAATCTAAACATAGATTCAACTCCCTTAGGTGAACGAACACACAGCACAGCAGTTTGAAACAAACGTTTTATTTGAGTTTTAGACGCAGTCTTATTGCTATTCCAAAGAGGCCAGTATTTTGCTGGGAATGTCTGTTTTAGAATCTGCACAAAAATCTTTTCTAAACTGCTGCATAGAAACAACAGTTTATCTCAATAAGCTGAATGCACACAGTGACAACCATTCTGTTAGATGGCTCCGTGTTTGTTTTAGAACCAGATATTTCACTTTAAACCTTATACTCCAGTACACTCTGGAATATGCAAATGCAGCTCCTGGAAGAAACGTGTTTCTTACTCGCTGAATCTGAATATATACTCAAGACTCTTAGGTGAATGAACACAGAGCAGAGCATTTTGAAGAAAACGTTTCTTCTATGTTATAGATGCAGTCTTACTGCTACTTCTTTTAGGCTGGTGTTTTGCTGCAAATGTTGATTTTAGAATTTGCATATAAAGGGTTTCTAAACTGCTGCCTAAGAAGAGCAGATTAACCCTTTAAGTTGAATGCACACATTCACAACCATTCTGTTAGATAGCTCCGTTTTGGTTTTAGAAACAGATATTTCTCTTTACAGCATTTACTCCCATACACTCTGGAATATCGAAATGCAGCTCCTAGAATAAACGTGTTTCAAACTCGCTGAATCCAAACATAGATTCAACGACCTTTGGTGAACGAACACACTGCAGAGCAGTTTGAAAGAAACGTTCCCTCTGAGTTTTAGACGCAGTCTTACTGCTATTTCTTATAGGCCGGTATTTTGCTGGAAATGTCTGTTTGAGAATCTACACAGAAATGTTTTCTAAACTGCTGCATACAAACAGCAGTTTAGCTCAGTAAGTTGAATGCACACATTGACAACCATTCCATTAGATCATCCGTTTTTCTTTTGGAACGAGACATTTGTCTTTACATCTTATACTCCAGTATACTCTGGAATAGGCAAACACAGCTCCTGGAAGAAACGTGTTGCTAACTAGCTGAATCTGAACATATATTCAAGTCTCTTATATGAATGAACACACAGCAGAGCAGTTTGAAAACAGTTTCTTCCATGTTAAAGATGCAGTCTTACTGCTATTTCCTATAGGCTGGTGTTTTGCTGGAAAGGTCTGTATTTGCATATAAAGGGTTTCTAAAGTGCTGCATGAGAAGAGCAGTTTACCTCTTTAAGCCGAAGGCACACATTCACAACCACTCTGCTAGATAGATCCATTTTGGTTTTAGAAACAGATATTTCTCTTTACAGCATATACTCCCATTCAATCTGGAATATCCAAAGACAGCTCCTAGAATAAACGTGTTTCTATCTCGCTGAATCTAAACATAGAATCAACTCCCTTAGGCCAAAGAACACAAGGCCGAGCAGTTTGAAAGAAACGTTTCTTCTGAGTTTTAGACGCAGTCTTAATGCTCTTTCTTATATATGCCGGTACTGGGCCGGAAAGGCCTGTTTTGAGACTCTGCACAGAAAGTGTTTGCAGACTGCTGAATCCACACACGGGTTTAACTCTGGAAGTTGAGTGCACACATTGACAACCGTTTTGTTAGATAGCTGCGTTTTGGATTTAGAAGCAGATATTTCCCTGTGCTTACTGCTGTTTCTTCCATATGCCGGTAATGGGCTGAAAACGCCTGTTTTGGGACTCTGCAGAGAAAGTGTTTGAAGACTGTTGAATCCACACACGGGTTGAACTCTGGAAGTTGAGTGCACACATTGACAACCGTTCTGTTAGATAGCTGCGTTTTGGATTTAGAAGCAGATATTTCCCTGTGCTTACTGCTGTTTCTTCCATATGCCGGTAATGGGCTGAAAACGCCTGTTTGGGGACTCTGCAGAGAAAGTGTTTGCAGACTGCTGAATCCACACACGGGTTTATCTCTGGAAGTTGAGTGCACACATTGACAACCGTTCTGTTAGATAGCTTCGTTTTGGATTTAGAAGCAGATATTTCCCTGTGCTTACTGCTGTTTCTTCCATATGCCGGTAATGGGCTGAAAACGCCTGTTTTGGGACTCTGCAGAGAAAGTGTTTGCAGACTGCTGAATCCACACACGGGTTTAACTCTGGAAGTTGAGTGCACACATTGACAACCGTTCTGTTAGATAGCTGCGTTTTGGATTTAGAAGCAGATATTTCCCTGGGCTTACTGCTGTTTCTTCCGTATGCCGGTAATGGGCTGAAAACGCCTCTTTTGGGACTCTGCAGAGAAAGTGTTTGCAGACTGCTGAATCCACACACGGGTTTAACTCTGGAAGTTGAGTGCACACATTGACAACCGTTCTGTTAGATACCTGCGTTTTGGATTTAGAAGCAGATATTTCCCTGTGCTTACTGCTGTTTCTTCCATATGCCGGTAATGGGCTGAAAACCCCTGTTTGGGGACTCTGCAGAGAAAGTGTTTGCAGACTGCTGAATCCACGCACGGGTTTAACTCTGGAAGTTGAGTGCACACATTGACAACCGTTCTGTTAGATAGCTGCGTTTTGGATTTAGAAGCAGATATTTCCCTGTGCTTACTGCTGTTTCTTCCATATGCCGGTAAAGGGCTGAAAACGCCTGTTTTGGAACTCTGCAGAGAAAGTGTTTGCAGACTGCTGAATCCACACACGGGTTTAACTCTGGAAGTTGAGTGCAGACATTGACAACCGTTCTGTTAGATAGCTGCGTTGTGGATTTAGAAGCAGATATTTCCCTGTGCTTACTGCTGTTTCTTCCATATGCCGGTAATGGGCTGAAAACGCCTGTTTGGGGACTCTGCAGAGAAAGTGTTTGCAGACTGCTGAATCCACACACGGGTTTAACTCTGGAAGTTGAGTGCACACATTGACAACCGTTCTGTTAGATAGCTGCGTTTTGGAATTAGAAGCAGATATTTCCCTGTGCTTACTGCTGTTACTTCCATATGCCGGTAATGGGCTGAAAACGCCTGTTTTGGGACTCTGCAGAGAAAGTGTTTGCAGACTGCTGAATCCACACACGGGTTTAACTCTGGAAGTTGAGTGCACACATTGACAACCGTTCTGTTAGATAGCTGCGTTTTGGATTTAGAAGCAGATATTTCCCTGTGCTTACTGCTGTTTCTTCCATATGCCGGTAATGGGCTGAAAACGCCTGTTTTGGGACTCTGCAGAGAAAGTCTCTGCAGACTGCTGAATCCACACACGGGTTTAACTCTGGAAGTTGAGTGCACACATTGACAACCGTTCTGTTAGATAGCTGCGTTTTGGATTTAGAAGCAGATATTTCCCTGGGCTTACTGCTGTTTCTTCCATATGCCGGTAATGGGCTGAAAACGCCTGTTTTGGAATCTGCAGAGAAAGTGTTTGCAGACTGCTGAATCCACACACGGGTTTAACTCTGGAAGTTGAGTGCACACATTAACAACCGTTCTGTTAGATAGCTGCGTTTTGGATTTAGAAGCAGATATTTCCCTGTGCTTACTGCTGTTTCTTCCATATGCAGGTAATGGGCTGAAAATGCCTGTTTTGGGACTCTGCAGAGACATTGTTTGCAGACTGCTGAATACACACACGGGTTTATCTCTGGAAGTTGAGTGCACACATTGACAACCGTTCTGTTAGATAGCTGCGTTTTGGATTTAGAAGCAGATATTTCCCTGTGCTTACTGCTGTTTCTTCCATATGCCGGTAATGGGCTGAAAACGCCTGTTTTGGGACTCTGCAGAGAAAGTGTTTGCAGACTGCTGAATCCACACACGGGTTTAACTCTGGAAGTTGAGTGCACACATTGACAACCGTTCTGTTAGATAGCTGCGTTTTGGATTTAGAAGCAGATATTTCCCTGTGCTTACTGCTGTTTCTTCCATATGCCGGTATTGGGCTGAAAACGCCTGTTTTGGGACTCTGCAGAGAAAGTGTTTGCAGACTGCTGAATCCACACTCGGGTTTATCTCTGGAAGTTGAGTGCACGCATTGACAACCATTCAGTTAGATAGATGCCTTTTGGTTTTAGAAGCAGTTATTTCTCTTTACAGCGTATACTATCATTCACTCTGGAATATCCAAACGCAGCTCCTAAAAGAAACGGGTTTCTAAGTATAATCAGATATTTCTCTTTTCATCTTGTACCCTAGTACACTCTGATATATCCATACGCAGCTCTTGGAAGAAACGTGTTTGTAACTCGCTGAATCTGTGCATATATTGAAGTCTCTTAGGTGAATGAACACACAGCAGAGGAGTTTGAAAAAAACATTTCTTCCATGTTATAGATGCACTGTTAACTGCTATTGCTTTTAGGCTGGTGTTTTCCTGGATATGTTGGTTTTAGAATTTCCATATAAATGGTTTGTAAACTGCTGCTTAAGTGGAGCAGTTTAATTCGTTAAGTTGAATGCCCTCATTCACAATCATTCTGTTAGTTAGCTCCGTTTTGGTTTTAGAAGCCTGTGTTTCTAGTTACAGCATATACTCCCATTCATTCTGGAATAGGCAAACGCAGCTCCCAGAATAGACGTGTTTCTAAGTCGCTGAATCTAAACATAGATTCAACTCCCTTAGGTGAACGAACACACAGCACAGCAGTTTGAAAGAAACGTTTTATTTGCGTTTTAGACGCAGTCTTATTGCTATTTCTTAGAGGCCGGTATTTTGCTGGGAATGTCTGTTTTAGAATCTGCACAAAAATCTTTTCTAAACTGCTGCATAGAAACAACAGTTTATCTCAATAAGCTGAATGCACACAGTGACAACCATTCTGTTAGATGGCTCCGTGTTTGTTTTAGAACCAGATATTTCACTTTAAACCTTATACTCCAGTACACTCTGGAATATGCAAATGCAGCTCCTGGAAGAAACGTGTTTCTTACTCGCTGAATCTGAATATATACTCAAGACTCTTAGGTGAATGAACACAGAGCAGAGCATTTTGAAGAAAACGTTTCTTCTATGTTATAGATGCAGTCTTACTGCTACTTCTTTTAGGCTGGTGTTTTGCTGCAAATGTTGATTTTAGAATTTGCATATAAAGGGTTTCTAAACTGCTGCCTAAGAAGAGCAGATTAACCCTTTAAGTTGAATGCACACATTCACAACCATTCTGTTAGATAGCTCCGTTTTGGTTTTAGAAACAGATATTTCTCTTTACAGCATTTACTCCCATACACTCTGGAATATCGAAATGCAGCTCCTAGAATAAACGTGTTTCAAACTCGCTGAATCCAAACATAGATTCAACGACCTTTGGTGAACGAACACACTGCAGAGCAGTTTGAAAGAAACGTTCCCTCTGAGTTTTAGACGCAGTCTTACTGCTATTTCTTATAGGCCGGTATTTTGCTGGAAATGTCTGTTTGAGAATCTACACAGAAATGTTTTCTAAACTGCTGCATACAAACAGCAGTTTAGCTCAGTAAGTTGAATGCACACATTGACAACCATTCCATTAGATCATCCGTTTTTCTTTTGGAACGAGACATTTGTCTTTACATCTTATACTCCAGTATACTCTGGAATAGGCAAACACAGCTCCTGGAAGAAACGTGTTGCTAACTAGCTGAATCTGAACATATATTCAAGTCTCTTATATGAATGAACACACAGCAGAGCAGTTTGAAAACAGTTTCTTCCATGTTAAAGATGCAGTCTTACTGCTATTTCCTATAGGCTGGTGTTTTGCTGGAAAGGTCTGTATTTGCATATAAAGGGTTTCTAAAGTGCTGCATGAGAAGAGCAGTTTACCTCTTTAAGCCAAAGGCACACATTCACAACCACTCTGCTAGATAGATCCATTTTGGTTTTAGAAAAAGATATTTCTCTTTACAGCATATACTCCCATTCAATCTGGAATATCCAAAGACAGCTCCTAGAATAAACGTGTTTCTATCTCGCTGAATCTAAACATAGATTCAACTCCCTTAGGCCAAAGAACACAAGGCCGAGCAGTTTGAAAGAAACGTTTCTTCTGAGTTTTAGACGCAGTCTTAATGCTCTTTCTTATATATGCCGGTACTGGGCCGGAAAGGCCTGTTTTGAGACTCTGCACAGAAAGTGTTTGCAGACTGCTGAATCCACACACGGGTTTAACTCTGGAAGTTGAGTGCACACATTGACAACCGTTCTGTTAGATAGCTGCGTTTTGGATTTAGAAGCAGATATTTCCCTGTGCTTACTGCTGTTTCTTCCATATGCCGGTAAAGGGCTGAAAACGCCTGTTTTGGGACTCTGCAGAGAAAGTGTTTGCAGACTGCTGAATCCACACACGGGTTTAACTCTGGAAGTTGAGTGCACACATTGACAACCGTTCTGTTAGATATCTGCGTTTTGGATTTAGAAGCAGATATTTCCCTGTGCTTACTGCTGTTTCTTCCATATGCCGGTAAAGGGCTGAAAACGCCTGTTTTGGGACTCTGCAGAGAAAGTGTTTGCAGACTGCTGAATCCACACACGGGTTTAACTCTGGAAGTTGAGTGCACACATTGACAACCGTTCTGTTAGATAGCTGCGTTTTGGATTTAGAAGCAGATATTTCCCTGTGCTTACTGCTGTTTCTTCCATATGCCGGTAATGGGCTGAAAATGCCTGTTTTGGGACTCTGCAGAGACATTGTTTGCAGACTGCTGAATACACACACGGGTTTATCTCTGGAAGTTGAGTGCACACATTGACAACCGTTCTGTTAGATAGCTGCGTTTTGGATTTAGAAGCAGATATTTCCCTGTGCTTACTGCTGTTTCTTCCATAAGCCGGTAATGGGCTGAAAACGCCTGTTTTGCGACTCTGCAGAGAAAGTGTTTGCAGACTGCTGAATCCACACACGGGTTTAACTCTGGAAGTTGAGTGCACACATTGACAACCGTTCTGATAGATAGTTGCGTTTTGGGTTTAGAAGCAGATATTTCCCTGGGATTACTGCCGTTTCTTCCATATGCCTGTAATGGGCTGAAAACGCCTGTTTTGGGACTCTGCAGAGTAGATGTCTGCAGACTGCTGAATCCACACACGGGTTTAACTCTGGAAGTTGAGTGCACACATTGACAACCGTTCTGTTAGATAGCTGTGTTTTGGATTTAGAAGCAGATATTTCCCTGTGCTTACTGCTGTTTCTTCCATATGCCGGTAATGGGCTGAAAATGCCTGTTTTGGGACTCTGCAGAGAAAGTGTTTGCAGACTGCTGAATCCACACACGGGTTTAACTCTGGAAGTTGAGTGCACACATTGACAACCGTTCTGTTAGATAGCTGCGTTTTGGATTTAGAAGCAGATATTTCCCTGGGCTTACAGCCGTTTCTTCCATATGCCGGTAATGGGCTGAAAACGCCTGTTTTGGGACTCTGCAGAGAAAGTGTTTGCAGACTGCTGAATCCACACACGGGTTTAACTCTGGAAGTTGAGTGCACACATTGACAACCGTTCTGTTAGATAGCTGCGTTTTGGATTTAGAAGCAGATATTTCCCTGTGCTTACTGCCGTTTCTTCCATATGCCGGTAATAGGCTGAAAACGCCTGTTTTGGGACTCTGCAGAGAAAGTGTTTGCAGACTGCTGAATCCACACACGGGTTTAACTCTGGAAGTTGAGTGCACACATTGACAACCGTTCTGTTAGATAGCTGCGTTTTGGATTTAGAAGCAGATATTTCCCTGTGCTTACTGCTGTTTCTTCCATATGCCGGTAATGGGCTGAAAACGCCTGTTTTGGGACTCTGCAGAGAAAGTGTTTGCAGACTGCTGAATCCACACACGGGTTTAACTCTGGAAGTTGAGTGCACACATTGACAACCGTTCTGTTAGATAGCTGCATTTTGGATTTAGAAACAGATATTTCCCTTTGCTTACTGCCGTTTCTTCCATATGCCGGTAATGGGCTGAAAATGCCTGTTTTGGGACTCTGCAGAGAAGATGTCTGCAGGCTGCTGAATCCACACACGGGTTTAACTCTGGAAGTTGAGTGCACACATTGACAACCGTTCTGTTAGATAGCTGCGTTTTGGATTTAGAAACAGATATTTCCCTGGGCTAACTGCTGTTTCTTCCATATGTCGCTAATGGGCTGAAAACGCCTGCTTTGGGACTCTGCAGAGAAGATGTTTGCAGACTGCTGAATCCACACACGGGTTTAACTCTGGAAGTTGAGTGCACACATTGACAACCGTTCTTTTAGATAGCTGCGTTTTGGATTTAGAAGCAGATATTTCCCTGTGCTTACTGCTGTTTCTTCCATATGCCGGTAAAGGGCTGAAAACGCCTGTTTTGGGACTCTGCAGAGAAAGTGTTTGCAGACTGCTGAATCCACACACGGGTTTAACTCTGGAAGTTGAGTGCACACATTGACAACCGTTCTGTTAGATATCTGTGTTTTGGATTTAGAAGCAGATATTTCCCTGTGCTTACTGCTGTTTCTTCCATATGCCGGTAAAGGGCTGAAAACGCCTGTTTTGGGACTCTGCAAAGAAAGTCTCTGCAGACTGCTGAATCCACACACGGGTTTAACTCTGGAAGTTGAGTGCACACATTGACAACCGTTCTGTTAGATAGCTGCGTTTTGGATTTAGAAACAGATATTTCCCTGGGCTAACTGCTGTTTCTTCCATATGTCGCTAATGGGCTGAAAACGCCTGCTTTGGGACTCTGCAGAGAAGATGTTTGCAGACTGCTGAATCCACACACGGGTTTAACTCTGGAAGTTGAGTGCACACATTGACAACCGTTCTGTTAGATAGCTGCGTTTTGGATTTAGAAGCAGATATTTCCCTGTGCTTACTGCTGTTTCTTCCATATGCCGGTAAAGGGCTGAAAACGCCTGTTTTGGGACTCTGCAAAGAAAGTCTCTGCAGACTGCTGAATCCACACACGGGTTTAACTCTGGAAGTTGAGTGCACACATTGACAACCGTTCTGTTAGATAGCTGCGTTTTGGATTTAGAAGCAGATATTTACCTGTGCTTACTGCTGTTTCTTCCATATGCCGGTAATGGGCTGAAAACGCCTGTTTTGGGACTCTGCAGAGAAAGTGTTTGCAGACTGCTGAATCCACACACGGGTTTAACTCTGGAAGTTGAGTGCACACATTGACAACCGTTCTGTTAGATAGCTGCGTTTTGGATTTAGAAGCAGATATTTCCCTGTGCTTACTGCTGTTTCTTCCATATGCCGGTATTGGGCTGAAAACGCCTGTTTTGGGACTCTGCAGAGAAAGTGTTTGCAGACTGCTGAATCCACACTCGGGTTTATCTCTGGAAGTTGAGTGCACGCATTGACAACCATTCAGTTAGATAGATGCCTTTTGGTTTTAGAAGCAGTTATTTCTCTTTACAGCGTATACTATCATTCACTCTGGAATATCCAAACGCAGCTCCTAAAAGAAACGGGTTTCTAAGTATAATCAGATATTTCTCTTTACATCTTGTACCCTAGTACACTCTGATATATCCATACGCAGCTCTTGGAAGAAACGTGTTTGTAACTCGCTGAATCTGTGCATATATTGAAGTCTCTTAGGTGAATGAACACACAGCAGAGGAGTTTGAAAAAAACATTTCTTCCATGTTATAGATGCACTGTTAACTGCTATTGCTTTTAGGCTGGTGTTTTCCTGGATATGTTGGTTTTAGAATTTCCATATAAATGGTTTGTAAACTGCTGCTTAAGTGGAGCAGTTTAATTCGTTAAGTTGAATGCCCTCATTCACAATCATTCTGTTAGCTAGCTCCGTTTTGGTTTTAGAAGCCTGTGTTTCTAGTTACAGCATATACTCCCATTCATTCTGGAATAGGCAAACGCAGCTCCCAGAATAGACGGGTTTCTAAGTCGCTGAATCTAAACATAGATTCAACTCCCTTAGGTGAACGAACACACAGCACAGCAGTTTGAAACAAACGTTTTATTTGAGTTTTAGACGCAGTCTTATTGCTATTCCAAAGAGGCCAGTATTTTGCTGGGAATGTCTGTTTTAGAATCTGCACAAAAATCTTTTCTAAACTGCTGCATAGAAACAACAGTTTATCTCAATAAGCTGAATGCACACAGTGACAACCATTCTGTTAGATGGCTCCGTGTTTGTTTTAGAACCAGATATTTCACTTTAAACCTTATACTCCAGTACACTCTGGAATATGCAAATGCAGCTCCTGGAAGAAACGTGTTTCTTACTCGCTGAATCTGAATATATACTCAAGACTCTTAGGTGAATGAACACAGAGCAGAGCATTTTGAAGAAAACGTTTCTTCTATGTTATAGATGCAGTCTTACTGCTACTTCTTTTAGGCTGGTGTTTTGCTGCAAATGTTGATTTTAGAATTTGCATATAAAGGGTTTCTAAACTGCTGCCTAAGAAGAGCAGATTAACCCTTTAAGTTGAATGCACACATTCACAACCATTCTGTTAGATAGCTCCGTTTTGGTTTTAGAAACAGATATTTCTCTTTACAGCATTTACTCCCATACACTCTGGAATATCGAAATGCAGCTCCTAGAATAAACGTGTTTCAAACTCGCTGAATCCAAACATAGATTCAACGACCTTTGGTGAACGAACACACTGCAGAGCAGTTTGAAAGAAACGTTCCCTCTGAGTTTTAGACGCAGTCTTACTGCTATTTCTTATAGGCCGGTATTTTGCTGGAAATGTCTGTTTGAGAATCTACACAGAAATGTTTTCTAAACTGCTGCATACAAACAGCAGTTTAGCTCAGTAAGTTGAATGCACACATTGACAACCATTCCATTAGATCATCCGTTTTTCTTTTGGAACGAGACATTTGTCTTTACATCTTATACTCCAGTATACTCTGGAATAGGCAAACACAGCTCCTGGAAGAAACGTGTTGCTAACTAGCTGAATCTGAACATATATTCAAGTCTCTTATATGAATGAACACACAGCAGAGCAGTTTGAAAACAGTTTCTTCCATGTTAAAGATGCAGTCTTACTGCTATTTCCTATAGGCTGGTGTTTTGCTGGAAAGGTCTGTATTTGCATATAAAGGGTTTCTAAAGTGCTGCATGAGAAGAGCAGTTTACCTCTTTAAGCCGAAGGCACACATTCACAACCACTCTGCTAGATAGATCCATTTTGGTTTTAGAAACAGATATTTCTCTTTACAGCATATACTCCCATTCAATCTGGAATATCCAAAGACAGCTCCTAGAATAAACGTGTTTCTATCTCGCTGAATCTAAACATAGAATCAACTCCCTTAGGCCAAAGAACACAAGGCCGAGCAGTTTGAAAGAAACGTTTCTTCTGAGTTTTAGACGCAGTCTTAATGCTCTTTCTTATATATGCCGGTACTGGGCCGGAAAGGCCTGTTTTGAGACTCTGCACAGAAAGTGTTTGCAGAGTGCTGAATCCACACACGGGTTTAACTCTGGAAGTTGAGTGCACACATTGACAACCGTTCTGTTAGATAGCTGCGTTTTGGATTTAGAAGCAGATATTTCCCTGTGCTTACTGCTGTTTCTTCCATATGCCGGTAATGGGCTGAAAACGCCTGTTTTGGGACTCTGCAGAGAAAGTGTTTGAAGACTGTTGAATCCACACACGGGTTGAACTCTGGAAGTTGAGTGCACACATTGACAACCGTTCTGTTAGATAGCTGCGTTTTGGATTTAGAAGCAGATATTTCCCTGTGCTTACTGCTGTTTCTTCCATATGCCGGTAATGGGCTGAAAACGCCTGTTTGGGGACTCTGCAGAGAAAGTGTTTGCAGACTGCTGAATCCACACACGGGTTTATCTCTGGAAGTTGAGTGCACACATTGACAACCGTTCTGTTAGATAGCTTCGTTTTGGATTTAGAAGCAGATATTTCCCTGTGCTTACTGCTGTTTCTTCCATATGCCGGTAATGGGCTGAAAACGCCTGTTTTGGGACTCTGCAGAGAAAGTGTTTGCAGACTGCTGAATCCACACACGGGTTTAACTCTGGAAGTTGAGTGCACACATTGACAACCGTTCTGTTAGATAGCTGCGTTTTGGATTTAGAAGCAGATATTTCCCTGGGCTTACTGCTGTTTCTTCCATATGCCGGTAATGGGCTGAAAACACCTCTTTTGGGACTCTGCAGAGAAAGTGTTTGCAGACTGCTGAATCCACACACGGGTTTAACTCTGGAAGTTGAGTGCACACATTGACAACCGTTCTGTTAGATAGCTGCGTTTTGGATTTAGAAGCAGATATTTCCCTGTGCTTACTGCTGTTTCTTCCATATGCCGGTAAAGGGCTGAGAACGCCTGTTTTGGGACTCTGCAGAGAAAGTGTTTGCAGACTGCTGAATCCACACATGGGTTTAACTCTGGAAGTTGAGTGCACACATTGACAACCGTTCTGTTAGATAGCTGCGTTTTGGATTTAGAAGCAGATATTTCCCTGTGCTTACTGCTGTTTCTTCCATATGCCGGTAAAGGGCTGAAAACGCCTGTTTTGGGACTCTGCAGAGAAAGTGTTTGCAGACTGCTGAATCCACACACGGGTTTAACTCTGGAAGTTGAGTGCACACATTGACAACCGTTCTGTTAGATAGCTGCGTTTTGGATTTAGAAACAGATATTTCCCTGGGCTAACTGCTGTTTCTTCCATATGTCGCTAATGGGCTGAAAACGCCTGCTTTGGGACTCTGCAGAGAAGATGTTTGCAGACTGCTGAATCCACACACGGGTTTAACTCTGGAAGTTGAGTGCACACATTGACAACCGTTCTTTTAGATAGCTGCGTTTTGGATTTAGAAGCAGATATTTCCCTGTGCTTACTGCTGTTTCTTCCATATGCCGGTAAAGGGCTGAAAACGCCTGTTTTGGGACTCTGCAGAGAAAGTGTTTGCAGACTGCTGAATCCACACACGGGTTTAACTCTGGAAGTTGAGTGCACACATTGACAACCGTTCTGTTAGATATCTGTGTTTTGGATTTAGAAGCAGATATTTCCCTGTGCTTACTGCTGTTTCTTCCATATGCCGGTAAAGGGCTGAAAACGCCTGTTTTGGGACTCTGCAAAGAAAGTCTCTGCAGACTGCTGAATCCACACACGGGTTTAACTCTGGAAGTTGAGTGCACACATTGACAACCGTTCTGTTAGATAGCTGCGTTTTGGATTTAGAAACAGATATTTCCCTGGGCTAACTGCTGTTTCTTCCATATGTCGCTAATGGGCTGAAAACGCCTGCTTTGGGACTCTGCAGAGAAGATGTTTGCAGACTGCTGAATCCACACACGGGTTTAACTCTGGAAGTTGAGTGCACACATTGACAACCGTTCTGTTAGATAGCTGCGTTTTGGATTTAGAAGCAGATATTTCCCTGTGCTTACTGCTGTTTCTTCCATATGCCGGTAAAGGGCTGAAAACGCCTGTTTTGGGACTCTGCAGAGAAAGTGTTTGCAGACTGCTGAATCCACACACGGGTTTAACTCTGGAAGTTGAGTGCACACATTGACAACCGTTCTGTTAGATATCTGCGTTTTGGATTTAGAAGCAGATATTTCCCTGTGCTTACTGCTGTTTCTTCCATATGCCGGTAAAGGGCTGAAAACGCCAGTTTTGGGGCTCTGCAGAGAAAGTGTTTGCAGACTGCTGAATCCACACACGGGTTTAACTCTGGAAGTTGAGTGCACACATTGACAACCGTTCTGTTAGATAGCTGCGTTTTGGATTTAGAAGCAGATATTTACCTGTGCTTACTGCTGTTTCTTCCATATGCCGGTAATGGGCTGAAAACGCCTGTTTTGGGACTCTGCAGAGAAAGTGTTTGCAGACTGCTGAATCCACACACGGGTTTAACTCTGGAAGTTGAGTGCACACATTGACAACCGTTCTGTTAGATAGCTGCGTTTTGGATTTAGAAGCAGATATTTCCCTGTGTTTACTGCTGTTTCTTCCATATGCCGGTATTGGGCTGAAAACGCCTGTTTTGGGACTCTGCAGAGAAAGTGTTTGCAGACTGCTGAATCCACACTCGGGTTTATCTCTGGAAGTTGAGTGCACGCATTGACAACCATTCAGTTAGATAGATGCCTTTTGGTTTTAGAAGCAGTTATTTCTCTTTACAGCGTATACTATCATTCACTCTGGAATATCCAAACGCAGCTCCTAAAAGAAACGGGTTTCTAAGTATAATCAGATATTTCTCTTTACATCTTGTACCCTAGTACACTCTGATATATCCATACGCAGCTCCTGGAAGAAACGTGTTTGTAACTCGCTGAATCTGTGCATATATTGAAGTCTCTTAGGTGAATGAACACACAGCAGAGGAGTTTGAAAAAAACATTTCTTCCATGTTATAGATGCACTGTTAACTGCTATTGCTTTTAGGCTGGTGTTTTCCTGGATATGTTGGTTTTAGAATTTCCATATAAATGGTTTGTAAACTGCTGCTTAAGTGGAGCAGTTTAATTCGTTAAGTTGAATGCCCTCATTCACAATCATTCTGTTAGCTAGCTCCGTTTTGGTTTTAGAAGCCTGTGTTTCTAGTTACAGCATATACTCCCATTCATTCTGGAATAGGCAAACGCAGCTCCCAGAATAGACGGGTTTCTAAGTCGCTGAATCTAAACATAGATTCAACTCCCTTAGGTGAACGAACACACAGCACAGCAGTTTGAAACAAACGTTTTATTTGAGTTTTAGACGCAGTCTTATTGCTATTCCAAAGAGGCCAGTATTTTGCTGGGAATGTCTGTTTTAGAATCTGCACAAAAATCTTTTCTAAACTGCTGCATAGAAACAACAGTTTATCTCAATAAGCTGAATGCACACAGTGACAACCATTCTGTTAGATGGCTCCGTGTTTGTTTTAGAACCAGATATTTCACTTTAAACCTTATACTCCAGTACACTCTGGAATATGCAAATGCAGCTCCTGGAAGAAACGTGTTTCTTACTCGCTGAATCTGAATATATACTCAAGACTCTTAGGTGAATGAACACAGAGCAGAGCATTTTGAAGAAAACGTTTCTTCTATGTTATAGATGCAGTCTTACTGCTACTTCTTTTAGGCTGGTGTTTTGCTGCAAATGTTGATTTTAGAATTTGCATATAAAGGGTTTCTAAACTGCTGCCTAAGAAGAGCAGATTAACCCTTTAAGTTGAATGCACACATTCACAACCATTCTGTTAGATAGCTCCGTTTTGGTTTTAGAAACAGATATTTCTCTTTACAGCATTTACTCCCATACACTCTGGAATATCGAAATGCAGCTCCTAGAATAAACGTGTTTCAAACTCGCTGAATCCAAACATAGATTCAACGACCTTTGGTGAACGAACACACTGCAGAGCAGTTTGAAAGAAACGTTCCCTCTGAGTTTTAGACGCAGTCTTACTGCTATTTCTTATAGGCCGGTATTTTGCTGGAAATGTCTGTTTGAGAATCTACACAGAAATGTTTTCTAAACTGCTGCATACAAACAGCAGTTTAGCTCAGTAAGTTGAATGCACACATTGACAACCATTCCATTAGATCATCCGTTTTTCTTTTGGAACGAGACATTTGTCTTTACATCTTATACTCCAGTATACTCTGGAATAGGCAAACACAGCTCCTGGAAGAAACGTGTTGCTAACTAGCTGAATCTGAACATATATTCAAGTCTCTTATATGAATGAACACACAGCAGAGCAGTTTGAAAACAGTTTCTTCCATGTTAAAGATGCAGTCTTACTGCTATTTCCTATAGGCTGGTGTTTTGCTGGAAAGGACTGTATTTGCATATAAAGGGTTTCTAAAGTGCTGCATGAGAAGAGCAGTTTACCTCTTTAAGCCGAAGGCACACATTCACAACCACTCTGCTAGATAGATCCATTTTGGTTTTAGAAACAGATATTTCTCTTTACAGCATATACTCCCATTCAATCTGGAATATCCAAAGACAGCTCCTAGAATAAACGTGTTTCTATCTCGCTGAATCTAAACATAGAATCAACTCCCTTAGGCCAAAGAACACAAGGCCGAGCAGTTTGAAAGAAACGTTTCTTCTGAGTTTTAGACGCAGTCTTAATGCTCTTTCTTATATATGCCGGTACTGGGCCGGAAAGGCCTGTTTTGAGACTATGCACAGAAAGTGTTTGCAGACTGCTGAATCCACACACGGGTTTAACTCTGGAAGTTGAGTGCACACCTTGACAACCGTTCTGTTAGATAGCTGCGTTTTGGATTTAGAAGCAGATATTTCCCTGTGCTTACTGCTGTTTCTTCCATATGCTGGTAAAGGGCTGAAAACGCCTGTTTTGGGACTCTGCAGAGAAAGTGTTTGCAGACTGCTGAATCCACACACGGGTTTAACTCTGGAAGTTGAGTGCACACATTGACAACCGTTCTGTTAGATAGCTGCGTTGTGGATTTAGAAGCAGATATTTCCCTGTGCTTACTGCTGTTTCTTCCATATGCCGGTAATGGGCTGAAAACGCCTGTTTGGGGACTCTGCAGAGAAAGTGTTTGCAGACTGCTGAATCCACACACGGGTTTAACTCTGGAAGTTGAGTGCACACATTCACAACCGTTCTGTTAGATAGCTGCGTTTTGGAATTGGAAGCAGATATTTCCCTGTGCTTACTGCTGTTTCTTCCATATGCCGGTAAAGGGCTGAAAACGCCTGTTTTGGGACTCTGCAGAGAAAGTGTTTGCAGACTGCTGAATCCACACACGGGTTTAACTCTGGAAGTTGAGTGCACACATTGACAACCGTTCTGTTAGATAGCTGTGTTTTGGATTTAGAAGCAGATATTTCCCTGTGCTTACTGCCGTTTCTTCCATATGCCGGTAATGGGCTGAAAACGCCTGTTTTGGGACTCTGCAGAGAAAGTGTTTGCAGACTGCTGAATCCACACACGGGTTTACCTCTGGAAGTTGAGTGCACACATTGACAACCGTTCTGTTAGATAGCTGCGTTTTGGATTTAGAAGCAGATATTTCCCTGGGCTTACTGCTGTTTCTTCCATATGCTGGTAATGGGCTGAAAACGCCTGTTTTGGGACTCTGCAGAGAAAGTGTTTGCAGACTCCTGAATCCACACACGGGTTTAACTCTGGAAGTTGAGTGCACACTCTGACAACCGTTCTGTTAGATAGCTGCGTTTTCGATTTAGAAGCAGATATTTCCCTGTGCTTACTGCTGTTTCTTCCATATGCCGGTAATGGGCTGAAAACGCCTGTTTTGGGACTCTGCAGAGAAAGTCTCTGCAGACTTCTGAATCCACACACGGGTTTAACTCTGGAAGTTGAGTGCACACATTGACAACCGTTCTGTTAGATAGCTGCGTTTTGGATTTAGAAGCAGATATTTCCCTGTGCTTACTGCTGTTTCTTCCATATGCCGGTAATGGGCTGAAAACGCCTGTTTTGGGACTCTGCAGAGAAAGTCTCTGCAGACTGCTGAATCCACACACGGGTTTAACTCTGGAAGTTGAGTGCACACATTGACAACCGTTCTGTTAGATAGCTGCGTTTTGGATTTAGAAGCAGATATTTCCCTGTGCTTACTGCTGTTTCTTCCATATGCCGGTAATGGGCTGAAAACGCCTGTTTTGGGACTCTGCAGAGAAAGTCTCTGCAGACTGCTGAATCCACACACGGGTTTAACTCTGGAAGTTGAGTGCACACATTGACAACCGTTCTGTTAGATAGCTGCGTTTTGGATTTAGAAGCAGATATTTCCCTGTGCTTACTGCTGTTTCTTCCATATGCCGGTAATGGGCTGAAAACGCCTGTTTTGGGACTCTGCAGAGAAAGTCTCTGCAGACTGCTGAATCCACACACGGGTTTAACTCTGGAAGTTGAGTGCACACATTGACAACCGTTCTGTTAGATAGCTGCGTTTTGGATTTAGAAGCAGATATTTCCCTGTGCTTACTGCTGTTTCTTCCATATGCCGGTAATGGGCTGAAAACGCCTGTTTTGGGACAGTGCAGAGAAAGTCTCTGCAGACTGCTGAATCCACACACAGGTTTAACTCTGGAAGTTGAGTGCACACATTGACAACCGTTCTGTTAGATAGCTGCGTTTTGGATTTAGAAGCAGATATTTCTCTGTGCTTACTGCTGTTTCTTCCATATGCCGGTAATGGGCTGAAAACGCCTGTTTGGGGACTCTGCAGAGAAAGTCTCTGCAGGCTGCTGAATCCACACACGGGTTTAACTCTGGAAGTTGAGTGCACACATTGACAACCGTTCTGTTAGATAGCTGCGTTTGGGATTTAGAAGCAGATATTTCCCTGTGCTTACTGCTGTTTCTTCCATATGCCGGTAATGGGCTGAAAACGCCTGTTTGGGGACTCTGCAGAGAAAGTCTCTGCAGACTGCTGAATCCACACACCGGTTTAACTCTGGAAGTTGAGTGCACACATTGACAACCGTTCTGTTAGATAGCTGCGTTTTGGATTTAGAAGCAGATATTTCCCTGTGCTTACTGCTGTTTCTTCCATATGCCGGTAATGGGCTGAAAACGCCTGTTTTGGGACTCTGCAGAGAAAGTCTCTGCAGACTGCTGAATCCACACACGGGTTTAACTCTGGAAGTTGAGTGCACACATTGACAACCGTTCTGTTAGATAGCTGCGTTTTGGATTTAGAAGCAGATATTTCCCTGTGCTTACTGCTGTTTCTTCCATATGCCGGTAATGGGCTGAAAACGCCTGTTTTGGGACTCTGCAGAGAAAGTGTTTGCAGACTGCTGAATCCACACACGGGTTTAACTCTGGAAGTTGAGTGCACACATTGACAACCGTTCTGTTAGATAGCTGCGTTTTGGATTTAGAAGCAGATATTTCCCTGTGCTTACTGCTGTTTCTTCCATATGCCGGTAATGGGCTGAAAACGCCTGTTTGGGGACTCTGCAGAGAAAGTCTCTGCAGACTGCTGAATCCACACACGGGTTTAACTCTGGAAGTTGAGTGCACACATTGACAACCGTTCTGTTAGATAGCTGCGTTTTGGATTTAGAAGCAGATATTTCCCTGTGCTTACTGCTGTTTCTTCCATATGCCGGTAATGGGCTGAAAACGCCTGTTTTGGGACTCTGCAGAGAAAGTCTCTGCAGACTGCTGAATCCACACACGGGTTTAACTCTGGAAGTTGAGTGCACACATTGACAACCGTTCTGTTAGATAGCTGCGTTTTGGATTTAGAAGCAGATATTTCCCTGTGCTTACTGCTGTTTCTTCCATATGCCGGTAATGGGCTGAAAACGCCTGTTTTGGGACTCTGCAGAGAAAGTCTCTGCAGGCTGCTGAATCCACACACGGGTTTAACTCTGGAAGTTGAGTGCACACATTGACAACCGTTCTGTTAGATAGCTGCGTTTTGGATTTAGAAGCAGATATTTCCCTGTGCTTACTGCTGTTTCTTCCCTATGCCGGTAATGGACTGAAAACGCCTGTTTTGGGACTCTGCAGATAAAGTCTCTGCAGACTGCTGAATCCACACACGGGTTTAACTCTGGAAGTTGAGTGCACACATTGACAACCGTTCTGTTAGATATCTGCGTTTTGGATTTAGAAGCAGATATTTCCCTGTGCTTACTGCTGTTTCTTCCATATGCCGGTAATGGGCTGAAAACGCCTGTTTTGGGACTCTGCAGAGAAAGTCTCTGCAGACTGCTGAATCCACACACGGGTTTAACTCTGGAAGTTGAGTGCACACATTGACAACCGTTCTGTTAGATAGCTGCGTTTGGATTTAGAAGCAGATATTTCCCTGTGCTTACTGCTGTTTCTTCCATATGCCGGTAATGGGCTGAAAACGCCTGTTTTGGGACTCTGCAGAGAAAGTCTCTGCAGACTGCTGAATCCACACACGGGTTTAACTCTGGAAGTTGAGTGCACACATTGACAACCGTTCTGTTAGATAGCTGCGTTTTGGATTTAGAAGCAGATATTTCCCTGTGCTTACTGCTGTTTCTTCCATATGCAGGTAATGGGCTGAAAACGCCTGTTTGGGGACTCTGCAGAGAAAGTCTCTGCAGACTGCTGAATCCACACACGGGTTTAACTCTGGAAGTTGAGTGCACACATTGACAACCGTTCTGTTAGATAGCTGCGTTTTGGATTTAGAAGCAGATATTTCCCTGTGCTTACTGCTGTTTCTTCCATATGCCGGTAATGGGCTGAAAACGCCTGTTTTGGGACTCTGCAGAGAAAGTCTCTGCAGACTGCTGAATCCACACACGGGTTTAACTCTGGAAGTTGAGTGCACACATTGACAACCGTTCTGTTAGATAGCTGCGTTTTGGATTTAGAAGCAGATATTTCCCTGTGCTTACTGCTGTTTCTTCCCTATGCCGGTAATGGGCTGAAAACGCCTGTTTTGGGACTCTGCAGAGAAAGTCTCTGCAGACTGCTGAATCCACACACGGGTTTAACTCTGGAAGTTGAGTGCACACATTGACAACCGTTCTGTTAGATAGCTGCGTTTTGGATTTAGAAGCAGATATTTCCCTGTGCTTACTGCTGTTTCTTCCATATGCCGGTAATGGACTGAAAACGCCTGTTTTGGGACTCTGCAGAGAAAGTCTCTGCAGACTGCTGAATCCACACACGGGTTTAACTCTGGAAGTTGAGTGCACACATTGACAACCGTTCTGTTAGATAGCTGCGTTTTGGATTTAGAAGCAGATATTTCCCTGTGCTTACTGCTGTTTCTTCCATATGCCGGTAATGGGCTGAAAACGCCTGTTTTGGGACTCTGCAGAGAAAGTCTCTGCAGACTGCTGAATCCACACACGGGTTTAACTCTGGAAGTTGAGTGCACACATTGACAACCGTTCTGTTAGATAGCTGCGTTTTGGATTTAGAAGCAGATATTTCCCTGTGCTTACTGCTGTTTCTTCCATATGCCGGTAATGGGCTGAAAACGCCTGTTTTGGGACTCTGCAGAGACAGTCTCTGCAGACTGCTGAATCCACACACGGGTTTAACTCTGGAAGTTGAGTGCACACATTGACAACCGTTCTGTTAGATAGCTGCGTTTTGGATTTAGAAGCAGATATTTCCCTGTGCTTACTGCTGTTTCTTCCATATGCCGGTAATGGGCTGAAAACGCCTGTTTTGGGACTCTGCAGAGAAAGTCTCTGCAGACTGCTGAATCCACACACGGGTTTAACTCTGGAAGTTGAGTGCACACATTGACAACCGTTCTGTTAGATAGCTGCGTTTTGGAATTAGAAGCAGATATTTCCCTGTGCTTACTGCTGTTTCTTCCATATGCCGGTAATGGGCTGAAAACGCCTGTTTTGGGACTCTGCAGAGAAAGTCTCTTCAGGCTGCTGAATCCACACACGGGTTTAACTCTGGAAGTTGAGTGCACACATTGACAACCGTTCTGTTAGATAGCTGCGTTTTGGATTTAGAAGCAGATATTTCCCTGTGCTTACTGCTGTTTCTTCCATATGCCGGTAATGGGCTGAAAACGCCTGTTTTGGGACTCTGCAGAGAAAGTCTCTGCAGACTGCTGAATCCACACACGGGTTTAACTCTGGAAGTTGAGTGCACACATTGACAACCGTTCTGTTAGATAGCTGCGTTTTGGATTTAGAAGCAGATATTTCCCTGTGCTTACTGCTGTTTCTTCCATATGCAGGCAATGGGCTGAAAACGCCTGTTTGGGGACTCTGCAGAGAAAATCTCTGCAGACTGCTGAATCCACACACGGGTTTAACTCTGGAAGTTGAGTGCACACATTGACAACCGTTCTGTTAGATAGCTGCGTTTTGGATTTAGAAGCAGATATTTCCCTGTGCTTACTGCTGTTTCTTCCATATGCCGGTAATGGGCTGAAAACGCCTGTTTTGGGACTCTGCAGAGAAAGTCTCTGCAGACTGCTGAATCCACACACGGGTTTAACTCTGGAAGTTGAGTGCACACATTGACAACCGTTCTGTTAGATAGCTGCGTTTTGGATTTAGAAGCAGATATTTCCCTGTGCTTACTGCTGTTTCTTCCATATGCCGGTAATGGGCTGAAAACGCCTGTTTTGGGACTCTGCAGAGAAAGTCTCTGCAGACTGCTGAATCCACACACGGGTTTAACTCTGGAAGTTGAGTGCACACATTGACAACCGTTCTGTTAGATAGCTGCGTTTTGGATTTAGAAGCAGATATTTCCCTGTGCTTACTGCTGTTTCTTCCATATGCCGGTAATGGGCTGAAAACGCCTGTTTTGGGACTCTGCAGAGAAAGTCTCTGCAGGCTGCTGAATCCACACACGGGTTTAACTCTGGAAGTTGAGTGCACACATTGACAACCGTTCTGTTAGATAGCTGCGTTTTGGATTTAGAAGCAGATATTTCCCTGTGCTTACTGCTGTTTCTTCCATATGCCGGTAATGGGCTGAAAACGCCTGTTTTGGGACTCTGCAGAGAAAGTCTCTTCAGGCTGCTGAATCCACACACGGGTTTAACTCTGGAAGTTGAGTGCACACATTGACAACCGTTCTGTTAGATAGCTGCGTTTTGGATTTAGAAGCAGATATTTCCCTGTGCTTACTGCTGTTTCTTCCATATGCCGGTAATGGGCTGAAAACGCCTGTTTTGGGACTCTGCAGAGAAAGTCTCTGCAGACTGCTGAATCCACACACGGGTTTAACTCTGGAAGTTGAGTGCACACATTGACAACCGTTCTGTTAGATAGCTGCGTTGTGGATTTAGAAGCAGATATTTCCCTGTGCTTACTGCTGTTTCTTCCATATGCCGGTAATGGGCTGAAAACGCCTGTTTGGGGACTCTGCAGAGAAAGTCTCTGCAGACTGCTGAATCCACACACGGGTTTAACTCTGGAAGTTGAGTGCACACATTGACAACCGTTCTGTTAGATAGCTGCGTTTTGGATTTAGAAGCAGATATTTCCCTGTGCTTACTGCTGTTTCTTCCATATGCCCGTAATGGGCTGAAAACGCCTGTTTTGGGACTCTGCAGAGAAAGTCTCTGCAGACTGCCGAATCCACACACGGGTTTAACTCTGGAAGTTGAGTGCACACATTGACAACCGTTCTGTTAGATAGCTGCGTTGTGGATTTAGAAGCAGATATTTCCCTGTGCTTACTGCTGTTTCTTCCATATGCCGGTAATGGGCTGAAAACGCCTGTTTTGGGACTCTGCAGAGAAAGTGTTTGCAGACTGCTGAATCCACACACGGGTTTAACTCTGGAAGTTGAGTGCACACATTGACAACCGTTCTGTTAGATAGCTGCGTTTTGGATTTAGAAGCAGATATTTCCCTGTGCTTACTGCTGTTTCTTCCATATGCCGCTAATGGGCTGAAAACGCCTGTTTTGGGACTCTGCAGAGAAAGTCTCTGCAGACTGCTGAATCCACACACGGGTTTAACTCTGGAAGTTGAGTGCACACATTGACAACCGTTCTGTTAGATAGCTGCGTTTTGGATTTAGAAGCAGATATTTCCCTGTGCTTACTGCTGTTTCTTCCCTATGCCGGTAATGGACTGAAAACGCCTGTTTTGGGACTCTGCAGAGAAAGTCTCTGCAGACTGCTGAATCCACACACGGGTTTAACTCTGGAAGTTGAGTGCACACATTGACAACCGTTCTGTTAGATAGCTGCGTTTTGGATTTAGAAGCAGATATTTCCCTGTGCTTACTGCTGTTTCTTCCCTATGCCGGTAATGGACTGAAAACGCCTGTTTTGGGGACTCTGCAGATAAAGTCTCTGCAGACTGCTGAATCCACACACGGGTTTAACTCTGGAAGTTGAGTGCACACATTGACAACCGTTCTGTTAGATAGCTGCGTTTTGGATTTAGAAGCAGATATTTCCCTGTGCTTACTGCTGTTTCTTCCATATGCCGGTAATGGGCTGAAAATGCCTGTTTTGGGGACTCTGCAGAGAAAGTCTCTGCAGACTGCTGAATCCACACACGGGTTTAACTCTGGAAGTTGAGTGCACACATTGACAACCGTTCTGTTAGATAGCTGCGTTTTGGATTTAGAAGCAGATATTTTCCCTGTGCTTACTGCTGTTTCTTCCATATGCCGGTAATGGGCTGAAAACGCCTGTTTTGGGACTCTGCAGAGAAAGTCTCTGCAGACTGCTGAATCCACACACGGGTTTAACTCTGGAAGTTGAGTGCACACATTGACAACCGTTCTGTTAGATAGCTGCGTTTTGGATTTAGAAGCAGATATTTCCCTGTGCTTACTGCTGTTTCTTCCATATGCCGGTAATGGTCTGAAAACGCCTGTTTTGGGACTCTGCAGAGAAAGTCTCTGCAGACTGCTGAATGCACACACGGGTTTAACTCTGGAAGTTGAGTGCACACATTGACAACCGTTCTGTTAGATAGCTGCGTTTTGGATTTAGAAGCAGATATTTCCCTGTGCTTACTGCTGTTTCTTCCATATGCCGGTAATGGGCTGAAAACGCCTGTTTTGGGACTCTGCAGAGAAAGTCTCTGCAGACTGCTGAATCCACACACGGGTTTAACTCTGGAAGTTGAGTGCACACATTGACAACCGCTCTGTTAGATAGCTGCGTTTTGGATTTAGAAGCAGATATTTCCCTGTGCTTACTGCTGTTTCTTCCATATGCCGGTAATGGGCTGAAAACGCCTGTTTTGGGACTCTGCAGAGAAAGTCTCTGCAGACTGCTGAATCCACACACCGGTTTAACTCTGGAAGTTGAGTGCACACATTGACAACCGTTCTGTTAGATAGCTGCGTTTTGGATTTAGAAGCAGATATTTCCCTGTGCTTACTGCTGTTTCTTCCATATGCCGGTAATGGGCTGAAAACGCCTGTTTTGGGACTCTGCAGAGAAAGTGTTTGCAGACTGCTGAATCCACACACGGGTTTACCTCTGGAAGTTGAGTGCACACATTGACAACCGTTCTGTTAGATAGCTGCGTTTTGGATTTAGAAGCAGATATTTCCCTGTGCTTACTGCTGTTTCTTCCATATGCCGGTAATGGGCTGAAAACGCCTGTTTTGGGACTCTGCAGAGAAAGTCTCTGCAGACTGCTGAATCCACACACGGGTTTAACTCTGGAAGTTGAGTGCACACATTGACAACCGTTCTGTTAGATAGCTGCGTTTTGGATTTAGAAGCAGATATTTCCCTGTGCTTACTGCTGTTTCTTCCATATGCCGGTAATGGGCTGAAAACGCCTGTTTTGGGACTCTGCAGAGAAAGTCTCTGCAGACTGCTGAATCCACACACGGGTTTACCTCTGGAAGTTGAGTGCACACATTGACAACCGTTCTGTTAGATAGCTGCGTTTTGGATTTAGAAGCAGATATTTCCCTGTGCTTACTGCTGTTTCTTCCATATGCCGGTAATGGGCTGAAAACGCCTGTTTGGGGACTCTGCAGAGAAAGTCTCTGCAGACTGCTGAATCCACACACGGGTTTAACTCTGGAAGCTGAGTGCACACATTGACAACCGTTCTGTTAGATAGCTGCGTTTTGGATTTAGAAGCAGATATTTCCCTGTGCTTACTGCTGTTTCTTCCATATGCCGGTAATGGGCTGAAAACGCCTGTTTTGGGACTCTGCAGAGAAAGTCTCTGCAGACTGCCGAATCCACACACGGGTTTAACTCTGGAAGCTGAGTGCACACATTGACAACCGTTCTGTTAGATAGCTGCGTTTTGGATTTAGAAGCAGATATTTCCCTGTGCTTACTGCTGTTTCTTCCATATGCCGGTAATGGGCTGAAAACGCCTCTTTTGGGACTCTGCAGAGAAAGTCTCTGCAGACTGCTGAATCCACACACGGGTTTAACTCTGGAAGTTGAGTGCACACATTGACAACCGTTCTGTTAGATAGCTGCGTTTTGGATTTAGAAGCAGATATTTCCCTGTGCTTACTGCTGTTTCTTCCATATGCCGGTAATGGGCTGAAAACGCCTGTTTGGGGACTCTGCAGAGAAAGTCTCTGCAGACTGCTGAATCCACACACGGGTTTAACTCTGGAAGTTGAGTGCACACATTGACAACCGTTCTGTTAGATAGCTGCGTTTTGGATTTAGAAGCAGATATTTCCCTGTGCTTACTGCTGTTTCTTCCATATGCCGGTAATCGGCTGAAAACGCCTGTTTTGGGACTCTGCAGAGAAAGTCTCTGCAGACTGCTGAATCCACACACGGGTTTAACTCTGGAAGTTGAGTGCACACATTGACAACCGTTCTGTTAGATAGCTGCGTTTTGGATTTAGAAGCAGATATTTCCCTGTGCTTACTGCTGTTTCTTCCATATGTCGCTAATGGGCTGAAAACGCCTGTATTGGGACTCTGCAGAGAAGATGTTTGCAGACTGCTGAATCCACACACGGGTTTAACTCTGGAAGTTGAGTGCACACATTGACAACCGTTCTGTTAGATAGCTGCGTTTTGGATTTAGAAGCAGATATTTCCCTGTGCTTACTGCTGTTTCTTCCATATGCCGGTAAAGGGCTGAAAACGCCTGTTTTGGGACTCTGCAGAGAAAGTGTTTGCAGACTGCTGAATCCACACACGGGTTTAACTCTGGAAGTTGAGTGCACACATTGACAACCGTTCTGTTAGATAGCTGCGTTTTGGATTTAGAAGCAGATATTTCCCTGTGCTTACTGCTGTTTCTTCCATATGCCGGTAAAGGGCTGAAAACGCCTGTTTTGGGACTCTGCAGAGAAAGTGTTTGCAGACTGCTGAATCCACACACGGGTTTAACTCTGGAAGTTGAGTGCACACATTGACAACCGTTCTGTTAGATAGCTGCGTTTTGGATTTAGAAGCAGATATTTCCCTGTGCTTACTGCTGTTTCTTCCATATGCCGGTAATGGGCTGAAAACGCCTGTTTTGGGACTCTGCAGAGAAAGTCTCTGCAGACTGCTGAATCCACACACGGGTTTAACTCTGGAAGTTGAGTGCACACATTGACAACCGTTCTGTTAGACAGCTGCGTTTTGGATTTAGAAGCAGACATTTCCCTGGGCTTACTGCTGTTTCTTCCATATGCAGGTAATGGGCTGAAAACGCCTGCTTTGGGACTCTGCAGAGAAAGTGTTTGCAGACTGCTGAATCCACACACGGGTTTAACTCTGGAAGTTGAGTGCACACATTGACAACCGTTCTGTTAGATAGCTGCGTTTTGGATTTAGAAGCAGATATTTCCCTGTGCTTACTGCTGTTTCTTCCATATGCCGGTAATGGGCTGAAAACCCCTGTTTGGGGACTCTGCAGAGAAAGTGTTTGCAGACTGCTGAATCCACACACGGGTTTAACTCTGGAAGTTGAGTGCACACATTGACAACCGTTCTGTTAGATAGCTGCGTTTTGGATTTAGAAGCAGATATTTCCCTGTGCTTACTGCTGTTTCTTCCATATGCCGGTTAAGGGCTGAAAACGCCTGTTTTGGGACTCTGCAGAGAAAGTGTTTGCAGACTGCTGAATCCACACACGGGTTTAACTCTGGAAGTTGAGTGCACACATTGACAACCGTTCTGTTAGATAGCTGCGTTTTGGATTTAGAAGCAGATATTTCCCTGTGCTTACTGCTGTTTCTTCCATATGCCGGTAATGGGCTGAAAACCCCTGTTTGGGGACTCTGCAGAGAAAGTGTTTGCAGACTGCTGAATCCACACACGGGTTTAACTCTGGAAGTTGAGTGCACACATTGACAACCGTTCTGTTAGATAGCTGCGTTTTGGATTTAGAAGCAGATATTTCCCTGTGCTTACTGCTGTTTCTTCCATATGCCGGTAAAGGGCTGAAAACGCCTGTTTTGGGACTCTGCAGAGAAAGTGTTTGCAGACTGCTGAATCCACACACGGGTTTAACTCTGGAAGTTGAGTGCACACATTGACAACCGTTCTGTTAGATAGCTGCGTTTTGGATTTAGAAGCAGATATTTCCCTGTGCTTACTGCTGTTTCTTCCATATGCCGGTAAAGGGCTGAAAACGCCTGTTTTGGGACTCTGCAGAGAAAGTGTTTGCAGACTGCTGAATCCACACACGGGTTTAACTCTGGAAGTTGAGTGCACACATTGACAACCGTTCTGTTAGATAGCTGCGTTTTGGATTTAGAAACAGATATTTCCCTGGGCTAACTGCTGTTTCTTCCATATGTCGCTAATGGGCTGAAAACGCCTGCTTTGGGACTCTGCAGAGAAGATGTTTGCAGACTGCTGAATCCACACACGGGTTTAACTCTGGAAGTTGAGTGCACACATTGACAACCGTTCTTTTAGATAGCTGCGTTTTGGATTTAGAAGCAGATATTTCCCTGTGCTTACTGCTGTTTCTTCCATATGCCGGTAAAGGGCTGAAAACGCCTGTTTTGGGACTCTGCAGAGAAAGTGTTTGCAGACTGCTGAATCCACACACGGGTTTAACTCTGGAAGTTGAGTGCACACATTGACAACCGTTCTGTTAGATATCTGCGTTTTGGATTTAGAAGCAGATATTTCCCTGTGCTTACTGCTGTTTCTTCCATATGCCGGTAAAGGGCTGAAAACGCCTGTTTTGGGACTCTGCAGAGAAAGTGTTTGCAGACTGCTGAATCCACACACGGGTTTAACTCTGGAAGTTGAGTGCACACATTGACAACCGTTCTGTTAGATAGCTGCGTTTTGGATTTAGAAGCAGATATTTCCCTGTGCTTACTGCTGTTTCTTCCATATGCCGGTAATGGGCTGAAAACGCCTGTTTTGGGACTCTGCAGAGAAAGTGTTTGCAGACTGCTGAATCCACACACGGGTTTAACTCTGGAAGTTGAGTGCACACATTGACAACCGTTCTGTTAGATAGCTGCGTTTTGGATTTAGAAGCAGATATTTACCTGTGCTTACTGCTGTTTCTTCCATATGCCGGTATTGGGCTGAAAACGCCTGTTTTGGGACTCTGCACAGAAAGTGTTTGCAGACTGCTGAATCCACACTCGGGTTTATCTCTGGAAGTTGAATGCACGCATTGACAACCATTCAGTTAGATAGCTGCCTTTTGGTTTTAGAAGCAGTTATTTCTCTTTACAGCATATACTCTCATTCACTCTGGAATATCCAATCGCAGCTCCTAAAAGAAACGGGTTTCTAAGTATAATCAGATATTTCTCTTTACATCTTGTACCCCAGTACACTCTGATATATCCATACGCAGCTCCTGGAAGAAACGTGTTTGTAACTCGCTGAATCTGTGCATATATTGAAGTCTCTTAGGTGAATGAACACACAGCAGAGGAGTTTGAAAAAAGCATTTCTTCCATGTTATAGATGCACTGTTAACTGCTATTGCTTTTAGGCTGGTGTTTTCCTGGAAATGTTGGTTTTAGAATTTCCATATAAATGGTTTGTAAACTGCTGCTTAAGTGGAGCAGTTTAATTCGTTAAGTTGAATGCCCTCATTCACAATCATTCTGTTAGCTAGCTCCGTTTTGGTTTTAGAAGCCTGTGTTTCTAGTTACAGCATATACTCCCATTCATTCTGGAATAGGCAAACGCAGCTCCCAGAATAGACGTGTTTCTAAGTCGCTGAATCTAAACATAGATTCAACTCCCTTAGGTGAACGAACACACAGCACAGCAGTTTGAAAGAAACGTTTTATTTGCGTTTTAGACGCAGTCTTATTGCTATTTCTTAGAGGCCGGTATTTTGCTGGGAATGTCTGTTTTAGAATCTGCACAAAAATCTTTTCTAAACTGCTGCATAGAAACAACAGTTTATCTCAATAAGCTGAATGCACACAGTGACAACCATTCTGTTAGATGGCTCCGTGTTTGTTTTAGAACCAGATATTTCACTTTAAACCTTATACTCCAGTACACTCTGGAATATGCAAATGCAGCTCCTGGAAGAAACGTGTTTCTTACTCGCTGAATCTGAATATATACTCAAGACTCTTAGGTGAATGAACACAGAGCAGAGCATTTTGAAGAAAACGTTTCTTCTATGTTATAGATGCAGTCTTACTGCTACTTCTTTTAGGCTGGTGTTTTGCTGCAAATGTTGATTTTAGAATTTGCATATAAAGGGTTTCTAAACTGCTGCCTAAGAAGAGCAGATTAACCCTTTAAGTTGAATGCACACATTCACAACCATTCTGTTAGATAGCTCCGTTTTGGTTTTAGAAACAGATATTTCTCTTTACAGCATTTACTCCCATACACTCTGGAATATCGAAATGCAGCTCCTAGAATAAACGTGTTTCAAACTCGCTGAATCCAAACATAGATTCAACGACCTTTGGTGAACGAACACACTGCAGAGCAGTTTGAAAGAAACGTTCCCTCTGAGTTTTAGACGCAGTCTTACTGCTATTTCTTATAGGCCGGTATTTTGCTGGAAATGTCTGTTTGAGAATCTACACAGAAATGTTTTCTAAACTGCTGCATACAAACAGCAGTTTAGCTCAGTAAGTTGAATGCACACATTGACAACCATTCCATTAGATCATCCGTTTTTCTTTTGGAACGAGACATTTGTCTTTACATCTTATACTCCAGTATACTCTGGAATAGGCAAACACAGCTCCTGGAAGAAACGTGTTGCTAACTAGCTGAATCTGAACATATATTCAAGTCTCTTATATGAATGAACACAGAGCAGAGCAGATTGAAAACAGTTTCTTCCATGTTAAAGATGCAGTCTTACTGCTATTTCCTATAGGCTGGTGTTTTGCTGGAAAGGTCTGTATTTGCATATAAAGGGTTTCTAAAGTGCTGCATGAGAAGAGCAGTTTACCTCTTTAAGCCAAAGGCACACATTCACAACCACTCTGCTAGATAGATCCATTTTGGTTTTAGAAAAAGATATTTCTCTTTACAGCATATACTCCCATTCAATCTGGAATATCCAAAGACAGCTCCTAGAATAAACGTGTTTCTATCTCGCTGAATCTAAACATAGATTCAACTCCCTTAGGCCAAAGAACACAAGGCCGAGCAGTTTGAAAGAAACGTTTCTTCTGAGTTTTAGACGCAGTCTTAATGCTCTTTCTTATATATGCCGGTACTGGGCCGGAAAGGCCTGTTTTGAGACTCTGCACAGAAAGTGTTTGCAGACTGCTGAATCCACACACGGGTTTAACTCTGGAAGTTGAGTGCACACATTGACAACCGTTCTGTTAGATAGCTGCGTTTTGGATTTAGAAGCAGATATTTCCCTGTGCTTACTGCTGTTTCTTCCATATGCCGGTAAAGGGCTGAAAACGCCTGTTTTGGGACTCTGCAGAGAAAGTGTTTGCAGACTGCTGAATGCACACACGGGTTTAACTCTGGAAGTTGAGTGCACACATTGACAACCGTTCTGTTAGATAGCTGCGTTTTGGATTTAGAAGCAGATATTTCCCTGTGCTTACTGCTGTTTCTTCCATATGCCGGTAATGGGCTGAAAACGCCTGTTTTGGGACTCTGCAGAGAAAGTCTCTGCAGACTGCTGAATCCACACACGGGTTTAACTCTGGAAGTTGAGTGCACACATTGACAACCGCTCTGTTAGATAGCTGCGTTTTGGATTTAGAAGCAGATATTTCCCTGTGCTTACTGCTGTTTCTTCCATATGCCGGTAATGGGCTGAAAACGCCTGTTTTGGGACTCTGCAGAGAAAGTCTCTGCAGACTGCTGAATCCACACACGGGTTTAACTCTGGAAGTTGAGTGCACACATTGACAACCGTTCTGTTAGATAGCTGCGTTTTGGATTTAGAAGCAGATATTTCCCTGTGCTTACTGCTGTTTCTTCCATATGCCGGTAATGGGCTGAAAACGCCTGTTTTGGGACTCTGCAGAGAAAGTGTTTGCAGACTGCTGAATCCACACACGGGTTTACCTCTGGAAGTTGAGTGCACACATTGACAACCGTTCTGTTAGATAGCTGCGTTTTGGATTTAGAAGCAGATATTTCCCTGTGCTTACTGCTGTTTCTTCCATATGCCGGTAATGGGCTGAAAACGCCTGTTTTGGGACTCTGCAGAGAAAGTCTCTGCAGACTGCTGAATCCACACACGGGTTTAACTCTGGAAGTTGAGTGCACACATTGACAACCGTTCTGTTAGATAGCTGCGTTTTGGATTTAGAAGCAGATATTTCCCTGTGCTTACTGCTGTTTCTTCCATATGCCGGTAATGGGCTGAAAACGCCTGTTTTGGGACTCTGCAGAGAAAGTCTCTGCAGACTGCTGAATCCACACACGGGTTTACCTCTGGAAGTTGAGTGCACACATTGACAACCGTTCTGTTAGATAGCTGCGTTTTGGATTTAGAAGCAGATATTTCCCTGTGCTTACTGCTGTTTCTTCCATATGCCGGTAATGGGCTGAAAACGCCTGTTTGGGGACTCTGCAGAGAAAGTCTCTGCAGACTGCTGAATCCACACACGGGTTTAACTCTGGAAGCTGAGTGCACACATTGACAACCGTTCTGTTAGATAGCTGCGTTTTGGATTTAGAAGCAGATATTTCCCTGTGCTTACTGCTGTTTCTTCCATATGCCGGTAATGGGCTGAAAACGCCTGTTTTGGGACTCTGCAGAGAAAGTCTCTGCAGACTGCCGAATCCACACACGGGTTTAACTCTGGAAGCTGAGTGCACACATTGACAACCGTTCTGTTAGATAGCTGCGTTTTGGATTTAGAAGCAGATATTTCCCTGTGCTTACTGCTGTTTCTTCCATATGCCGGTAATGGGCTGAAAACGCCTGTTTTGGGACTCTGCAGAGAAAGTCTCTGCAGACTGCTGAATCCACACACGGGTTTAACTCTGGAAGTTGAGTGCACACATTGACAACCGTTCTGTTAGATAGCTGCGTTTTGGATTTAGAAGCAGATATTTCCCTGTGCTTACTGCTGTTTCTTCCATATGCCGGTAATGGGCTGAAAACGCCTGTTTGGGGACTCTGCAGAGAAAGTCTCTGCAGACTGCTGAATCCACACACGGGTTTAACTCTGGAAGTTGAGTGCACACATTGACAACCGTTCTGTTAGATAGCTGCGTTTTGGATTTAGAAGCAGATATTTCCCTGTGCTTACTGCTGTTTCTTCCATATGCCGGTAATCGGCTGAAAACGCCTGTTTTGGGACTCTGCAGAGAAAGTCTCTGCAGACTGCTGAATCCACACACGGGTTTAACTCTGGAAGTTGAGTGCACACATTGACAACCGTTCTGTTAGATAGCTGCGTTTTGGATTTAGAAGCAGATATTTCCCTGTGCTTACTGCTGTTTCTTCCATATGTCGCTAATGGGCTGAAAACGCCTGTATTGGGACTCTGCAGAGAAGATGTTTGCAGACTGCTGAATCCACACACGGGTTTAACTCTGGAAGTTGAGTGCACACATTGACAACCGTTCTGTTAGATAGCTGCGTTTTGGATTTAGAAGCAGATATTTCCCTGTGCTTACTGCTGTTTCTTCCATATGCCGGTAAAGGGCTGAAAACGCCTGTTTTGGGACTCTGCAGAGAAAGTGTTTGCAGACTGCTGAATCCACACACGGGTTTAACTCTGGAAGTTGAGTGCACACATTGACAACCGTTCTGTTAGATAGCTGCGTTTTGGATTTAGAAGCAGATATTTCCCTGTGCTTACTGCTGTTTCTTCCATATGCCGGTAAAGGGCTGAAAACGCCTGTTTTGGGACTCTGCAGAGAAAGTGTTTGCAGACTGCTGAATCCACACACGGGTTTAACTCTGGAAGTTGAGTGCACACATTGACAACCGTTCTGTTAGATAGCTGCGTTTTGGATTTAGAAGCAGATATTTCCCTGTGCTTACTGCTGTTTCTTCCATATGCCGGTAATGGGCTGAAAACGCCTGTTTTGGGACTCTGCAGAGAAAGTCTCTGCAGACTGCTGAATCCACACACGGGTTTAACTCTGGAAGTTGAGTGCACACATTGACAACCGTTCTGTTAGACAGCTGCGTTTTGGATTTAGAAGCAGACATTTCCCTGGGCTTACTGCTGTTTCTTCCATATGCAGGTAATGGGCTGAAAACGCCTGCTTTGGGACTCTGCAGAGAAAGTGTTTGCAGACTGCTGAATCCACACACGGGTTTAACTCTGGAAGTTGAGTGCACACATTGACAACCGTTCTGTTAGATAGCTGCGTTTTGGATTTAGAAGCAGATATTTCCCTGTGCTTACTGCTGTTTCTTCCATATGCCGGTAATGGGCTGAAAACCCCTGTTTGGGGACTCTGCAGAGAAAGTGTTAGCAGACTGCTGAATCCACACACGGGTTTAACTCTGGAAGTTGAGTGCACACATTGACAACCGTTCTGTTAGATAGCTGCGTTTTGGATTTAGAAGCAGATATTTCCCTGTGCTTACTGCTGTTTCTTCCATATGCCGGTTAAGGGCTGAAAACGCCTGTTTTGGGACTCTGCAGAGAAAGTGTTTGCAGACTGCTGAATCCACACACGGGTTTAACTCTGGAAGTTGAGTGCACACATTGACAACCGTTCTGTTAGATAGCTGCGTTTTGGATTTAGAAGCAGATATTTCCCTGTGCTTACTGCTGTTTCTTCCATATGCCGGTAATGGGCTGAAAACCCCTGTTTGGGGACTCTGCAGAGAAAGTGTTTGCAGACTGCTGAATCCACACACGGGTTTAACTCTGGAAGTTGAGTGCACACATTGACAACCGTTCTGTTAGATAGCTGCGTTTTGGATTTAGAAGCAGATATTTCCCTGTGCTTACTGCTGTTTCTTCCATATGCCGGTAAAGGGCTGAAAACGCCTGTTTTGGGACTCTGCAGAGAAAGTGTTTGCAGACTGCTGAATCCACACACGGGTTTAACTCTGGAAGTTGAGTGCACACATTGACAACCGTTCTTTTAGATAGCTGCGTTTTGGATTTAGAAGCAGATATTTCCCTGTGCTTACTGCTCTTTCTTCCATATGCCGGTAATGGGCTGAAAACGCCTGTTTTGGGACTCTGCAGAGAAAGTGTTTGCAGACTGCTGAATCCACACACGGGTTTAACTCTGGAAGTTGAGTGCACACATTGACAACCGTTCTGTTAGATATCTGCGTTTTGGATTTAGAAGCAGATATTTCCCTGTGCTTACTGCTGTTTCTTCCATATGCCGGTAAAGGGCTGAAAACGCCTGTTTTGGGACTCTGCAAAGAAAGTGTTTGCAGACTGCTGAATCCACACACGGGTTTAACTCTGGAAGTTGAGTGCACACATTGACAACCGTTCTGTTAGATAGCTGCGTTTTGGATTTAGAAGCAGATATTTCCCTGTGCTTACTGCTGTTTCTTCCATATGCCGGTAATGGGCTGAAAACGCCTGTTTTGGGACTCTGCAGAGAAAGTGTTTGCAGACTGCTGAATCCACACACGGGTTTAACTCTGGAAGTTGAGTGCACACATTGACAACCGTTCTGTTAGATAGCTGCGTTTTGGATTTAGAAGCAGATATTTACCTGTGCTTACTGCTGTTTCTTCCATATGCCGGTATTGGGCTGAAAACGCCTGTTTTGGGACTCTGCACAGAAAGTGTTTGCAGACTGCTGAATCCACACTCGGGTTTATCTCTGGAAGTTGAATGCACGCATTGACAACCATTCAGTTAGATAGCTGCCTTTTGGTTTTAGAAGCAGTTATTTCTCTTTACAGCATATACTCTCATTCACTCTGGAATATCCAATCGCAGCTCCTAAAAGAAACGGGTTTCTAAGTATAATCAGATATTTCTCTTTACATCTTGTACCCCAGTACACTCTGATATATTCATACGCAGCTCCTGGAAGAAACGTGTTTGTAACTCGCTGAATCTGTGCATATATTGAAGTCTCTTAGGTGAATGAACACACAGCAGAGGAGTTTGAAAAAAGCATTTCTTCCATGTTATAGATGCACTGTTAACTGCTATTGCTTTTAGGCTGGTGTTTTCCTGGAAATGTTGGTTTTAGAATTTCCATATAAATGGTTTGTAAACTGCTGCTTAAGTGGAGCAGTTTAATTCGTTAAGTTGAATGCCCTCATTCACAATCATTCTGTTAGCTAGCTCCGTTTTGGTTTTAGAAGCCTGTGTTTCTAGTTACAGCATATACTCCCATTCATTCTGGAATAGGCAAACGCAGCTCCCAGAATAGACGTGTTTCTAAGTCGCTGAATCTAAACATAGATTCAACTCCCTTAGGTGAACGAACACACAGCACAGCAGTTTGAAAGAAACGTTTTATTTGCGTTTTAGACGCAGTCTTATTGCTATTTCTTAGAGGCCGGTATTTTGCTGGGAATGTCTGTTTTAGAATCTGCACAAAAATCTTTTCTAAACTGCTGCATAGAAACAACAGTTTATCTCAATAAGCTGAATGCACACAGTGACAACCATTCTGTTAGATGGCTCCGTGTTTGTTTTAGAACCAGATATTTCACTTTAAACCTTATACTCCAGTACACTCTGGAATATGCAAATGCAGCTCCTGGAAGAAACGTGTTTCTTACTCGCTGAATCTGAATATATACTCAAGACTCTTAGGTGAATGAACACAGAGCAGAGCATTTTGAAGAAAACGTTTCTTCTATGTTATAGATGCAGTCTTACTGCTACTTCTTTTAGGCTGGTGTTTTGCTGCAAATGTTGATTTTAGAATTTGCATATAAAGGGTTTCTAAACTGCTGCCTAAGAAGAGCAGATTAACCCTTTAAGTTGAATGCACACATTCACAACCATTCTGTTAGATAGCTCCGTTTTGGTTTTAGAAACAGATATTTCTCTTTACAGCATTTACTCCCATACACTCTGGAATATCGAAATGCAGCTCCTAGAATAAACGTGTTTCAAACTCGCTGAATCCAAACATAGATTCAACGACCTTTGGTGAACGAACACACTGCAGAGCAGTTTGAAAGAAACGTTCCCTCTGAGTTTTAGACGCAGTCTTACTGCTATTTCTTATAGGCCGGTATTTTGCTGGAAATGTCTGTTTGAGAATCTACACAGAAATGTTTTCTAAACTGCTGCATACAAACAGCAGTTTAGCTCAGTAAGTTGAATGCACACATTGACAACCATTCCATTAGATCATCCGTTTTTCTTTTGGAACGAGACATTTGTCTTTACATCTTATACTCCAGTATACTCTGGAATAGGCAAACACAGCTCCTGGAAGAAACGTGTTGCTAACTAGCTGAATCTGAACATATATTCAAGTCTCTTATATGAATGAACACACAGCAGAGCAGTTTGAAAACAGTTTCTTCCATGTTAAAGATGCAGTCTTACTGCTATTTCCTATAGGCTGGTGTTTTGCTGGAAAGGTCTGTATTTGCATATAAAGGGTTTCTAAAGTGCTGCATGAGAAGAGCAGTTTACCTCTTTAAGCCAAAGGCACACATTCACAACCACTCTGCTAGATAGATCCATTTTGGTTTTAGAAACAGATATTTCTCTTTACAGCATATACTCCCATTCAATCTGGAATATCCAAAGACAGCTCCTAGAATAAACGTGTTTCTATCTCGCTGAATCTAAACATAGATTCAACTCCCTTAGGCCAAAGAACACAAGGCCGAGCAGTTTGAAAGAAACGTTTCTTCTGAGTTTTAGACGCAGTCTTAATGCTCTTTCTTATATATGCCCGGTACTCGGGCCGGAAAGGCCTGTTTTGAGACTCTGCACAGAAAGTGTTTGCAGACTGCTGAATCCACACACGGGTTTAACTCTGGAAGTTGAGTGCACACATTGACAACCGTTCTGTTAGATAGCTGCGTTTTGGATTTAGAAGCAGATATTTCCCTGTGCTTACTGCTGTTTCTTCCATATGCCGGTAAAGGGCTGAAAACGCCTGTTTTGGGACTCTGCAGAGAAAGTGTTTGCAGACTGCTGAATCCACACACGGGTTTAACTCTGGAAGTTGAGTGCACACATTGACAACCGTTCTGTTAGATATCTGCGTTTTGGATTTAGAAGCAGATATTTCCCTGTGCTTACTGCTGTTTCTTCCATATGCCGGTAAAGGGCTGAAAACGCCTGTTTTGGGACTCTGCAGAGAAAGTGTTTGCAGACTGCTGAATCCACACACGGGTTTAACTCTGGAAGTTGAGTGCACACATTGACAACCGTTCTGTTAGATAGCTGCGTTTTGGATTTAGAAGCAGATATTTCCCTGTGCTTACTGCTGTTTCTTCCATATGCCGGTAAAGGGCTGAAAACGCCTGTTTTGGGACTCTGCAGAGAAAGTGTTTGCAGACTCCTGAATCCACACACGGGTTTAACTCTGGAAGTTGAGTGCACACATTGACAACCGTTCTGTTAGATATCTGCGTTTTGGATTTAGAAGCAGATATTTCCCTGTGCTTACTGCTGTTTCTTCCCTATGCCGGTAATGGGCTGAAAACGCCTCTTTTGGGACTCTGCAGAGAAAGTCTCTGCAGACTGCTGAATCCACACACGGGTTTAACTCTGGAAGTTGAGTGCACACATTGACAACCGTTCTGTTAGATAGCTGCGTTTTGGATTTAGAAGCAGATATTTCACTGTGCTTACTGCTGTTTCTTCCATATGCCGGTAATGGGCTGAAAACGCCTGTTTTGGGAATCTACAGAGAAAGTGTTTGCAGACTCCTGAATCCACACACGGGTTTAACTCTGGAAGTTGAGTGCACACATTGACAACCGTTCTGTTAGATAGCTGCGTTTTGGATTTAGAAGTAGATATTTCCCTGGGCTTACTGCTGTTTCTTCCATATGCCGGTAATGGGCTGAAAACGCCTGTTTTGGGACTCTGCAGAGAATGTGTTTGCAGACTGCTGAATCCACACACGGGTTTAACTCTGGAAGTTGAGTGCACACATTGACAACCGTTCTGTTAGATAGCTGCGTTTTGGATTTAGAAGCAGATATTTCCCTGTGCTTACTGCTGTTTCTTCCATATGCCGGTAATGGGCTGAAAATGCCTGTTTTGGGACTCTGCAGAGACATTGTTTGCAGACTGCTGAATACACACACGGGTTTATCTCTGGAAGTTGAGTGCACACATTGACAACCGTTCTGTTAGATAGCTGCGTTTTGGATTTAGAAGCAGATATTTCCCTGTGCTTACTGCTGTTTCTTCCATATGCCGGTAATGGGCTGAAAACGCCTGTTTTGCGACTCTGCAGAGAAAGTGTTTGCAGACTGCTGAATCCACACACACGGGTTTAACTCTGGAAGTTGAGTGCACACATTGACAACCGTTCTGATAGATAGTTGCGTTTTGGGTTTAGAAGCAGATATTTCCCTGGGCTTACTGCCGTTTCTTCCATATGCCTGTAATGGGCTGAAAACGCCTGTTTGGGACTCTGCAGAGTAGATGTCTGCAGACTGCTGAATCCACACACGGGTTTAACTCTGGAAGTTGAGTGCACACATTGACAACCGTTCTGTTAGATAGCTGTGTTTTGGATTTAGAAGCAGATATTTCCCTGTGCTTACTGCTGTTTCTTCCATATGCCGGTAATGGGCTGGAAAACGCCTGTTTTGGGACTCTGCAGAGAAAGTGTTTGCAGACTGCTGAATCCACACACGGGTTTAACTCTGGAAGTTGAGTGCACACATTGACAACCGTTCTGTTAGATAGCTGCGTTTTGGATTTAGAAGCAGATATTTCCCTGGGCTTACAGCCGTTTCTTCCATATGCCGGTAATGGGCTGAAAACGCCCTGTTTTGGGACTCTGCAGAGAAAGTGTTTGCAGAGTGCTGAATCCACACACGGGTTTAACTCTGGAAGTTGAGTGCACACATTGACAACCGTTCTGTTAGATAGCTGCGTTTTTTGGATTTAGAAGCAGATATTTCCCTGTGCTTACTGCTGTTTCTTCCATATGCCGGTTAATGCGGCTGAAAACGCCTGTTTTGGGACTCTGCAGAGAAAGTGTTTGCAGACTGCTGAATCCACACACGGGTTTAACTCTGGAAGTTGAGTGCACACATTGACAACCGTTCTGTTAGATAGCTGCATTTTGGATTTAGAAGCAGATATTTCCCTTTGCTTACTGCCGTTTCTTCATATGCCGGTAATGGGCTGAAAATGCCTGTTTTGGGACTCTGCAGAGAAGATGTCTGCAGGCTGCTGAATCCACACACGGGTTTAACTCTGGAAGTTGAGTGCACACTTTGACAACCGTTCTGTTAGATAGCTGCGTTTTGGATTTAGAAGCAGATATTTCCCTGTACTTACTGCTGTTTCTTCCATATGCCGGTAATCGTGAGCTGAAAACCTGTTTTGGGACTCTGCAGAGAAAGTGTTTGCAGACTGCTGAATCCACACACGGGTTTAACTCTGGAAGTTGAGTGCACACATTGACAACCGTTCTGTTAGATAGCTGCGTTTTGGATTTAGAAGCAGATATTTCCCTGTGCTTACTGCCGTTTCTTCCATATGCCGGTAATGGGCTGAAAACGCCTGTTTTGGGACTCTGCAGAGAAAGTGTTTGCAGACTGCTGAATCCACACACGGGTTTAACTCTGGAAGTTGAGTGCACACATTGACAACCGTTCTGTTAGATAGCTGCGTTTTGGATTTAGAAGCAGATATTTCCCTGTGCTTACTGCTGTTTCTTCCATATGCCGGTAATGGGCTGAAAACGCCTGTTTTGGGACTCTGCAGAGAAAGTGTTTGCAGACTGCTGAATCCACACACGGGTTTAACTCTGGAAGTTGAGTGCACACATTGACAACCGTTCTGTTAGATAGCTGCGTTTTGGATTTAGAAGCAGATATTTCCCTGTGCTTACTGCCGTTTCTTCCATATGCCGGTAATGGGCTGAAAACGCCTGTTTTGGGACTCTGCAGAGAAAGTGTTTGCAGACTGCTGAATCCACACACGGGTTTAACTCTGGAAGTTGAGTGCACACATTGACAACCGTTCTGTTAGATAGCTACCTTTTGGATTTAGAAGCAGATATTTCCCTGGGCTTACTGCCGTTTCTTCCATATGTCGGTAATGGGCTGAAAACGCCTGTTTTGGGACTCTGCAGAGAAAGTGTTTGCAGACTGCTGAATCCACACACGGGTTTAACTCCGGAAGTTGAGTGCACACATTGACAACCGTTCTGTTAGATAGCTGCGTTTTGGATTTAGAAGCAGATATTTCCATTTGCTTACTGCCGTTTCTTCCATATGCCGGTAATGGGCTGAAAATGCCTGTTTTGGGACTCTGCAGAGAAGATGTCTGCAGACTGCTGAATCCACACACGGGTTTAACTCTGGAAGTTGAGTGCACACATTGACAACCGTTCTGTTAGAATGCTGCGTTTTGGATTTAGAAGCAGATATTTCCCTGGGCTTACTTCTGTTTCTTCCATATGCCGGTAATGGGCTGAAAACGCCTGTTTTGGGACTCTGCAGAGAAAGTGTTTGCAGACTGCTGAATCCACACACGGGTTTAACTCTGGAAGTTGAGTGCACACATTGACAACCGTTCTGTTAGATAGCTGCGTTTTGGATTTAGAAGCAGATATTTCCCTGTGCTTACTGCTGTTTCTTCCATATGCCGGTAATGGGCTGAAAATGCCTGTTTTGGGACTCTGCAGAGACATTGTTTGCAGACTGCTGAATACACACACGGGTTTATCTCTGGAAGTTGAGTGCACACATTGACAACCGTTCTGTTAGATAGCTGCGTTTTGGATTTAGAAGCAGATATTTCCCTGTGCTTACTGCTGTTTCTTCCATATGCCGGTAATGGGCTGAAAACGCCTGTTTTGGGACTCTGCAGAGAAAGTGTTTGCAGACTGCTGAATCCACACACGGGTTTAACTCTGGAAGTTGAGTGCACACATTGACAACCGTTCTGTTAGATAGCTGCGTTTTGGATTTAGAAGCAGATATTTCCCTGTGCTTACTGCTGTTTCTTCCATATGCCGGTATTGGGCTGAAAACGCCTGTTTTGGGACTCTGCAGAGAAAGTGTTTGCAGACTGCTGAATCCACACTCGGGTTTATCTCTGGAAGTTGAGTGCACGCATTGACAACCATTCAGTTAGATAGATGCCTTTTGGTTTTAGAAGCAGTTATTTCTCTTTACAGCGTATACTATCATTCACTCTGGAATATCCAAACGCAGCTCCTAAAAGAAACGGGTTTCTAAGTATAATCAGATATTTCTCTTTACATCTTGTACCCTAGTACACTCTGATATATCCATACGCAGCTCTTGGAAGAAACGTGTTTGTAACTCGCTGAATCTGTGCATATATTGAAGTCTCTTAGGTGAATGAACACACAGCAGAGGAGTTTGAAAAAAACATTTCTTCCATGTTATAGATGCACTGTTAACTGCTATTGCTTTTAGGCTGGTGTTTTCCTGGATATGTTGGTTTTAGAATTTCCATATAAATGGTTTGTAAACTGCTGCTTAAGTGGAGCAGTTTAATTCGTTAAGTTGAATGCCCTCATTCACAATCATTCTGTTAGCTAGCTCCGTTTTGGTTTTAGAAGCCTGTGTTTCTAGTTACAGCATATACTCCCATTCATTCTGGAATAGGCAAACGCAGCTCCCAGAATAGACGGGTTTCTAAGTCGCTGAATCTAAACATAGATTCAACTCCCTTAGGTGAACGAACACACAGCACAGCAGTTTGAAACAAACGTTTTATTTGAGTTTTAGACGCAGTCTTATTGCTATTCCAAAGAGGCCAGTATTTTGCTGGGAATGTCTGTTTTAGAATCTGCACAAAAATCTTTTCTAAACTGCTGCATAGAAACAACAGTTTATCTCAATAAGCTGAATGCACACAGTGACAACCATTCTGTTAGATGGCTCCGTGTTTGTTTTAGAACCAGATATTTCACTTTAAACCTTATACTCCAGTACACTCTGGAATATGCAAATGCAGCTCCTGGAAGAAACGTGTTTCTTACTCGCTGAATCTGAATATATACTCAAGACTCTTAGGTGAATGAACACAGAGCAGAGCATTTTGAAGAAAACGTTTCTTCTATGTTATAGATGCAGTCTTACTGCTACTTCTTTTAGGCTGGTGTTTTGCTGCAAATGTTGATTTTAGAATTTGCATATAAAGGGTTTCTAAACTGCTGCCTAAGAAGAGCAGATTAACCCTTTAAGTTGAATGCACACATTCACAACCATTCTGTTAGATAGCTCCGTTTTGGTTTTAGAAACAGATATTTCTCTTTACAGCATTTACTCCCATACACTCTGGAATATCGAAATGCAGCTCCTAGAATAAACGTGTTTCAAACTCGCTGAATCAGATTCAACGACCTTTGGTGAACGAACACACTGCAGAGCAGTTTGAAAGAAACGTTCCCTCTGAGTTTTAGACGCAGTCTTACTGCTATTTCTTATAGGCCGGTATTTTGCTGGGAAATGTCTGTTTGAGAATCTACACAGAAATGTTTTCTAAACTGCTGCATACAAACAGCAGTTTAGCTCAGTAAGTTGAATGCACACATTGACAACCATTCCATTAGATCATCCATTTTTTCTTTTGGAACGAGACATTTGTCTTTACATCTTATACTCCAGTATACTCTGGAATAGGCAAACACAGCTCCTGGAAGAAACGTGTTGCTAACTAGCTGAATCTGAACATATATTCAAGTCTCTTATATGAATGAACACACAGCAGAGCAGTTTGAAAACAGTTTCTTCCATGTTAAAGATGCAGTCTTACTGCTATTTCCTATAGGCTGGTGTTTTGCTGGAAAGGTCTGTATTTGCATATAAAGGGTTTCTAAAGTGCTGCATGAGAAGAGCAGTTTACCTCTTTAAGCCGAAGGCACACATTCACAACCACTCTGCTAGATAGATCCATTTTGGTTTTAGAAACAGATATTTCTCTTTACAGCATATACTCCCATTCAATCTGGAATATCCAAAGACAGCTCCTAGAATAAACGTGTTTCTATCTCGCTGAATCTAAACATAGAATCAACTCCCTTAGGCCAAAGAACACAAGGCCGAGCAGTTTGAAAGAAACGTTTCTTCTGAGTTTTAGACGCAGTCTTAATGCTCTTTCTTATATATGCCGGTACTGGGCCGGAAAGGCCTGTTTTGAGACTCTGCACAGAAAGTGTTTGCAGACTGCTGAATCCACACACGGGTTTTAACTCTGGAAGTTGAGTGCACACATTGACAACCGTTTTGTTAGATAGCTGCGTTTTGGATTTAGAAGCAGATATTTCCCTGTGCTTACTGCTGTTTCTTCCATATGCCGGTAATGGGCTGAAAACGCCTGTTTTGGGACTCTGCAGAGAAAGTGTTTGAAGACTGTTGAATCCACACACGGGGTTTGAACTCTGGAAGTTGAGTGCACACATTGACAACCGTTCTGTTAGATAGCTGCGGTTTTGGATTTAGAAGCAGATATTTCCCTGTGCTTACTGCTGTTTCTTCCATATGCCGGGTAATGGGCTGAAAACGCCTGTTTGGGGACTCTGCAGAGAAAGTGTTTGCAGACTGCTGAATCCACACACGGGTTTATCTCTGGAAGTTGAGTGCACACATTGACAAACGTTCTGTTAGATAGCTTCGTTTTGGATTTAGAAGCAGATATTTCCCTGTGCTTACTGCTGTTTCTTCCATATGCCGGTAATGGGCTGAAAACGCCTGTTTTGGGACTCTGCAGAGAAAGTGTTTGCAGACTGCTGAATCCACACACGGGTTTAACTCTGGAAGTTGAGTGCACACATTGACAACCGTTCTGTTAGATAGCTGCGTTTTGGATTTAGAAGCAGATATTTCCCTGGGCTTACTGCTGTTTCTTCCGTATGCCGGTAATGGGCTGAAAACGCCTCTTTTGGGACTCTGCAGAGAAAGTGTTTGCAGACTGCTGAATCCACACACGGGTTTAACTCTGGAAGTTGAGTGCACACATTGACAACCGTTCTGTTAGATACCTGCGTTTTGGATTTAGAAGCAGATATTTCCCTGTGCTTACTGCTGCTTCTTCCATATGCCGGTAATGGGCTGAAAACCCCTGTTTGGGGACTCTGCAGAGAAAGTGTTTGCAGACTGCTGAATCCACGCACGGGGTTTAACTCTGGAAGTTGAGTGCACACATTGACAACCGTTCTGTTAGATAGCTGCGTTTTGGATTTAGAAGCAGATATTTCCCTGTGCTTACTGCTGTTTCTTCCATATGCCGGTAAAGGGCTGAAAACGCCTGTTTTGGAACTCTGCAGAGAAAGTGTTTGCAGACTGCTGAATCCACACACGGGTTTAACTCTGGAAGTTGAGCGCAGACATTGACAACCGTTCTGTTAGATAGCTGCGTTGTGGATTTAGAAGCAGATATTTCCCTGTGCTTACTGCTGTTTCTTCCATATGCCGGTAATGGGCTGAAAACGCCTGTTTGGGGACTCTGCAGAGAAAGTGTTTGCAGACTGCTGAATCCACACACGGGTTTAACTCTGGAAGTTGAGTGCACACATTGACAACCGTTCTGTTAGATAGCTGCGTTTTGGAATTAGAAGCAGATATTTCCCTGTGCTTACTGCTGTTTCTTCCATATGCCGGTAATGGGCTGAAAACGCCTGTTTTGGGACTCTGCAGAGAAAGTGTTTGCAGACTGCTGAATCCACACACGGGTTTAACTCTGGAAGTTGAGTGCACACATTGACAACCGTTCTGTTAGATAGCTGCGTTTTGGATTTAGAAGCAGATATTTCCCTGTGCTTACTGCTGTTTCTTCCATATGCCGGTAATGGGCTGAAAACGCCTGTTTTGGGACTCTGCAGAGAAAGTCTCTGCAGACTGCTGAATCCACACACGGGTTTAACTCTGGAAGTTGAGTGCACACATTGACAACCGTTCTGTTAGATAGCTGCGTTTTGGATTTAGAAGCAGATATTTCTCTGGGCTTACTGCTGTTTCTTCCATATGCCGGTAATGGGCTGAAAACGCCTGTTTTGGAATCTGCAGAGAAAGTGTTTGCAGACTGCTGAATCCACACACGGGTTTAACTCTGGAAGTTGAGTGCACACATTAACAACCGTTCTGTTAGATAGCTGCGTTTTGGATTTAGAAGCAGATATTTCCCTGTGCTTACTGCTGTTTCTTCCATATGCAGGTAATGGGCTGAAAATGCCTGTTTTGGGACTCTGCAGAGACATTGTTTGCAGACTGCTGAATACACACACGGGTTTATCTCTGGAAGTTGAGTGCACACATTGACAACCGTTCTGTTAGATAGCTGCGTTTTGGATTTAGAAGCAGATATTTCCCTGTGCTTACTGCTGTTTCTTCCATATGCCGGTAATGGGCTGAAAACGCCTGTTTTGGGACTCTGCAGAGAAAGTGTTTGCAGACTGCTGAATCCACACACGGGTTTAACTCTGGAAGTTGAGTGCACACATTGACAACCGTTCTGTTAGATAGCTGCGTTTTGGATTTAGAAGCAGATATTTCCCTGTGCTTACTGCTGTTTCTTCCATATGCCGGTATTGGGCTGAAAACGCCTGTTTTGGGACTCTGCAGAGAAAGTGTTTGCAGACTGCTGAATCCACACTCGGGTTTATCTCTGGAAGTTGAGTGCACGCATTGACAACCATTCAGTTAGATAGATGCCTTTTGGTTTTAGAAGCAGTTATTTCTCTTTACAGCGTATACTATCATTCACTCTGGAATATCCAAACGCAGCTCCTAAAAGAAACGGGTTTCTAAGTATAATCAGATATTTCTCTTTACATCTTGTACCCTAGTACACTCTGATATATCCATACGCAGCTCTTGGAAGAAACGTGTTTGTAACTCGCTGAATCTGTGCATATATTGAAGTCTCTTAGGTGAATGAACACACAGCAGAGGAGTTTGAAAAAAACATTTCTTCCATGTTATAGATGCACTGTTAACTGCTATTGCTTTTAGGCTGGTGTTTTCCTGGATATGTTGGTTTTAGAATTTCCATATAAATGGTTTGTAAACTGCTGCTTAAGTGGAGCAGTTTAATTCGTTAAGTTGAATGCCCTCATTCACAATCATTCTGTTAGTTAGCTCCGTTTTGGTTTTAGAAGCCTGTGTTTCTAGTTACAGCATATACTCCCATTCATTCTGGAATAGGCAAACGCAGCTCCCAGAATAGACGTGTTTCTAAGTCGCTGAATCTAAACATAGATTCAACTCCCTTAGGTGAACGAACACACAGCACAGCAGTTTGAAAGAAACGTTTTATTTGCGTTTTAGACGCAGTCTTATTGCTATTTCTTAGAGGCCGGTATTTTGCTGGGAATGTCTGTTTTAGAATCTGCACAAAAATCTTTTCTAAACTGCTGCATAGAAACAACAGTTTATCTCAATAAGCTGAATGCACACAGTGACAACCATTCTGTTAGATGGCTCCGTGTTTGTTTTAGAACCAGATATTTCACTTTAAACCTTATACTCCAGTACACTCTGGAATATGCAAATGCAGCTCCTGGAAGAAACGTGTTTCTTACTCGCTGAATCTGAATATATACTCAAGACTCTTAGGTGAATGAACACAGAGCAGAGCATTTTGAAGAAAACGTTTCTTCTATGTTATAGATGCAGTCTTACTGCTACTTCTTTTAGGCTGGTGTTTTGCTGCAAATGTTGATTTTAGAATTTGCATATAAAGGGTTTCTAAACTGCTGCCTAAGAAGAGCAGATTAACCCTTTAAGTTGAATGCACACATTCACAACCATTCTGTTAGATAGCTCCGTTTTGGTTTTAGAAACAGATATTTCTCTTTACAGCATTTACTCCCATACACTCTGGAATATCGAAATGCAGCTCCTAGAATAAACGTGTTTCAAACTCGCTGAATCCAAACATAGATTCAACGACCTTTGGTGAACGAACACACTGCAGAGCAGTTTGAAAGAAACGTTCCCTCTGAGTTTTAGACGCAGTCTTACTGCTATTTCTTATAGGCCGGTATTTTGCTGGAAATGTCTGTTTGAGAATCTACACAGAAATGTTTTCTAAACTGCTGCATACAAACAGCAGTTTAGCTCAGTAAGTTGAATGCACACATTGACAACCATTCCATTAGATCATCCGTTTTTCTTTTGGAACGAGACATTTGTCTTTACATCTTATACTCCAGTATACTCTGGAATAGGCAAACACAGCTCCTGGAAGAAACGTGTTGCTAACTAGCTGAATCTGAACATATATTCAAGTCTCTTATATGAATGAACACACAGCAGAGCAGTTTGAAAACAGTTTCTTCCATGTTAAAGATGCAGTCTTACTGCTATTTCCTATAGGCTGGTGTTTTGCTGGAAAGGTCTGTATTTGCATATAAAGGGTTTCTAAAGTGCTGCATGAGAAGAGCAGTTTACCTCTTTAAGCCAAAGGCACACATTCACAACCACTCTGCTAGATAGATCCATTTTGGTTTTAGAAAAAGATATTTCTCTTTACAGCATATACTCCCATTCAATCTGGAATATCCAAAGACAGCTCCTAGAATAAACGTGTTTCTATCTCGCTGAATCTAAACATAGATTCAACTCCCTTAGGCCAAAGAACACAAGGCCGAGCAGTTTGAAAGAAACGTTTCTTCTGAGTTTTAGACGCAGTCTTAATGCTCTTTCTTATATATGCCGGGTACTGGGCCGGAAAGGCCTGTTTTGAGACTCTGCACAGAAAGTGTTTGCAGACTGCTGAATCCACACACGGGTTTAACTCTGGAAGTTGAGTGCACACATTGACAACCGTTCTGTTAGATAGCTGCGTTTTGGATTTAGAAGCAGATATTTCCCTGTGCTTACTGCTGTTTCTTCCATATGCCGGTAAAGGGCTGAAAACGCCTGTTTTGGGACTCTGCAGAGAAAGTGTTTGCAGACTGCTGAATCCACACACGGGTTTAACTCTGGAAGTTGAGTGCACACATTGACAACCGTTCTGTTAGATATCTGCGTTTTGGATTTAGAAGCAGATATTTCACTGTGCTTACTGCTGTTTCTTCCATATGCCGGTAAAGGGCTGAAAACGCCTGTTTTGGGACTCTGCAGAGAAAGTGTTTGCAGACTGCTGAATCCACACACGGGTTTAACTCTGGAAGTTGAGTGCACACATTGACAACCGTTCTGTTAGATAGCTGCGTTTTGGATTTAGAAGCAGATATTTCCCTGTGCTTACTGCTGTTTCTTCCATATGCCGGTAAAGGGCTGAAAACGCCTGTTTTGGGACTCTGCAGAGAAAGTGTTTGCAGACTCCTGAATCCACACACGGGTTTAACTCTGGAAGTTGAGTGCACACATTGACAACCGTTCTGTTAGATATCTGCGTTTTGGATTTAGAAGCAGATATTTCCCTGTGCTTACTGCTGTTTCTTCCCTATGCCGGTAATGGGCTGAAAACGCCTGTTTTGGGACTCTGCAGAGAAAGTCTCTGCAGACTGCTGAATCCACACACGGGTTTAACTCTGGAAGTTGAGTGCACACATTGACAACCGTTCTGTTAGATAGCTGCGTTTTGGATTTAGAAGCAGATATTTCACTGTGCTTACTGCTGTTTCTTCCATATGCCGGTAATGGGCTGAAAACGCCTGTTTTGGGAATCTACAGAGAAAGTGTTTGCAGACTGCTGAATCCACACACGGGTTTAACTCTGGAAGTTGAGTGCACACATTGACAACCGTTCTGTTAGATAGCTGCGTTTTGGATTTAGAAGTAGATATTTCCCTGGGCTTACTGCTGTTTCTTCCATATGCCGGTAATGGGCTGAAAACGCCTGTTTTGGGACTCTGCAGAGAAAGTGTTTGCAGACTGCTGAATCCACACACGGGTTTAACTCTGGAAGTTGAGTGCACACATTGACAACCGTTCTGTTAGATAGCTGCGTTTTGGATTTAGAAGCAGATATTTCCCTGTGCTTACTGCTGTTTCTTCCATATGCCGGTAATGGGCTGAAAATGCCTGTTTTGGGACTCTGCAGAGACATTGTTTGCAGACTGCTGAATACACACACGGGTTTATCTCTGGAAGTTGAGTGCACACATTGACAACCGTTCTGTTAGATAGCTGCGTTTTGGATTTAGAAGCAGATATTTCCCTGTGCTTACTGCTGTTTCTTCTATAAGCCGGTAATGGGCTGAAAACGCCTGTTTTGCGACTCTGCAGAGAAAGTGTTTGCAGACTGCTGAATCCACACACGGGTTTAACTCTGGAAGTTGAGTGCACACATTGACAACCGTTCTGATAGATAGTTGCGTTTTGGGTTTAGAAGCAGATATTTCCCTGGGATTACTGCCGTTTCTTCCATATGCCTGTAATGGGCTGAAAACGCCTGTTTTGGGACTCTGCAGAGTAGATGTCTGCAGACTGCTGAATCCACACACGGGTTTAACTCTGGAAGTTGAGTGCACACATTGACAACCGTTCTGTTAGATAGCTGTGTTTTGGATTTAGAAGCAGATATTTCCCTGTGCTTACTGCTGTTTCTTCCATATGCCGGTAATGGGCTGAAAACGCCTGTTTTGGGACTCTGCAGAGAAAGTGTTTGCAGACTGCTGAATCCACACACGGGTTTAACTCTGGAAGTTGAGTGCACACATTGACAACCGTTCTGTTAGATAGCTGCGTTTTGGATTTAGAAGCAGATATTTCCCTGGGCTTACAGCCGTTTCTTCCATATGCCGGTAATGGGCTGAAAACGCCTGTTTTGGGACTCTGCAGAGAAAGTGTTTGCAGACTGCTGAATCCACACACGGGTTTAACTCTGGAAGTTGAGTGCACACATTGACAACCGTTCTGTTAGATAGCTGCGTTTTGGATTTAGAAGCAGATATTTCCCTGTGCTTACTGCCGTTTCTTCCATATGCCGGTAATAGGCTGAAAACGCCTGTTTTGGGACTCTGCAGAGAAAGTGTTTGCAGACTGCTGAATCCACACACGGGTTTAACTCTGGAAGTTGAGTGCACACATTGACAACCGTTCTGTTAGATAGCTGCGTTTTGGATTTAGAAGCAGATATTTCCCTGTGCTTACTGCTGTTTCTTCCATATGCCGGTAATGGGCTGAAAACGCCTGTTTTGGGACTCTGCAGAGAAAGTGTTTGCAGACTGCTGAATCCACACACGGGTTTAACTCTGGAAGTTGAGTGCACACATTGACAACCGTTCTGTTAGATAGCTGCATTTTGGATTTAGAAGCAGATATTTCCCTTTGCTTACTGCCGTTTCTTCCATATGCCGGTAATGGGCTGAAAATGCCTGTTTTGGGACTCTGCAGAGAAGATGTCTGCAGGCTGCTGAATCCACACACGGGTTTAACTCTGGAAGTTGAGTGCACACTTTGACAACCGTTCTGTTAGATAGCTGCGTTTTGGATTTAGAAGCAGATATTTCCCTGTGCTTACTGCTGTTTCTTCCATATGCCGGTAAAGGGCTGAAAACGCCTGTTTTGGGACTCTGCAGAGAAAGTGTTTGCAGACTGCTGAATCCACACACGGGTTTAACTCTGGAAGTTGAGTGCACACATTGACAACCGTTCTGTTAGATAGCTGCGTTTTGGATTTAGAAGCAGATATTTCCCTGGGCTTACAGCCGTTTCTTCCATATGCCGGTAATGGGCTGAAAACGCCTGTTTTGGGACTCTGCAGAGAAAGTGTTTGCAGACTGCTGAATCCACACACGGGTTTAACTCTGGAAGTTGAGTGCACACATTGACAACCGTTCTGTTAGATAGCTGCGTTTTGGATTTAGAAGCAGATATTTCCCTGTGCTTACTGCTGTTTCTTCCATATGCCGGTAAAGGGCTGAAAACGCCTGTTTTGGGACTCTGCAGAGAAAGTGTTTGCAGACTGCTGAATCCACACACGGGTTTAACTCTGGAAGTTGAGTGCACACATTGACAACCGTTCTGTTAGATAGCTGCGTTTTGGATTTAGAAACAGATATTTCCCTGGGCTAACTGCTGTTTCTTCCATATGTCGCTAATGGGCTGAAAACGCCTGCTTTGGGACTCTGCAGAGAAGATGTTTGCAGACTGCTGAATCCACACACGGGTTTAACTCTGGAAGTTGAGTGCACACATTGACAACCGTTCTTTTAGATAGCTGCGTTTTGGATTTAGAAGCAGATATTTCCCTGTGCTTACTGCTGTTTCTTCCATATGCCGGTAAAGGGCTGAAAACGCCTGTTTTGGGACTCTGCAGAGAAAGTGTTTGCAGACTGCTGAATCCACACACGGGTTTAACTCTGGAAGTTGAGTGCACACATTGACAACCGTTCTGTTAGATATCTGTGTTTTGGATTTAGAAGCAGATATTTCCCTGTGCTTACTGCTGTTTCTTCCATATGCCGGTAAAGGGCTGAAAACGCCTGTTTTGGGACTCTGCAAAGAAAGTCTCTGCAGACTGCTGAATCCACACACGGGTTTAACTCTGGAAGTTGAGTGCACACATTGACAACCGTTCTGTTAGATAGCTGCGTTTTGGATTTAGAAACAGATATTTCCCTGGGCTAACTGCTGTTTCTTCCATATGTCGCTAATGGGCTGAAAACGCCTGCTTTGGGACTCTGCAGAGAAGATGTTTGCAGACTGCTGAATCCACACACGGGTTTAACTCTGGAAGTTGAGTGCACACATTGACAACCGTTCTGTTAGATAGCTGCGTTTTGGATTTAGAAGCAGATATTTCCCTGTGCTTACTGCTGTTTCTTCCATATGCCGGTAAAGGGCTGAAAACGCCTGTTTTGGGACTCTGCAAAGAAAGTCTCTGCAGACTGCTGAATCCACACACGGGTTTAACTCTGGAAGTTGAGTGCACACATTGACAACCGTTCTGTTAGATAGCTGCGTTTTGGATTTAGAAGCAGATATTTACCTGTGCTTACTGCTGTTTCTTCCATATGCCGGTAATGGGCTGAAAACGCCTGTTTTGGGACTCTGCAGAGAAAGTGTTTGCAGACTGCTGAATCCACACACGGGTTTAACTCTGGAAGTTGAGTGCACACATTGACAACCGTTCTGTTAGATAGCTGCGTTTTGGATTTAGAAGCAGATATTTCCCTGTGCTTACTGCTGTTTCTTCCATATGCCGGTATTGGGCTGAAAACGCCTGTTTTGGGACTCTGCAGAGAAAGTGTTTGCAGACTGCTGAATCCACACTCGGGTTTATCTCTGGAAGTTGAGTGCACGCATTGACAACCATTCAGTTAGATAGATGCCTTTTGGTTTTAGAAGCAGTTATTTCTCTTTACAGCGTATACTATCATTCACTCTGGAATATCCAAACGCAGCTCCTAAAAGAAACGGGTTTCTAAGTATAATCAGATATTTCTCTTTACATCTTGTACCCTAGTACACTCTGATATATCCATACGCAGCTCTTGGAAGAAACGTGTTTGTAACTCGCTGAATCTGTGCATATATTGAAGTCTCTTAGGTGAATGAACACACAGCAGAGGAGTTTGAAAAAAACATTTCTTCCATGTTATAGATGCACTGTTAACTGCTATTGCTTTTAGGCTGGTGTTTTCCTGGATATGTTGGTTTTAGAATTTCCATATAAATGGTTTGTAAACTGCTGCTTAAGTGGAGCAGTTTAATTCGTTAAGTTGAATGCCCTCATTCACAATCATTCTGTTAGCTAGCTCCGTTTTGGTTTTAGAAGCCTGTGTTTCTAGTTACAGCATATACTCCCATTCATTCTGGAATAGGCAAACGCAGCTCCCAGAATAGACGGGTTTCTAAGTCGCTGAATCTAAACATAGATTCAACTCCCTTAGGTGAACGAACACACAGCACAGCAGTTTGAAACAAACGTTTTATTTGAGTTTTAGACGCAGTCTTATTGCTATTCCAAAGAGGCCAGTATTTTGCTGGGAATGTCTGTTTTAGAATCTGCACAAAAATCTTTTCTAAACTGCTGCATAGAAACAACAGTTTATCTCAATAAGCTGAATGCACACAGTGACAACCATTCTGTTAGATGGCTCCGTGTTTGTTTTAGAACCAGATATTTCACTTTAAACCTTATACTCCAGTACACTCTGGAATATGCAAATGCAGCTCCTGGAAGAAACGTGTTTCTTACTCGCTGAATCTGAATATATACTCAAGACTCTTAGGTGAATGAACACAGAGCAGAGCATTTTGAAGAAAACGTTTCTTCTATGTTATAGATGCAGTCTTACTGCTACTTCTTTTAGGCTGGTGTTTTGCTGCAAATGTTGATTTTAGAATTTGCATATAAAGGGTTTCTAAACTGCTGCCTAAGAAGAGCAGATTAACCCTTTAAGTTGAATGCACACATTCACAACCATTCTGTTAGATAGCTCCGTTTTGGTTTTAGAAACAGATATTTCTCTTTACAGCATTTACTCCCATACACTCTGGAATATCGAAATGCAGCTCCTAGAATAAACGTGTTTCAAACTCGCTGAATCCAAACATAGATTCAACGACCTTTGGTGAACGAACACACTGCAGAGCAGTTTGAAAGAAACGTTCCCTCTGAGTTTTAGACGCAGTCTTACTGCTATTTCTTATAGGCCGGTATTTTGCTGGAAATGTCTGTTTGAGAATCTACACAGAAATGTTTTCTAAACTGCTGCATACAAACAGCAGTTTAGCTCAGTAAGTTGAATGCACACATTGACAACCATTCCATTAGATCATCCGTTTTTCTTTTGGAACGAGACATTTGTCTTTACATCTTATACTCCAGTATACTCTGGAATAGGCAAACACAGCTCCTGGAAGAAACGTGTTGCTAACTAGCTGAATCTGAACATATATTCAAGTCTCTTATATGAATGAACACACAGCAGAGCAGTTTGAAAACAGTTTCTTCCATGTTAAAGATGCAGTCTTACTGCTATTTCCTATAGGCTGGTGTTTTGCTGGAAAGGTCTGTATTTGCATATAAAGGGTTTCTAAAGTGCTGCATGAGAAGAGCAGTTTACCTCTTTAAGCCGAAGGCACACATTCACAACCACTCTGCTAGATAGATCCATTTTGGTTTTAGAAACAGATATTTCTCTTTACAGCATATACTCCCATTCAATCTGGAATATCCAAAGACAGCTCCTAGAATAAACGTGTTTCTATCTCGCTGAATCTAAACATAGAATCAACTCCCTTAGGCCAAAGAACACAAGGCCGAGCAGTTTGAAAGAAACGTTTCTTCTGAGTTTTAGACGCAGTCTTAATGCTCTTTCTTATATATGCCGGTACTGGGCCGGAAAGGCCTGTTTTGAGACTCTGCACAGAAAGTGTTTGCAGACTGCTGAATCCACACACGGGTTTAACTCTGGAAGTTGAGTGCACACATTGACAACCGTTCTGTTAGATAGCTGCGTTTTGGATTTAGAAGCAGATATTTCCCTGTGCTTACTGCTGTTTCTTCCATATGCCGGTAAAGGGCTGAAAACGCCTGTTTTGGGACTCTGCAGAGAAAGTGTTTGCAGACTGCTGAATCCACACACGGGTTTAACTCTGGAAGTTGAGTGCACACATTGACAACCGTTCTGTTAGATAGCTGCGTTTTGGATTTAGAAACAGATATTTCCCTGGGCTAACTGCTGTTTCTTCCACATGTCGCTAATGGGCTGAAAACGCCTGCTTTGGGACTCTGCAGAGAAGATGTTTGCAGACTGCTGAATCCACACACGGGTTTAACTCTGGAAGTTGAGTGCACACATTGACAACCGTTCTTTTAGATAGCTGCGTTTTGGATTTAGAAGCAGATATTTCCCTGTGCTTACTGCTGTTTCTTCCATATGCCGGTAAAGGGCTGAAAACGCCTGTTTTGGGACTCTGCAGAGAAAGTGTTTGCAGACTGCTGAATCCACACACGGGTTTAACTCTGGAAGTTGAGTGCACACATTGACAACCGTTCTGTTAGATATCTGTGTTTTGGATTTAGAAGCAGATATTTCCCTGTGCTTACTGCTGTTTCTTCCATATGCCGGTAAAGGGCTGAAAACGCCTGTTTTGGGACTCTGCAAAGAAAGTCTCTGCAGACTGCTGAATCCACACACGGGTTTAACTCTGGAAGTTGAGTGCACACATTGACAACCGTTCTGTTAGATAGCTGCGTTTTGGATTTAGAAACAGATATTTCCCTGGGCTAACTGCTGTTTCTTCCATATGTCGCTAATGGGCTGAAAACGCCTGCTTTGGGACTCTGCAGAGAAGATGTTTGCAGACTGCTGAATCCACACACGGGTTTAACTCTGGAAGTTGAGTGCACACATTGACAACCGTTCTGTTAGATAGCTGCGTTTTGGATTTAGAAGCAGATATTTCCCTGTGCTTACTGCTGTTTCTTCCATATGCCGGTAAAGGGCTGAAAACGCCTGTTTTGGGACTCTGCAGAGAAAGTGTTTGCAGACTGCTGAATCCACACACGGGTTTAACTCTGGAAGTTGAGTGCACACATTGACAACCGTTCTGTTAGATATCTGCGTTTTGGATTTAGAAGCAGATATTTCCCTGTGCTTACTGCTGTTTCTTCCATATGCCGGTAAAGGGCTGAAAACGCCAGTTTTGGGGCTCTGCAGAGAAAGTGTTTGCAGACTGCTGAATCCACACACGGGTTTAACTCTGGAAGTTGAGTGCACACATTGACAACCGTTCTGTTAGATAGCTGCGTTTTGGATTTAGAAGCAGATATTTACCTGTGCTTACTGCTGTTTCTTCCATATGCCGGTAATGGGCTGAAAACGCCTGTTTTGGGACTCTGCAGAGAAAGTGTTTGCAGACTGCTGAATCCACACACGGGTTTAACTCTGGAAGTTGAGTGCACACATTGACAACCGTTCTGTTAGATAGCTGCGTTTTGGATTTAGAAGCAGATATTTCCCTGTGCTTACTGCTGTTTCTTCCATATGCCGGTATTGGGCTGAAAACGCCTGTTTTGGGACTCTGCAGAGAAAGTGTTTGCAGACTGCTGAATCCACACTCGGGTTTATCTCTGGAAGTTGAGTGCACGCATTGACAACCATTCAGTTAGATAGATGCCTTTTGGTTTTAGAAGCAGTTATTTCTCTTTACAGCGTATACTATCATTCACTCTGGAATATCCAAACGCAGCTCCTAAAAGAAACGGGTTTCTAAGTATAATCAGATATTTCTCTTTACATCTTGTACCCTAGTACACTCTGATATATCCATACGCAGCTCTTGGAAGAAACGTGTTTGTAACTCGCTGAATCTGTGCATATATTGAAGTCTCTTAGGTGAATGAACACACAGCAGAGGAGTTTGAAAAAAACATTTCTTCCATGTTATAGATGCACTGTTAACTGCTATTGCTTTTAGGCTGGTGTTTTCCTGGATATGTTGGTTTTAGAATTTCCATATAAATGGTTTGTAAACTGCTGCTTAAGTGGAGCAGTTTAATTCGTTAAGTTGAATGCCCTCATTCACAATCATTCTGTTAGCTAGCTCCGTTTTGGTTTTAGAAGCCTGTGTTTCTAGTTACAGCATATACTCCCATTCATTCTGGAATAGGCAAACGCAGCTCCCAGAATAGACGGGTTTCTAAGTCGCTGAATCTAAACATAGATTCAACTCCCTTAGGTGAACGAACACACAGCACAGCAGTTTGAAACAAACGTTTTATTTGAGTTTTAGACGCAGTCTTATTGCTATTCCAAAGAGGCCAGTATTTTGCTGGGAATGTCTGTTTTAGAATCTGCACAAAAATCTTTTCTAAACTGCTGCATAGAAACAACAGTTTATCTCAATAAGCTGAATGCACACAGTGACAACCATTCTGTTAGATGGCTCCGTGTTTGTTTTAGAACCAGATATTTCACTTTAAACCTTATACTCCAGTACACTCTGGAATATGCAAATGCAGCTCCTGGAAGAAACGTGTTTCTTACTCGCTGAATCTGAATATATACTCAAGACTCTTAGGTGAATGAACACAGAGCAGAGCATTTTGAAGAAAACGTTTCTTCTATGTTATAGATGCAGTCTTACTGCTACTTCTTTTAGGCTGGTGTTTTGCTGCAAATGTTGATTTTAGAATTTGCATATAAAGGGTTTCTAAACTGCTGCCTAAGAAGAGCAGATTAACCCTTTAAGTTGAATGCACACATTCACAACCATTCTGTTAGATAGCTCCGTTTTGGTTTTAGAAACAGATATTTCTCTTTACAGCATTTACTCCCATACACTCTGGAATATCGAAATGCAGCTCCTAGAATAAACGTGTTTCAAACTCGCTGAATCCAAACATAGATTCAACGACCTTTGGTGAACGAACACACTGCAGAGCAGTTTGAAAGAAACGTTCCCTCTGAGTTTTAGACGCAGTCTTACTGCTATTTCTTATAGGCCGGTATTTTGCTGGAAATGTCTGTTTGAGAATCTACACAGAAATGTTTTCTAAACTGCTGCATACAAACAGCAGTTTAGCTCAGTAAGTTGAATGCACACATTGACAACCATTCCATTAGATCATCCGTTTTTCTTTTGGAACGAGACATTTGTCTTTACATCTTATACTCCAGTATACTCTGGAATAGGCAAACACAGCTCCTGGAAGAAACGTGTTGCTAACTAGCTGAATCTGAACATATATTCAAGTCTCTTATATGAATGAACACACAGCAGAGCAGTTTGAAAACAGTTTCTTCCATATTAAAGATGCAGTCTTACTGCTATTTCCTATAGGCTGGTGTTTTGCTGGAAAGGTCTGTATTTGCATATAAAGGGTTTCTAAAGTGCTGCATGAGAAGAGCAGTTTACCTCTTTAAGCCGAAGGCACACATTCACAACCACTCTGCTAGATAGATCCATTTTGGTTTTAGAAACAGATATTTCTCTTTACAGCATATACTCCCATTCAATCTGGAATATCCAAAGACAGCTCCTAGAATAAACGTGTTTCTATCTCGCTGAATCTAAACATAGAATCAACTCCCTTAGGCCAAAGAACACAAGGCCGAGCAGTTTGAAAGAAACGTTTCTTCTGAGTTTTAGACGCAGTCTTAATGCTCTTTCTTATATATGCCGGTACTGGGCCGGAAAGGCCTGTTTTGAGACTCTGCACAGAAAGTGTTTGCAGACTGCTGAATCCACACACGGGTTTAACTCTGGAAGTTGAGTGCACACATTGACAACCGTTCTGTTAGATAGCTGCGTTTTGGATTTAGAAGCAGATATTTCCCTGTGCTTACTGCTGTTTCTTCCATATGCCGGTAATGGGCTGAAAACGCCTGTTTTGGGACTCTGCAGAGAAAGTGTTTGAAGACTGTTGAATCCACACACGGGTTGAACTCTGGAAGTTGAGTGCACACATTGACAACCGTTCTGTTAGATAGCTGCGTTTTGGATTTAGAAGCAGATATTTCCCTGTGCTTACTGCTGTTTCTTCCATATGCCGGTAATGGGCTGAAAACGCCTGTTTGGGGACTCTGCAGAGAAAGTGTTTGCAGACTGCTGAATCCACACACGGGTTTATCTCTGGAAGTTGAGTGCACACATTGACAACCGTTCTGTTAGATAGCTTCGTTTTGGATTTAGAAGCAGATATTTCCCTGTGCTTACTGCTGTTTCTTCCATATGCCGGTAATGGGCTGAAAACGCCTGTTTTGGGACTCTGCAGAGAAAGTGTTTGCAGACTGCTGAATCCACACACGGGTTTAACTCTGGAAGTTGAGTGCACACATTGACAACCGTTCTGTTAGATAGCTGCGTTTTGGATTTAGAAGCAGATATTTCCCTGGGCTTACTGCTGTTTCTTCCATATGCCGGTAATGGGCTGAAAACGCCTCTTTTGGGACTCTGCAGAGAAAGTGTTTGCAGACTGCTGAATCCACACACGGGTTTAACTCTGGAAGTTGAGTGCACACATTGACAACCGTTCTGTTAGATAGCTGCGTTTTGGATTTAGAAGCAGATATTTCCCTGTGCTTACTGCTGTTTCTTCCATATGCCGGTAATGGGCTGAAAACCCCTGTTTGGGGACTCTGCAGAGAAAGTGTTTGCAGACTGCTGAATCCACACACGGGTTTAACTCTGGAAGTTGAGTGCACACATTGACAACCGTTCTGTTAGATAGCTGCGTTTTGGATTTAGAAGCAGATATTTCCCTGTGCTTACTGCTGTTTCTTCCATATGCCGGTAAAGGGCTGAGAACGCCTGTTTTGGGACTCTGCAGAGAAAGTGTTTGCAGACTGCTGAATCCACACACGGGTTTAACTCTGGAAGTTGAGTGCACACATTGACAACCGTTCTGTTAGATAGCTGCGTTTTGGATTTAGAAGCAGATATTTCCCTGTGCTTACTGCTGTTTCTTCCATATGCCGGTAAAGGGCTGAAAACGCCTGTTTTGGGACTCTGCAGAGAAAGTGTTTGCAGACTGCTGAATCCACACACGGGTTTAACTCTGGAAGTTGAGTGCACACATTGACAACCGTTCTATTAGATAGCTGCGTTTTGGATTTAGAAACAGATATTTCCCTGGGCTAACTGCTGTTTCTTCCATATGTCGCTAATGGGCTGAAAACGCCTGCTTTGGGACTCTGCAGAGAAGATGTTTGCAGACTGCTGAATCCACACACGGGTTTAACTCTGGAAGTTGAGTGCACACATTGACAACCGTTCTTTTAGATAGCTGTGTTTTGGATTTAGAAGCAGATATTTCCCTGTGCTTACTGCTGTTTCTTCCATATGCCGGTAAAGGGCTGAAAACGCCTGTTTTGGGACTCTGCAGAGAAAGTGTTTGCAGACTGCTGAATCCACACACGGGTTTAACTCTGGAAGTTGAGTGCACACATTGACAACCGTTCTGTTAGATATCTGTGTTTTGGATTTAGAAGCAGATATTTCCCTGTGCTTACTGCTGTTTCTTCCATATGCCGGTAAAGGGCTGAAAACGCCTGTTTTGGGACTCTGCAAAGAAAGTCTCTGCAGACTGCTGAATCCACACACGGGTTTAACTCTGGAAGTTGAGTGCACACATTGACAACCGTTCTGTTAGATAGCTGCGTTTTGGATTTAGAAACAGATATTTCCCTGGGCTAACTGCTGTTTCTTCCATATGTCGCTAATGGGCTGAAAACGCCTGCTTTGGGACTCTGCAGAGAAGATGTTTGCAGACTGCTGAATCCACACACGGGTTTAACTCTGGAAGTTGAGTGCACACATTGACAACCGTTCTTTTAGATAGCTGCGTTTTGGATTTAGAAGCAGATATTTCCCTGTGCTTACTGCTGTTTCTTCCATATGCCGGTAAAGGGCTGAAAACGCCTGTTTTGGGACTCTGCAGAGAAAGTGTTTGCAGACTGCTGAATCCACACACGGGTTTAACTCTGGAAGTTGAGTGCACACATTGACAACCGTTCTGTTAGATATCTGTGTTTTGGATTTAGAAGCAGATATTTCCCTGTGCTTACTGCTGTTTCTTCCATATGCCGGTAAAGGGCTGAAAACGCCTGTTTTGGGACTCTGCAAAGAAAGTCTCTGCAGACTGCTGAATCCACACACGGGTTTAACTCTGGAAGTTGAGTGCACACATTGACAACCGTTCTGTTAGATAGCTGCGTTTTGGATTTAGAAACAGATATTTCCCTGGGCTAACTGCTGTTTCTTCCATATGTCGCTAATGGGCTGAAAACGCCTGCTTTGGGACTCTGCAGAGAAGATGTTTGCAGACTGCTGAATCCACACACGGGTTTAACTCTGGAAGTTGAGTGCACACATTGACAACCGTTCTGTTAGATAGCTGCGTTTTGGATTTAGAAGCAGATATTTCCCTGTGCTTACTGCTGTTTCTTCCATATGCCGGTAAAGGGCTGAAAACGCCTGTTTTGGGACTCTGCAGAGAAAGTGTTTGCAGACTGCTGAATCCACACACGGGTTTAACTCTGGAAGTTGAGTGCACACATTGACAACCGTTCTGTTAGATATCTGCGTTTTGGATTTAGAAGCAGATATTTCCCTGTGCTTACTGCTGTTTCTTCCATATGCCGGTAAAGGGCTGAAAACGCCAGTTTTGGGGCTCTGCAGAGAAAGTGTTTGCAGACTGCTGAATCCACACACGGGTTTAACTCTGGAAGTTGAGTGCACACATTGACAACCGTTCTGTTAGATAGCTGCGTTTTGGATTTAGAAGCAGATATTTACCTGTGCTTACTGCTGTTTCTTCCATATGCCGGTAATGGGCTGAAAACGCCTGTTTTGGGACTCTGCAGAGAAAGTGTTTGCAGACTGCTGAATCCACACACGGGTTTAACTCTGGAAGTTGAGTGCACACATTGACAACCGTTCTGTTAGATAGCTGCGTTTTGGATTTAGAAGCAGATATTTCCCTGTGCTTACTGCTGTTTCTTCCATATGCCGGTATTGGGCTGAAAACGCCTGTTTTGGGACTCTGCAGAGAAAGTGTTTGCAGACTGCTGAATCCACACTCGGGTTTATCTCTGGAAGTTGAGTGCACGCATTGACAACCATTCAGTTAGATAGATGCCTTTTGGTTTTAGAAGCAGTTATTTCTCTTTACAGCGTATACTATCATTCACTCTGGAATATCCAAACGCAGCTCCTAAAAGAAACGGGTTTCTAAGTATAATCAGATATTTCTCTTTACATCTTGTACCCTAGTACACTCTGATATATCCATACGCAGCTCTTGGAAGAAACGTGTTTGTAACTCGCTGAATCTGTGCATATATTGAAGTCTCTTAGGTGAATGAACACACAGCAGAGGAGTTTGAAAAAAACATTTCTTCCATGTTATAGATGCACTGTTAACTGCTATTGCTTTTAGGCTGGTGTTTTCCTGGATATGTTGGTTTTAGAATTTCCATATAAATGGTTTGTAAACTGCTGCTTAAGTGGAGCAGTTTAATTCGTTAAGTTGAATGCCCTCATTCACAATCATTCTGTTAGCTAGCTCCGTTTTGGTTTTAGAAGCCTGTGTTTCTAGTTACAGCATATACTCCCATTCATTCTGGAATAGGCAAACGCAGCTCCCAGAATAGACGGGTTTCTAAGTCGCTGAATCTAAACATAGATTCAACTCCCTTAGGTGAACGAACACACAGCACAGCAGTTTGAAACAAACGTTTTATTTGAGTTTTAGACGCAGTCTTATTGCTATTCCAAAGAGGCCAGTATTTTGCTGGGAATGTCTGTTTTAGAATCTGCACAAAAATCTTTTCTAAACTGCTGCATAGAAACAACAGTTTATCTCAATAAGCTGAATGCACACAGTGACAACCATTCTGTTAGATGGCTCCGTGTTTGTTTTAGAACCAGATATTTCACTTTAAACCTTATACTCCAGTACACTCTGGAATATGCAAATGCAGCTCCTGGAAGAAACGTGTTTCTTACTCGCTGAATCTGAATATATACTCAAGACTCTTAGGTGAATGAACACAGAGCAGAGCATTTTGAAGAAAACGTTTCTTCTATGTTATAGATGCAGTCTTACTGCTACTTCTTTTAGGCTGGTGTTTTGCTGCAAATGTTGATTTTAGAATTTGCATATAAAGGGTTTCTAAACTGCTGCCTAAGAAGAGCAGATTAACCCTTTAAGTTGAATGCACACATTCACAACCATTCTGTTAGATAGCTCCGTTTTGGTTTTAGAAACAGATATTTCTCTTTACAGCATTTACTCCCATACACTCTGGAATATCGAAATGCAGCTCCTAGAATAAACGTGTTTCAAACTCGCTGAATCCAAACATAGATTCAACGACCTTTGGTGAACGAACACACTGCAGAGCAGTTTGAAAGAAACGTTCCCTCTGAGTTTTAGACGCAGTCTTACTGCTATTTCTTATAGGCCGGTATTTTGCTGGAAATGTCTGTTTGAGAATCTACACAGAAATGTTTTCTAAACTGCTGCATACAAACAGCAGTTTAGCTCAGTAAGTTGAATGCACACATTGACAACCATTCCATTAGATCATCCGTTTTTCTTTTGGAACGAGACATTTGTCTTTACATCTTATACTCCAGTATACTCTGGAATAGGCAAACACAGCTCCTGGAAGAAACGTGTTGCTAACTAGCTGAATCTGAACATATATTCAAGTCTCTTATATGAATGAACACACAGCAGAGCAGTTTGAAAACAGTTTCTTCCATGTTAAAGATGCAGTCTTACTGCTATTTCCTATAGGCTGGTGTTTTGCTGGAAAGGTCTGTATTTGCATATAAAGGGTTTCTAAAGTGCTGCATGAGAAGAGCAGTTTACCTCTTTAAGCCGAAGGCACACATTCACAACCACTCTGCTAGATAGATCCATTTTGGTTTTAGAAACAGATATTTCTCTTTACAGCATATACTCCCATTCAATCTGGAATATCCAAAGACAGCTCCTAGAATAAACGTGTTTCTATCTCGCTGAATCTAAACATAGAATCAACTCCCTTAGGCCAAAGAACACAAGGCCGAGCAATTTGAAAGAAACGTTTCTTCTGAGTTTTAGACGCAGTCTTAATGCTCTTTCTTATATATGCCGGTACTGGGCCGGAAAGGCCTGTTTTGAGACTCTGCACAGAAAGTGTTTGCAGACTGCTGAATCCACACACGGGTTTAACTCTGGAAGTTGAGTGCACACATTGACAACCGTTCTGTTAGATAGCTGCGTTTTGGATTTAGAAGCAGATATTTCCCTGTGCTTACTGCTGTTTCTTCCATATGCCGGTAATGGGCTGAAAACGCCTGTTTTGGGACTCTGCAGAGAAAGTGTTTGAAGACTGTTGAATCCACACACGGGTTGAACTCTGGAAGTTGAGTGCACACATTGACAACCGTTCTGTTAGATAGCTGCGTTTTGGATTTAGAAGCAGATATTTCCCTGTGCTTACTGCTGTTTCTTCCATATGCCGGTAATGGGCTGAAAACGCCTGTTTGCGGACTCTGCAGAGAAAGTGTTTGCAGACTGCTGAATCCACACACGGGTTTATCTCTGGAAGTTGAGTGCACACATTGACAACCGTTCTGTTAGATAGCTTCGTTTTGGATTTAGAAGCAGATATTTCCCTGTGCTTACTGCTGTTTCTTCCATATGCCGGTAATGGGCTGAAAACGCCTGTTTTGGGACTCTGCAGAGAAAGTGTTTGCAGACTGCTGAATCCACACACGGGTTTAACTCTGGAAGTTGAGTGCACACATTGACAACCGTTCTGTTAGATAGCTGCGTTTTGGATTTAGAAGCAGATATTTCCCTGGGCTTACTGCTGTTTCTTCCATATGCCGGTAATGGGCTGAAAACGCCTCTTTTGGGACTCTGCAGAGAAAGTGTTTGCAGACTGCTGAATCCACACACGGGTTTAACTCTGGAAGTTGAGTGCACACATTGACAACCGTTCTGTTAGATAGCTGCGTTTTGGATTTAGAAGCAGATATTTCCCTGTGCTTACTGCTGTTTCTTCCATATGCCGGTAATGGGCTGAAAACCCCTGTTTGGGGACTCTGCAGAGAAAGTGTTTGCAGACTGCTGAATCCACACACGGGTTTAACTCTGGAAGTTGAGTGCACACATTGACAACCGTTCTGTTAGATAGCTGCGTTTTGGATTTAGAAGCAGATATTTCCCTGTGCTTACTGCTGTTTCTTCCATATGCCGGTAAAGGGCTGAGAACGCCTGTTTTGGGACTCTGCAGAGAAAGTGTTTGCAGACTGCTGAATCCACACACGGGTTTAACTCTGGAAGTTGAGTGCACACATTGACAACCGTTCTGTTAGATAGCTGCGTTTTGGATTTAGAAGCAGATATTTCCCTGTGCTTACTGCTGTTTCTTCCATATGCCGGTAAAGGGCTGAAAACGCCTGTTTTGGGACTCTGCAGAGAAAGTGTTTGCAGACTGCTGAATCCACACACGGGTTTAACTCTGGAAGTTGAGTGCACACATTGACAACCGTTCTATTAGATAGCTGCGTTTTGGATTTAGAAACAGATATTTCCCTGGGCTAACTGCTGTTTCTTCCATATGTCGCTAATGGGCTGAAAACGCCTGCTTTGGGACTCTGCAGAGAAGATGTTTGCAGACTGCTGAATCCACACACGGGTTTAACTCTGGAAGTTGAGTGCACACATTGACAACCGTTCTTTTAGATAGCTGCGTTTTGGATTTAGAAGCAGATATTTCCCTGTGCTTACTGCTGTTTCTTCCATATGCCGGTAAAGGGCTGAAAACGCCTGTTTTGGGACTCTGCAGAGAAAGTGTTTGCAGACTGCTGAATCCACACACGGGTTTAACTCTGGAAGTTGAGTGCACACATTGACAACCGTTCTGTTAGATATCTGTGTTTTGGATTTAGAAGCAGATATTTCCCTGTGCTTACTGCTGTTTCTTCCATATGCCGGTAAAGGGCTGAAAACGCCTGTTTTGGGACTCTGCAAAGAAAGTCTCTGCAGACTGCTGAATCCACACACGGGTTTAACTCTGGAAGTTGAGTGCACACATTGACAACCGTTCTGTTAGATAGCTGCGTTTTGGATTTAGAAACAGATATTTCCCTGGGCTAACTGCTGTTTCTTCCATATGTCGCTAATGGGCTGAAAACGCCTGCTTTGGGACTCTGCAGAGAAGATGTTTGCAGACTGCTGAATCCACACACGGGTTTAACTCTGGAAGTTGAGTGCACACATTGACAACCGTTCTTTTAGATAGCTGCGTTTTGGATTTAGAAGCAGATATTTCCCTGTGCTTACTGCTGTTTCTTCCATATGCCGGTAAAGGGCTGAAAACGCCTGTTTTGGGACTCTGCAGAGAAAGTGTTTGCAGACTGCTGAATCCACACACGGGTTTAACTCTGGAAGTTGAGTGCACACATTGACAACCGTTCTGTTAGATATCTGTGTTTTGGATTTAGAAGCAGATATTTCCCTGTGCTTACTGCTGTTTCTTCCATATGCCGGTAAAGGGCTGAAAACGCCTGTTTTGGGACTCTGCAAAGAAAGTCTCTGCAGACTGCTGAATCCACACACGGGTTTAACTCTGGAAGTTGAGTGCACACATTGACAACCGTTCTGTTAGATAGCTGCGTTTTGGATTTAGAAACAGATATTTCCCTGGGCTAACTGCTGTTTCTTCCATATGTCGCTAATGGGCTGAAAACGCCTGCTTTGGGACTCTGCAGAGAAGATGTTTGCAGACTGCTGAATCCACACACGGGTTTAACTCTGGAAGTTGAGTGCACACATTGACAACCGTTCTGTTAGATAGCTGCGTTTTGGATTTAGAAGCAGATATTTCCCTGTGCTTACTGCTGTTTCTTCCATATGCCGGTAAAGGGCTGAAAACGCCTGTTTTGGGACTCTGCAGAGAAAGTGTTTGCAGACTGCTGAATCCACACACGGGTTTAACTCTGGAAGTTGAGTGCACACATTGACAACCGTTCTGTTAGATATCTGCGTTTTGGATTTAGAAGCAGATATTTCCCTGTGCTTACTGCTGTTTCTTCCATATGCCGGTAAAGGGCTGAAAACGCCAGTTTTGGGGCTCTGCAGAGAAAGTGTTTGCAGACTGCTGAATCCACACACGGGTTTAACTCTGGAAGTTGAGTGCACACATTGACAACCGTTCTGTTAGATAGCTGCGTTTTGGATTTAGAAGCAGATATTTACCTGTGCTTACTGCTGTTTCTTCCATATGCCGGTAATGGGCTGAAAACGCCTGTTTTGGGACTCTGCAGAGAAAGTGTTTGCAGACTGCTGAATCCACACACGGGTTTAACTCTGGAAGTTGAGTGCACACATTGACAACCGTTCTGTTAGATAGCTGCGTTTTGGATTTAGAAGCAGATATTTCCCTGTGCTTACTGCTGTTTCTTCCATATGCCGGTATTGGGCTGAAAACGCCTGTTTTGGGACTCTGCAGAGAAAGTGTTTGCAGACTGCTGAATCCACACTCGGGTTTATCTCTGGAAGTTGAGTGCACGCATTGACAACCATTCAGTTAGATAGATGCCTTTTGGTTTTAGAAGCAGTTATTTCTCTTTACAGCGTATACTATCATTCACTCTGGAATATCCAAACGCAGCTCCTAAAAGAAACGGGTTTCTAAGTATAATCAGATATTTCTCTTTACATCTTGTACCCTAGTACACTCTGATATATCCATACGCAGCTCTTGGAAGAAACGTGTTTGTAACTCGCTGAATCTGTGCATATATTGAAGTCTCTTAGGTGAATGAACACACAGCAGAGGAGTTTGAAAAAAACATTTCTTCCATGTTATAGATGCACTGTTAACTGCTATTGCTTTTAGGCTGGTGTTTTCCTGGATATGTTGGTTTTAGAATTTCCATATAAATGGTTTGTAAACTGCTGCTTAAGTGGAGCAGTTTAATTCGTTAAGTTGAATGCCCTCATTCACAATCATTCTGTTAGCTAGCTCCGTTTTGGTTTTAGAAGCCTGTGTTTCTAGTTACAGCATATACTCCCATTCATTCTGGAATAGGCAAACGCAGCTCCCAGAATAGACGGGTTTCTAAGTCGCTGAATCTAAACATAGATTCAACTCCCTTAGGTGAACGAACACACAGCACAGCAGTTTGAAACAAACGTTTTATTTGAGTTTTAGACGCAGTCTTATTGCTATTCCAAAGAGGCCAGTATTTTGCTGGGAATGTCTGTTTTAGAATCTGCACAAAAATCTTTTCTAAACTGCTGCATAGAAACAACAGTTTATCTCAATAAGCTGAATGCACACAGTGACAACCATTCTGTTAGATGGCTCCGTGTTTGTTTTAGAACCAGATATTTCACTTTAAACCTTATACTCCAGTACACTCTGGAATATGCAAATGCAGCTCCTGGAAGAAACGTGTTTCTTACTCGCTGAATCTGAATATATACTCAAGACTCTTAGGTGAATGAACACAGAGCAGAGCATTTTGAAGAAAACGTTTCTTCTATGTTATAGATGCAGTCTTACTGCTACTTCTTTTAGGCTGGTGTTTTGCTGCAAATGTTGATTTTAGAATTTGCATATAAAGGGTTTCTAAACTGCTGCCTAAGAAGAGCAGATTAACCCTTTAAGTTGAATGCACACATTCACAACCATTCTGTTAGATAGCTCCGTTTTGGTTTTAGAAACAGATATTTCTCTTTACAGCATTTACTCCCATACACTCTGGAATATCGAAATGCAGCTCCTAGAATAAACGTGTTTCAAACTCGCTGAATCCAAACATAGATTCAACGACCTTTGGTGAACGAACACACTGCAGAGCAGTTTGAAAGAAACGTTCCCTCTGAGTTTTAGACGCAGTCTTACTGCTATTTCTTATAGGCCGGTATTTTGCTGGAAATGTCTGTTTGAGAATCTACACAGAAATGTTTTCTAAACTGCTGCATACAAACAGCAGTTTAGCTCAGTAAGTTGAATGCACACATTGACAACCATTCCATTAGATCATCCGTTTTTCTTTTGGAACGAGACATTTGTCTTTACATCTTATACTCCAGTATACTCTGGAATAGGCAAACACAGCTCCTGGAAGAAACGTGTTGCTAACTAGCTGAATCTGAACATATATTCAAGTCTCTTATATGAATGAACACACAGCAGAGCAGTTTGAAAACAGTTTCTTCCATGTTAAAGATGCAGTCTTACTGCTATTTCCTATAGGCTGGTGTTTTGCTGGAAAGGTCTGTATTTGCATATAAAGGGTTTCTAAAGTGCTGCATGAGAAGAGCAGTTTACCTCTTTAAGCCGAAGGCACACATTCACAACCACTCTGCTAGATAGATCCATTTTGGTTTTAGAAACAGATATTTCTCTTTACAGCATATACTCCCATTCAATCTGGAATATCCAAAGACAGCTCCTAGAATAAACGTGTTTCTATCTCGCTGAATCTAAACATAGAATCAACTCCCTTAGGCCAAAGAACACAAGGCCGAGCAGTTTGAAAGAAACGTTTCTTCTGAGTTTTAGACGCAGTCTTAATGCTCTTTCTTATATATGCCGGTACTGGGCCGGAAAGGCCTGTTTTGAGACTCTGCACAGAAAGTGTTTGCAGACTGCTGAATCCACACACGGGTTTAACTCTGGAAGTTGAGTGCACACATTGACAACCGTTCTGTTAGATAGCTGCGTTTTGGATTTAGAAGCAGATATTTCCCTGTGCTTACTGCTGTTTCTTCCATATGCCGGTAATGGGCTGAAAACGCCTGTTTTGGGACTCTGCAGAGAAAGTGTTTGAAGACTGTTGAATCCACACACGGGTTGAACTCTGGAAGTTGAGTGCACACATTGACAACCGTTCTGTTAGATAGCTGCGTTTTGGATTTAGAAGCAGATATTTCCCTGTGCTTACTGCTGTTTCTTCCATATGCCGGTAATGGGCTGAAAACGCCTGTTTGGGGACTCTGCAGAGAAAGTGTTTGCAGACTGCTGAATCCACACACGGGTTTATCTCTGGAAGTTGAGTGCACACATTGACAACCGTTCTGTTAGATAGCTTCGTTTTGGATTTAGAAGCAGATATTTCCCTGTGCTTACTGCTGTTTCTTCCATATGCCGGTAATGGGCTGAAAACGCCTGTTTTGGGACTCTGCAGAGAAAGTGTTTGCAGACTGCTGAATCCACACACGGGTTTAACTCTGGAAGTTGAGTGCACACATTGACAACCGTTCTGTTAGATAGCTGCGTTTTGGATTTAGAAGCAGATATTTCCCTGGGCTTACTGCTGTTTCTTCCATATGCCGGTAATGGGCTGAAAACGCCTCTTTTGGGACTCTGCAGAGAAAGTGTTTGCAGACTGCTGAATCCACACACGGGTTTAACTCTGGAAGTTGAGTGCACACATTGACAACCGTTCTGTTAGATAGCTGCGTTTTGGATTTAGAAGCAGATATTTCCCTGTGCTTACTGCTGTTTCTTCCATATGCCGGTAATGGGCTGAAAACCCCTGTTTGGGGACTCTGCAGAGAAAGTGTTTGCAGACTGCTGAATCCACACACGGGTTTAACTCTGGAAGTTGAGTGCACACATTGACAACCGTTCTGTTAGATAGCTGCGTTTTGGATTTAGAAGCAGATATTTCCCTGTGCTTACTGCTGTTTCTTCCATATGCCGGTAAAGGGCTGAGAACGCCTGTTTTGGGACTCTGCAGAGAAAGTGTTTGCAGACTGCTGAATCCACACACGGGTTTAACTCTGGAAGTTGAGTGCACACATTGACAACCGTTCTGTTAGATAGCTGCGTTTTGGATTTAGAAGCAGATATTTCCCTGTGCTTACTGCTGTTTCTTCCATATGCCGGTAAAGGGCTGAAAACGCCTGTTTTGGGACTCTGCAGAGAAAGTGTTTGCAGACTGCTGAATCCACACACGGGTTTAACTCTGGAAGTTGAGTGCACACATTGACAAGCGTTCTGTTAGATAGCTGCGTTTTGGATTTAGAAACAGATATTTCCCTGGGCTAACTGCTGTTTCTTCCATATGTCGCTAATGGGCTAAAAACGCCTGCTTTGGGACTCTGCAGAGAAGATGTTTGCAGACTGCTGAATCCACACACGGGTTTAACTCTGGAAGTTGAGTGCACACATTGACAACCGTTCTTTTAGATAGCTGCGTTTTGGATTTAGAAGCAGATATTTCCCTGTGCTTACTGCTGTTTCTTCCATATGCCGGTAAAGGGCTGAAAACGCCTGTTTTGGGACTCTGCAGAGAAAGTGTTTGCAGACTGCTGAATCCACACACGGGTTTAACTCTGGAAGTTGAGTGCACACATTGACAACCGTTCTGTTAGATATCTGTGTTTTGGATTTAGAAGCAGATATTTCCCTGTGCTTACTGCTGTTTCTTCCATATGCCGGTAAAGGGCTGAAAACGCCTGTTTTGGGACTCTGCAAAGAAAGTCTCTGCAGACTGCTGAATCCACACACGGGTTTAACTCTGGAAGTTGAGTGCACACATTGACAACCGTTCTGTTAGATAGCTGCGTTTTGGATTTAGAAACAGATATTTCCCTGGGCTAACTGCTGTTTCTTCCATATGTCGCTAATGGGCTGAAAACGCCTGCTTTGGGACTCTGCAGAGAAGATGTTTGCAGACTGCTGAATCCACACACGGGTTTAACTCTGGAAGTTGAGTGCACACATTGACAACCGTTCTTTTAGATAGCTGCGTTTTGGATTTAGAAGCAGATATTTCCCTGTGCTTACTGCTGTTTCTTCCATATGCCGGTAAAGGGCTGAAAACGCCTGTTTTGGGACTCTGCAGAGAAAGTGTTTGCAGACTGCTGAATCCACACACGGGTTTAACTCTGGAAGTTGAGTGCACACATTGACAACCGTTCTGTTAGATAGCTGCGTTTTGGATTTAGAAGCAGATATTTCCCTGTGCTTACTGCTGTTTCTTCCATATGCCGGTAAAGGGCTGAAAACGCCTGTTTTGGGACTCTGCAAAGAAAGTCTCTGCAGACTGCTGAATCCACACACGGGTTTAACTCTGGAAGTTGAGTGCACACATTGACAACCGTTCTGTTAGATAGCTGCGTTTTGGATTTAGAAACAGATATTTCCCTGGGCTAACTGCTGTTTCTTCCATATGTCGCTAATGGGCTGAAAACGCCTGCTTTGGGACTCTGCAGAGAAGATGTTTGCAGACTGCTGAATCCACACACGGGTTTAACTCCGGAAGTTGAGTGCACACATTGACAACCGTTCTGTTAGATAGCTGCGTTTTGGATTTAGAAGCAGATATTTCCCTGTGCTTACTGCTGTTTCTTCCATATGCCGGTAAAGGGCTGAAAACGCCTGTTTTGGGACTCTGCAGAGAAAGTGTTTGCAGACTGCTGAATCCACACACGGGTTTAACTCTGGAAGTTGAGTGCACACATTGACAACCGTTCTGTTAGATATCTGCGTTTTGGATTTAGAAGCAGATATTTCCCTGTGCTTACTGCTGTTTCTTCCATATGCCGGTAAAGGGCTGAAAACGCCAGTTTTGGGGCTCTGCAGAGAAAGTGTTTGCAGACTGCTGAATCCACACACGGGTTTAACTCTGGAAGTTGAGTGCACACATTGACAACCGTTCTGTTAGATAGCTGCGTTTTGGATTTAGAAGCAGATATTTACCTGTGCTTACTGCTGTTTCTTCCATATGCCGGTAATGGGCTGAAAACGCCTGTTTTGGGACTCTGCAGAGAAAGTGTTTGCAGACTGCTGAATCCACACACGGGTTTAACTCTGGAAGTTGAGTGCACACATTGACAACCGTTCTGTTAGATAGCTGCGTTTTGGATTTAGAAGCAGATATTTCCCTGTGCTTACTGCTGTTTCTTCCATATGCCGGTATTGGGCTGAAAACGCCTGTTTTGGGACTCTGCAGAGAAAGTGTTTGCAGACTGCTGAATCCACACTCGGGTTTATCTCTGGAAGTTGAGTGCACACATTGACAACCGTTCTGTTAGATAGCTGCGTTTTGGATTTAGAAGCAGATATTTCCCTGTGCTTACTGCTGTTTCTTCCATATGCCGGTATTGGGCTGAAAACGCCTGTTTTGGGACTCTGCAGAGAAAGTGTTTGCAGACTGCTGAATCCACACTCGGGTTTATCTCTGGAAGTTGAGTGCACGCATTGACAACCATTCAGTTAGATAGATGCCTTTTGGTTTTAGAAGCAGTTATTTCTCTTTACAGCGTATACTATCATTCACTCTGGAATATCCAAACGCAGCTCCTAAAAGAAACGGGTTTCTAAGTATAATCAGATATTTCTCTTTACATCTTGTACCCTAGTACACTCTGATATATCCATACGCAGCTCTTGGAAGAAACGTGTTTGTAACTCGCTGAATCTGTGCATATATTGAAGTCTCTTAGGTGAATGAACACACAGCAGAGGAGTTTGAAAAAAACATTTCTTCCATGTTATAGATGCACTGTTAACTGCTATTGCTTTTAGGCTGGTGTTTTCCTGGATATGTTGGTTTTAGAATTTCCATATAAATGGTTTGTAAACTGCTGCTTAAGTGGAGCAGTTTAATTCGTTAAGTTGAATGCCCTCATTCACAATCATTCTGTTAGCTAGCTCCGTTTTGGTTTTAGAAGCCTGTGTTTCTAGTTACAGCATATACTCCCATTCATTCTGGAATAGGCAAACGCAGCTCCCAGAATAGACGGGTTTCTAAGTCGCTGAATCTAAACATAGATTCAACTCCCTTAGGTGAACGAACACACAGCACAGCAGTTTGAAACAAACGTTTTATTTGAGTTTTAGACGCAGTCTTATTGCTATTCCAAAGAGGCCAGTATTTTGCTGGGAATGTCTGTTTTAGAATCTGCACAAAAATCTTTTCTAAACTGCTGCATAGAAACAACAGTTTATCTCAATAAGCTGAATGCACACAGTGACAACCATTCTGTTAGATGGCTCCGTGTTTGTTTTAGAACCAGATATTTCACTTTAAACCTTATACTCCAGTACACTCTGGAATATGCAAATGCAGCTCCTGGAAGAAACGTGTTTCTTACTCGCTGAATCTGAATATATACTCAAGACTCTTAGGTGAATGAACACAGAGCAGAGCATTTTGAAGAAAACGTTTCTTCTATGTTATAGATGCAGTCTTACTGCTACTTCTTTTAGGCTGGTGTTTTGCTGCAAATGTTGATTTTAGAATTTGCATATAAAGGGTTTCTAAACTGCTGCCTAAGAAGAGCAGATTAACCCTTTAAGTTGAATGCACACATTCACAACCATTCTGTTAGATAGCTCCGTTTTGGTTTTAGAAACAGATATTTCTCTTTACAGCATTTACTCCCATACACTCTGGAATATCGAAATGCAGCTCCTAGAATAAACGTGTTTCAAACTCGCTGAATCCAAACATAGATTCAACGACCTTTGGTGAACGAACACACTGCAGAGCAGTTTGAAAGAAACGTTCCCTCTGAGTTTTAGACGCAGTCTTACTGCTATTTCTTATAGGCCGGTATTTTGCTGGAAATGTCTGTTTGAGAATCTACACAGAAATGTTTTCTAAACTGCTGCATACAAACAGCAGTTTAGCTCAGTAAGTTGAATGCACACATTGACAACCATTCCATTAGATCATCCGTTTTTCTTTTGGAACGAGACATTTGTCTTTACATCTTATACTCCAGTATACTCTGGAATAGGCAAACACAGCTCCTGGAAGAAACGTGTTGCTAACTAGCTGAATCTGAACATATATTCAAGTCTCTTATATGAATGAACACACAGCAGAGCAGTTTGAAAACAGTTTCTTCCATGTTAAAGATGCAGTCTTACTGCTATTTCCTATAGGCTGGTGTTTTGCTGGAAAGGTCTGTATTTGCATATAAAGGGTTTCTAAAGTGCTGCATGAGAAGAGCAGTTTACCTCTTTAAGCCGAAGGCACACATTCACAACCACTCTGCTAGATAGATCCATTTTGGTTTTAGAAACAGATATTTCTCTTTACAGCATATACTCCCATTCAATCTGGAATATCCAAAGACAGCTCCTAGAATAAACGTGTTTCTATCTCGCTGAATCTAAACATAGAATCAACTCCCTTAGGCCAAAGAACACAAGGCCGAGCAGTTTGAAAGAAACGTTTCTTCTGAGTTTTAGACGCAGTCTTAATGCTCTTTCTTATATATGCCGGTACTGGGCCGGAAAGGCCTGTTTTGAGACTCTGCACAGAAAGTGTTTGCAGACTGCTGAATCCACACACGGGTTTAACTCTGGAAGTTGAGTGCACACATTGACAACCGTTCTGTTAGATAACTGCGTTTTGGATTTAGAAGCAGATATTTCCCTGTGCTTACTGCTGTTTCTTCCATATGCCGGTAATGGGCTGAAAACGCCTGTTTTGGGACTCTGCAGAGAAAGTGTTTGAAGACTGTTGAATCCACACACGGGTTGAACTCTGGAAGTTGAGTGCACACATTGACAACCGTTCTGTTAGATAGCTGCGTTTTGGATTTAGAAGCAGATATTTCCCTGTGCTTACTGCTGTTTCTTCCATATGCCGGTAATGGGCTGAAAACGCCTGTTTGGGGACTCTGCAGAGAAAGTGTTTGCAGACTGCTGAATCCACACACGGGTTTATCTCTGGAAGTTGAGTGCACACATTGACAACCGTTCTGTTAGATAGCTTCGTTTTGGATTTAGAAGCAGATATTTCCCTGTGCTTACTGCTGTTTCTTCCATATGCCGGTAATGGGCTGAAAACGCCTGTTTTGGGACTCTGCAGAGAAAGTGTTTGCAGACTGCTGAATCCACACACGGGTTTAACTCTGGAAGTTGAGTGCACACATTGACAACCGTTCTGTTAGATAGCTGCGTTTTGGATTTAGAAGCAGATATTTCCCTGTGCTTACTGCTGTTTCTTCCATATGCCGGTAATGGGCTGAAAACCCCTGTTTGGGGACTCTGCAGAGAAAGTGTTTGCAGACTGCTGAATCCACACACGGGTTTAACTCTGGAAGTTGAGTGCACACATTGACAACCGTTCTGTTAGATAGCTGCGTTTTGGATTTAGAAGCAGATATTTCCCTGTGCTTACTGCTGTTTCTTCCATATGCCGGTAAAGGGCTGAGAACGCCTGTTTTGGGACTCTGCAGAGAAAGTGTTTGCAGACTGCTGAATCCACACACGGGTTTAACTCTGGAAGTTGAGTGCACACATTGACAACCGTTCTGTTAGATAGCTGCGTTTTGGATTTAGAAGCAGATATTTCCCTGTGCTTACTGCTGTTTCTTCCATATGCCGGTAAAGGGCTGAAAACGCCTGTTTTGGGACTCTGCAGAGAAAGTGTTTGCAGACTGCTGAATCCACACACGGGTTTAACTCTGGAAGTTGAGTGCACACATTGACAACCGTTCTGTTAGATAGCTGCGTTTTGGATTTAGAAACAGATATTTCCCTGGGCTAACTGCTGTTTCTTCCATATGTCGCTAATGGGCTGAAAACGCCTGCTTTGGGACTCTGCAGAGAAGATGTTTGCAGACTGCTGAATCCACACACGGGTTTAACTCTGGAAGTTGAGTGCACACATTGACAACCGTTCTTTTAGATAGCTGCGTTTTGGATTTAGAAGCAGATATTTCCCTGTGCTTACTGCTGTTTCTTCCATATGCCGGTAAAGGGCTGAAAACGCCTGTTTTGGGACTCTGCAGAGAAAGTGTTTGCAGACTGCTGAATCCACACACGGGTTTAACTCTGGAAGTTGAGTGCACACATTGACAACCGTTCTGTTAGATATCTGCGTTTTGGATTTAGAAGCAGATATTTCCCTGTGCTTACTGCTGTTTCTTCCATATGCCGGTAAAGGGCTGAAAACGCCTGTTTTGGGACTCTGCAAAGAAAGTCTCTGCAGACTGCTGAATCCACACACGGGTTTAACTCTGGAAGTTGAGTGCACACATTGACAACCGTTCTGTTAGATAGCTGCGTTTTGGATTTAGAAACAGATATTTCCCTGGGCTAACTGCTGTTTCTTCCATATGTCGCTAATGGGCTGAAAACGCCTGCTTTGGGACTCTGCAGAGAAGATGTTTGCAGACTGCTGAATCCACACACGGGTTTAACTCTGGAAGTTGAGTGCACACATTGACAACCGTTCTTTTAGATAGCTGCGTTTTGGATTTAGAAGCAGATATTTCCCTGTGCTTACTGCTGTTTCTTCCATATGCCGGTAAAGGGCTGAAAACGCCTGTTTTGGGACTCTGCAGAGAAAGTGTTTGCAGACTGCTGAATCCACACACGGGTTTAACTCTGGAAGTTGAGTGCACACATTGACAACCGTTCTGTTAGATATCTGTGTTTTGGATTTAGAAGCAGATATTTCCCTGTGCTTACTGCTGTTTCTTCCATATGCCGGTAAAGGGCTGAAAACGCCTGTTTTGGGACTCTGCAAAGAAAGTCTCTGCAGACTGCTGAATCCACACACGGGTTTAACTCTGGAAGTTGAGTGCACACATTGACAACCGTTCTGTTAGATAGCTGCGTTTTGGATTTAGAAACAGATATTTCCCTGGGCTAACTGCTGTTTCTTCCATATGTCGCTAATGGGCTGAAAACGCCTGCTTTGGGACTCTGCAGAGAAGATGTTTGCAGACTGCTGAATCCACACACGGGTTTAACTCTGGAAGTTGAGTGCACACATTGACAACCGTTCTGTTAGATAGCTGCGTTTTGGATTTAGAAGCAGATATTTCCCTGTGCTTACTGCTGTTTCTTCCATATGCCGGTAAAGGGCTGAAAACGCCTGTTTTGGGACTCTGCAGAGAAAGTGTTTGCAGACTGCTGAATCCACACACGGGTTTAACTCTGGAAGTTGAGTGCACACATTGACAACCGTTCTGTTAGATATCTGCGTTTTGGATTTAGAAGCAGATATTTCCCTGTGCTTACTGCTGTTTCTTCCATATGCCGGTAAAGGGCTGAAAACGCCAGTTTTGGGGCTCTGCAGAGAAAGTGTTTGCAGACTGCTGAATCCACACACGGGTTTAACTCTGGAAGTTGAGTGCACACATTGACAACCGTTCTGTTAGATAGCTGCGTTTTGGATTTAGAAGCAGATATTTCCCTGTGCTTACTGCTGTTTCTTCCATATGCCGGTATTGGGCTGAAAACGCCTGTTTTGGGACTCTGCAGAGAAAGTGTTTGCAGACTGCTGAATCCACACTCGGGTTTATCTCTGGAAGTTGAGTGCACGCATTGACAACCATTCAGTTAGATAGATGCCTTTTGGTTTTAGAAGCAGTTATTTCTCTTTACAGCGTATACTATCATTCACTCTGGAATATCCAAACGCAGCTCCTAAAAGAAACGGGTTTCTAAGTATAATCAGATATTTCTCTTTACATCTTGTACCCTAGTACACTCTGATATATCCATACGCAGCTCTTGGAAGAAACGTGTTTGTAACTCGCTGAATCTGTGCATATATTGAAGTCTCTTAGGTGAATGAACACACAGCAGAGGAGTTTGAAAAAAACATTTCTTCCATGTTATAGATGCACTGTTAACTGCTATTGCTTTTAGGCTGGTGTTTTCCTGGATATGTTGGTTTTAGAATTTCCATATAAATGGTTTGTAAACTGCTGCTTAAGTGGAGCAGTTTAATTCGTTAAGTTGAATGCCCTCATTCACAATCATTCTGTTAGCTAGCTCCGTTTTGGTTTTAGAAGCCTGTGTTTCTAGTTACAGCATATACTCCCATTCATTCTGGAATAGGCAAACGCAGCTCCCAGAATAGACGGGTTTCTAAGTCGCTGAATCTAAACATAGATTCAACTCCCTTAGGTGAACGAACACACAGCACAGCAGTTTGAAACAAACGTTTTATTTGAGTTTTAGACGCAGTCTTATTGCTATTCCAAAGAGGCCAGTATTTTGCTGGGAATGTCTGTTTTAGAATCTGCACAAAAATCTTTTCTAAACTGCTGCATAGAAACAACAGTTTATCTCAATAAGCTGAATGCACACAGTGACAACCATTCTGTTAGATGGCTCCGTGTTTGTTTTAGAACCAGATATTTCACTTTAAACCTTATACTCCAGTACACTCTGGAATATGCAAATGCAGCTCCTGGAAGAAACGTGTTTCTTACTCGCTGAATCTGAATATATACTCAAGACTCTTAGGTGAATGAACACAGAGCAGAGCATTTTGAAGAAAACGTTTCTTCTATGTTATAGATGCAGTCTTACTGCTACTTCTTTTAGGCTGGTGTTTTGCTGCAAATGTTGATTTTAGAATTTGCATATAAAGGGTTTCTAAACTGCTGCCTAAGAAGAGCAGATTAACCCTTTAAGTTGAATGCACACATTCACAACCATTCTGTTAGATAGCTCCGTTTTGGTTTTAGAAACAGATATTTCTCTTTACAGCATTTACTCCCATACACTCTGGAATATCGAAATGCAGCTCCTAGAATAAACGTGTTTCAAACTCGCTGAATCCAAACATAGATTCAACGACCTTTGGTGAACGAACACACTGCAGAGCAGTTTGAAAGAAACGTTCCCTCTGAGTTTTAGACGCAGTCTTACTGCTATTTCTTATAGGCCGGTATTTTGCTGGAAATGTCTGTTTGAGAATCTACACAGAAATGTTTTCTAAACTGCTGCATACAAACAGCAGTTTAGCTCAGTAAGTTGAATGCACACATTGACAACCATTCCATTAGATCATCCGTTTTTCTTTTGGAACGAGACATTTGTCTTTACATCTTATACTCCAGTATACTCTGGAATAGGCAAACACAGCTCCTGGAAGAAACGTGTTGCTAACTAGCTGAATCTGAACATATATTCAAGTCTCTTATATGAATGAACACACAGCAGAGCAGTTTGAAAACAGTTTCTTCCATGTTAAAGATGCAGTCTTACTGCTATTTCCTATAGGCTGGTGTTTTGCTGGAAAGGTCTGTATTTGCATATAAAGGGTTTCTAAAGTGCTGCATGAGAAGAGCAGTTTACCTCTTTAAGCCGAAGGCACACATTCACAACCACTCTGCTAGATAGATCCATTTTGGTTTTAGAAACAGATATTTCTCTTTACAGCATATACTCCCATTCAATCTGGAATATCCAAAGACAGCTCCTAGAATAAACGTGTTTCTATCTCGCTGAATCTAAACATAGAATCAACTCCCTTAGGCCAAAGAACACAAGGCCGAGCAGTTTGAAAGAAACGTTTCTTCTGAGTTTTAGACGCAGTCTTAATGCTCTTTCTTATATATGCCGGTACTGGGCCGGAAAGGCCTGTTTTGAGACTCTGCACAGAAAGTGTTTGCAGACTGCTGAATCCACACACGGGTTTAACTCTGGAAGTTGAGTGCACACATTGACAACCGTTCTGTTAGATAGCTGCGTTTTGGATTTAGAAGCAGATATTTCCCTGTGCTTACTGCTGTTTCTTCCATATGCCGGTAATGGGCTGAAAACGCCTGTTTTGGGACTCTGCAGAGAAAGTGTTTGAAGACTGTTGAATCCACACACGGGTTGAACTCTGGAAGTTGAGTGCACACATTGACAACCGTTCTGTTAGATAGCTGCGTTTTGGATTTAGAAGCAGATATTTCCCTGTGCTTACTGCTGTTTCTTCCATATGCCGGTAATGGGCTGAAAACGCCTGTTTGGGGACTCTGCAGAGAAAGTGTTTGCAGACTGCTGAATCCACACACGGGTTTATCTCTGGAAGTTGAGTGCACACATTGACAACCGTTCTGTTAGATAGCTTCGTTTTGGATTTAGAAGCAGATATTTCCCTGTGCTTACTGCTGTTTCTTCCATATGCCGGTAATGGGCTGAAAACGCCTGTTTGGGGACTCTGCAGAGAAAGTGTTTGCAGACTGCTGAATCCACACACGGGTTTAACTCTGGAAGTTGAGTGCACACATTGACAACCGTTCTGTTAGATAGCTGCGTTTTGGATTTAGAAGCAGATATTTCCCTGGGCTTACTGCTGTTTCTTCCATATGCCGGTAATGGGCTGAAAACGCCTCTTTTGGGACTCTGCAGAGAAAGTGTTTGCAGACTGCTGAATCCACACACGGGTTTAACTCTGGAAGTTGAGTGCACACATTGACAACCGTTCTGTTAGATAGCTGCGTTTTGGATTTAGAAGCAGATATTTCCCTGTGCTTACTGCTGTTTCTTCCATATGCCGGTAATGGGCTGAAAACCCCTGTTTGGGGACTCTGCAGAGAAAGTGTTTGCAGACTGCTGAATCCACACACGGGTTTAACTCTGGAAGTTGAGTGCACACATTGACAACCGTTCTGTTAGATAGCTGCGTTTTGGATTTAGAAGCAGATATTTCCCTGTGCTTACTGCTGTTTCTTCCATATGCCGGTAAAGGGCTGAGAACGCCTGTTTTGGGACTCTGCAGAGAAAGTGTTTGCAGACTGCTGAATCCACACACGGGTTTAACTCTGGAAGTTGAGTGCACACATTGACAACCGTTCTGTTAGATATCTGCGTTTTGGATTTAGAAGCAGATATTTCCCTGTGCTTACTGCTGTTTCTTCCATATGCCGGTAAAGGGCTGAAAACGCCTGTTTTGGGACTCTGCAAAGAAAGTCTCTGCAGACTGCTGAATCCACACACGGGTTTAACTCTGGAAGTTGAGTGCACACATTGACAACCGTTCTGTTAGATAGCTGCGTTTTGGATTTAGAAACAGATATTTCCCTGGGCTAACTGCTGTTTCTTCCATATGTCGCTAATGGGCTGAAAACGCCTGCTTTGGGACTCTGCAGAGAAGATGTTTGCAGACTGCTGAATCCACACACGGGTTTAACTCTGGAAGTTGAGTGCACACATTGACAACCGTTCTGTTAGATAGCTGCGTTTTGGATTTAGAAGCAGATATTTACCTGTGCTTACTGCTGTTTCTTCCATATGCCGGTAATGGGCTGAAAACGCCTGTTTTGGGACTCTGCAGAGAAAGTGTTTGCAGACTGCTGAATCCACACACGGGTTTAACTCTGGAAGTTGAGTGCACACATTGACAACCGTTCTGTTAGATAGCTGCGTTTTGGATTTAGAAGCAGATATTTCCCTGTGCTTACTGCTGTTTCTTCCATATGCCGGTATTGGGCTGAAAACGCCTGTTTTGGGACTCTGCAGAGAAAGTGTTTGCAGACTGCTGAATCCACACTCGGGTTTATCTCTGGAAGTTGAGTGCACGCATTGACAACCATTCAGTTAGATAGATGCCTTTTGGTTTTAGAAGCAGTTATTTCTCTTTACAGCGTATACTATCATTCACTCTGGAATATCCAAACGCAGCTCCTAAAAGAAACGGGTTTCTAAGTATAATCAGATATTTCTCTTTACATCTTGTACCCTAGTACACTCTGATATATCCATACGCAGCTCTTGGAAGAAACGTGTTTGTAACTCGCTGAATCTGTGCATATATTGAAGTCTCTTAGGTGAATGAACACACAGCAGAGGAGTTTGAAAAAAACATTTCTTCCATGTTATAGATGCACTGTTAACTGCTATTGCTTTTAGGCTGGTGTTTTCCTGGATATGTTGGTTTTAGAATTTCCATATAAATGGTTTGTAAACTGCTGCTTAAGTGGAGCAGTTTAATTCGTTAAGTTGAATGCCCTCATTCACAATCATTCTGTTAGCTAGCTCCGTTTTGGTTTTAGAAGCCTGTGTTTCTAGTTACAGCATATACTCCCATTCATTCTGGAATAGGCAAACGCAGCTCCCAGAATAGACGGGTTTCTAAGTCGCTGAATCTAAACATAGATTCAACTCCCTTAGGTGAACGAACACACAGCACAGCAGTTTGAAACAAACGTTTTATTTGAGTTTTAGACGCAGTCTTATTGCTATTCCAAAGAGGCCAGTATTTTGCTGGGAATGTCTGTTTTAGAATCTGCACAAAAATCTTTTCTAAACTGCTGCATAGAAACAACAGTTTATCTCAATAAGCTGAATGCACACAGTGACAACCATTCTGTTAGATGGCTCCGTGTTTGTTTTAGAACCAGATATTTCACTTTAAACCTTATACTCCAGTACACTCTGGAATATGCAAATGCAGCTCCTGGAAGAAACGTGTTTCTTACTCGCTGAATCTGAATATATACTCAAGACTCTTAGGTGAATGAACACAGAGCAGAGCATTTTGAAGAAAACGTTTCTTCTATGTTATAGATGCAGTCTTACTGCTACTTCTTTTAGGCTGGTGTTTTGCTGCAAATGTTGATTTTAGAATTTGCATATAAAGGGTTTCTAAACTGCTGCCTAAGAAGAGCAGATTAACCCTTTAAGTTGAATGCACACATTCACAACCATTCTGTTAGATAGCTCCGTTTTGGTTTAGAAACAGATATTTCTCTTTACAGCATTTACTCCCATACACTCTGGAATATCGAAATGCAGCTCCTAGAATAAACGTGTTTCAAACTCGCTGAATCCAAACATAGATTCAACGACCTTTGGTGAACGAACACACTGCAGAGCAGTTTGAAAGAAACGTTCCCTCTGAGTTTTAGACGCAGTCTTACTGCTATTTCTTATAGGCCGGTATTTTGCTGGAAATGTCTGTTTGAGAATCTACACAGAAATGTTTTCTAAACTGCTGCATACAAACAGCAGTTTAGCTCAGTAAGTTGAATGCACACATTGACAACCATTCCATTAGATCATCCGTTTTTCTTTTGGAACGAGACATTTGTCTTTACATCTTATACTCCAGTATACTCTGGAATAGGCAAACACAGCTCCTGGAAGAAACGTGTTGCTAACTAGCTGAATCTGAACATATATTCAAGTCTCTTATATGAATGAACACACAGCAGAGCAGTTTGAAAACAGTTTCTTCCATGTTAAAGATGCAGTCTTACTGCTATTTCCTATAGGCTGGTGTTTTGCTGGAAAGGTCTGTATTTGCATATAAAGGGTTTCTAAAGTGCTGCATGAGAAGAGCAGTTTACCTCTTTAAGCCGAAGGCACACATTCACAACCACTCTGCTAGATAGATCCATTTTGGTTTTAGAAACAGATATTTCTCTTTACAGCATATACTCCCATTCAATCTGGAATATCCAAAGACAGCTCCTAGAATAAACGTGTTTCTATCTCGCTGAATCTAAACATAGAATCAACTCCCTTAGGCCAAAGAACACAAGGCCGAGCAGTTTGAAAGAAACGTTTCTTCTGAGTTTTAGACGCAGTCTTAATGCTCTTTCTTATATATGCCGGTACTGGGCCGGAAAGGCCTGTTTTGAGACTCTGCACAGAAAGTGTTTGCAGACTGCTGAATCCACACACGGGTTTAACTCTGGAAGTTGAGTGCACACATTGACAACCGTTCTGTTAGATAGCTGCGTTTTGGATTTAGAAGCAGATATTTCCCTGTGCTTACTGCTGTTTCTTCCATATGCCGGTAATGGGCTGAAAACGCCTGTTTTGGGACTCTGCAGAGAAAGTGTTTGAAGACTGTTGAATCCACACACGGGTTGAACTCTGGAAGTTGAGTGCACACATTGACAACCGTTCTGTTAGATAGCTGCGTTTTGGATTTAGAAGCAGATATTTCCCTGTGCTTACTGCTGTTTCTTCCATATGCCGGTAATGGGCTGAAAACGCCTGTTTGGGGACTCTGCAGAGAAAGTGTTTGCAGACTGCTGAATCCACACACGGGTTTATCTCTGGAAGTTGAGTGCACACATTGACAACCGTTCTGTTAGATAGCTTCGTTTTGGATTTAGAAGCAGATATTTCCCTGTGCTTACTGCTGTTTCTTCCATATGCCGGTAATGGGCTGAAAACGCCTGTTTGGGGACTCTGCAGAGAAAGTGTTTGCAGACTGCTGAATCCACACACGGGTTTAACTCTGGAAGTTGAGTGCACACATTGACAACCGTTCTGTTAGATAGCTGCGTTTTGGATTTAGAAGCAGATATTTCCCTGGGCTTACTGCTGTTTCTTCCATATGCCGGTAATGGGCTGAAAACGCCTCTTTTGGGACTCTGCAGAGAAAGTGTTTGCAGACTGCTGAATCCACACACGGGTTTAACTCTGGAAGTTGAGTGCACACATTGACAACCGTTCTGTTAGATAGCTGCGTTTTGGATTTAGAAGCAGATATTTCCCTGTGCTTACTGCTGTTTCTTCCATATGCCGGTAATGGGCTGAAAACCCCTGTTTGGGGACTCTGCAGAGAAAGTGTTTGCAGACTGCTGAATCCACACACGGGTTTAACTCTGGAAGTTGAGTGCACACATTGACAACCGTTCTGTTAGATAGCTGCGTTTTGGATTTAGAAGCAGATATTTCCCTGTGCTTACTGCTGTTTCTTCCATATGCCGGTAAAGGGCTGAGAACGCCTGTTTTGGGACTCTGCAGAGAAAGTGTTTGCAGACTGCTGAATCCACACACGGGTTTAACTCTGGAAGTTGAGTGCACACATTGACAACCGTTCTGTTAGATAGCTGCGTTTTGGATTTAGAAGCAGATATTTCCCTGTGCTTACTGCTGTTTCTTCCATATGCCGGTAAAGGGCTGAAAACGCCTGTTTTGGGACTCTGCAGAGAAAGTGTTTGCAGACTGCTGAATCCACACACGGGTTTAACTCTGGAAGTTGAGTGCACACATTGACAACCGTTCTGTTAGATAGCTGCGTTTTGGATTTAGAAACAGATATTTCCCTGGGCTAACTGCTGTTTCTTCCATATGTCGCTAATGGGCTGAAAACGCCTGCTTTGGGACTCTGCAGAGAAGATGTTTGCAGACTGCTGAATCCACACACGGGTTTAACTCTGGAAGTTGAGTGCACACATTGACAACCGTTCTTTTAGATAGCTGCGTTTTGGATTTAGAAGCAGATATTTCCCTGTGCTTACTGCTGTTTCTTCCATATGCCGGTAAAGGGCTGAAAACGCCTGTTTTGGGACTCTGCAGAGAAAGTGTTTGCAGACTGCTGAATCCACACACGGGTTTAACTCTGGAAGTTGAGTGCACACATTGACAACCGTTCTGTTAGATATCTGTG